>NC_074694.1:38557680-38890180 GCF_029448725.1 Salvelinus fontinalis
ACATATTAGGGCCATTACCATATTAAGAAAAGATAAATCAATCCACATTGTGAAAGAAGCACAGCGTGCCTCTCTCCTGCATTGAGACCTGTTGAAATCAGACCTAATTTACCACTCAACAGCCAAGGTGCACATGTTCATTACAGACCAATTACCAAGTAATTAGAAAGTTAATTATAGCAAATTTCTATGATATTACTGTGGCTCTCTAGAGATCCCATCCAGTCACCAAACTTCACCCACCCAATCATTAGAGGAGGTTTCTGTCACATGGCACATCAAGGCCCTGATTGCTTTCTGACCTTTGATCGCTCAGATATGTAATGATGTCCCTAATGATGGCTTTTCTCTGTCAACACACGGGGTCACGTGATTCCAGCTGAACTAGTCGATGAAAGCACCCAGCAGGAGAGAAGGGGTTTTGATATTGATGTGTTGACATCGTGTTGACAGTGTCTGATAACCCATGCTACAGGTACACCCACCTGGGTAATAAGCAACACTTTTTGATGTTGAACATTTTGTCCCTAGCTATATTTATAATGTTTGTATTCAGAAAATCTGGTATCACTTAGAATGAATACAAAATTAGCCATTCTTACTGCGCCCACACCTAGGGCAGTAACAGCCTGAATTGACATGGTGGACAGTAACAGGTGCGATTGAATATGATAGAGCAGATCAGATAGTCCAGATGCATCGGAACGTCAGGTCAATAATTGATGTATTTGCTGGGCTGTTGTCCAGGCCCAGTCAGCTCTCCCACAGCCCTGAGCATTTCCTCTATTCAAAGACTAAATACTCAGCCCTCCCACAGCTACTTAACCATCAAGGGAGGTCTTTTGTCAGCTCCTTTGTCATATCCTCTGATTTAAAGCAGGACCTTTCTCTCCAACATACACAGGTATGAACGCACACAAACACATACAAGCACAAATGCATACTTGACCAAAATGCTGACATTGCAAGGGGGCTCTCCGGCTGCTTTTGGGAAGCCAAATGTGATTCGTCAACCTTTAAAATCATCTTGGCCAAGAAGGGCTACCCATGCCAGGCCTTCCCATGAACCCATCACCTTAGAGGGGGGTGATCCGCTAGACTTGGTGCCTCTAAACCCTAAACCACAGAGCTAGGTTGGCATCTCCATTGGGAAATCAGTTACAACCACAACATGAAGAGAAAGAGATTAATGGCAGTGAGGGCTCCTTTGGGTTCGCTGAAGTACTACTGAGGAATAATAGGCAACCATCCCTGAAACAGTCTTGGATCCCCTCCTCATCCCCTGTGCAATGCCAGGGGAAACGGAATGGAGCCAGCCAACCGGCCAAATGAATAGGAAGGGGTAGACATTAATACAAGAGTATAGCAAGAGGATGGTTAACCATATTGAGGTGCTGATGCTAAGTATTAAGGGCCAGTTGAAAGATCAGGGGGGAATTATTGATTCTACAGGACCTGTCTGTCATGAAGGGCTATAATTGTAGCTTGTGGCTTTTAACCTGTGATATGTGTGTTATGGTTTTGAAACTCAACTACTGCTGTAAGTTATTGCACGAGTCAATGTATGTTTCTCCTCTCATGGACAGGTTGGTTGCTTAGTAACAAAACCGACACGTGCGCAACTACTGTATGGGGCAAAACAGATTGGGATGGCTTAGATTGTTGACAACATGTAAGATATATTTTGTCTCCAATGTTTATTGAAAACATAAATACATTTGCCCAATGAGCACTTGTTGTCTCTCAATTACATTGTTACAATAGTTGAGTTAGCTAGCTAAGCGAACTTGAGCCATATTAGCGTTGACATGAAATCAGTCAGAACACCTCAAAACAAGACATGGTATCAAGAACTCATGAAATGAGCTGATACGAGACACATACGATTCCCCACATAGCCGTTTCTTGTCATCCTTGCTAGCAATCTGGCCATCCAGAATCACTGACTTCTGCCCCATGGAAGCGCACACATCGTTTTCGTGACATTGTCAGTTAACCCATCTATACAGTACTCTATTTCATCGCCTAGAAATAAACCCTTCTCTGGAAATAGCAAAAAAACGATGTTAACAACCAATTTCTGCTCAAAAGGTTGTCTCTTAAAACCTCGTGAAATGTACATTTGACTTAAAAAGTGATCGTGATGTCGTCTATTAGAGTGGGATAACCAGATGATGCATTTTCACCTCGACCACTGAGGTAAAGCGAGACCAGTTGACCAGTACTCTACACAAACACACCTCTGTACCTACCCCTCATCAAAATAACCCCTGTGGTGATCTAATTTTAACTGGATGGCTCTGGCCAGTGTCACGTGATGGTGTGAGCTCTCCTTGGACTAGGCTTGGACTTGGCTTGGAGTCAGGACACAGCTGGAAAAGACTACAGCCTTTCAATCTTTACCGTCGTGATGAACCCTGTCACCCACATTACCATAACCCAACACTGGATAATTAAAGATCATTTAAAACGTCAGCAATTAGGTCACATCTCTGGAAACACATCCATGGTGGTCCTGTAGCTAACGGTACTTCTTCCCCCACCATAGGGATGTGCTTGGACAAGTTTTAGTGGTGGTGGTGGTGTGTGACTGTGTGTCTGTGCATATGTGTGTGTGCGTGCGTGCGTGCGTGCGTGTGCGCGTGCGTGTGCGTGCGTGCGTGTCTGTGTGTGCATGAAAAAGAGGCAGCAGGACTAACTTCGGCCCACAGTTGCAGGGTCACATTGCCCCGCTCTTGATTACCCAAACCGAGATTAGGCTGTATGACATGCTCCACACCTACAGTACCTGTTCTCCAACCACCTCTGGATAAACACACTAAGGCCAGCCACTCACATGCACGTGCATAACATAAACCCAGTCGGCGGCCTGATCTCCCAATCTGGGATTAATGGCAGATTATAATGGGGGATTATAGCCCACCAAGGAGCTGGCACTGGGAGACTAAACTCAGGGCAAGAATTCATTTGGTCCCATATGAGGCTTTATATCAATGTAAATGGCATGGGTTGTAACTCAAAAATGTAGCACGTTACATACACTGAGTGTACGAAACATTAGGGATACCTTCCTAATATTGATTTGCTCCGCCCTTTGCTCTCAGAACAGCCTAAATTCAATGGGGCATGGACTCTACAAGGTGTCGAAAGTATTCCACAGTGATGCTGGCCCATGTTGACTCCAATGCTTCCCACAGTTGTGTTAAATTGGCTGGATGTCCTTTGGGTGGTAGAATATTCTTGATACACACAGGAAACTGTTCAGCGTGGAAAAACCCAGCAGTGTTGCAGTGCTTGACACAAACCGGTGTGCCTGGCACCTACTACCCTACCCCGTTCAAAGGCACTTAAATGTTTTGTCTTGCCCATTCACCCTCTGAATGGCACACACACAAGCCATGTCTCAATTGTCTCACGGCTTAAAAATCCTTCTTTAATCTGTCTCCTCCTTTTCATCTACACTGATTGAAGTGGATTTAACAAGTGACATCAATAAGGGATCATAGCTTTCACCTCGATTCACCTGGTAGGTCTATGTCATGGGAAGAGCAGGTGTTCCTAATGTTTTGTACAGTCAGTGTATATGCACACATAATAAACAAATAATAATATGACCCGCACACACAAGGGATTGTATCTTACTTTGAGGTAATATTAGTGCAGAATGGTAGCGGATGAGCACGTTTGGCTTGTTAGGGTTTTACTACAGGTAACATATTTAAAAGGTGTTCTTCAGATCGAAAACCAGAAGCTGCGTCACCCCTCACTGCAGTCTGTATCTGGTCTCAGAGTCAGCCTCGGAGATAACAAGGACATGTTTCAATTCACCATTACAGCAACTCTACAACCAACCCCTAATCATCTCTCCTGCTCCTCAACACAACATCTCCCAGCACTGACCACAGTTTGCTGACTCATCCCGTCACAACAGCCGCGCAGGAGGGAGTCATAGCCGCAACATGCCCCCTGTCACGGCTCAACATAGACAGGCAGCTGTATAAGTTTCTCCCTGTGTGGTCCACCCGGCACCACAGTCAATGCCACCGCCACCTACCACCATGTGGGCGGACGCCATTGCAAGCCTGGGCCGGAAAGCGGTGTCACCAAGTCGACACCGAGATGAAACAGACGACCCGGCAGCACCCATAACCGCCCACTTCCCTCCTCGCGCTGTCTCAGATCTAGCTATTCACCCCCCTCCTCCACCTCTTCCATCACCTGTCATTTGTCACTGGTGCAGGGGTGCTCTTGGTTAAACACAGTAGGCCCCATTTCTGTCACTGAGGTGTAGTAGGATAATTTGTCATATTCTACAGGGCAGACCGCAGCCCTCCCAGTCTCAAGCCAGAGTCAAATCATATTTTTCCATTTGACAAATGACAACCCTATCACGTTATTTCAGCCATAACTTGCTGCTATACATTGCTTGAACCCAAGTGTTGGAAGGCAAATTTCAGTTTGTAGCCCAGTGAAAACATAGCTAATATTATCCTGTATCTGGAGTGGCAACAGGTTCTTTACACTCAAGAATGTGAAACGTGATACTGTAAAAAAAAGTATAATGAAGGCTTACGAAAGCATTTATGCTGCAAGAATGTGCTCCAGCATCAGAAACAAAGGAAAACACGGGATTATTTTGTTTTCATTAAATCTGAGTATTCCCGAATTTAGTCATCCAGAGGCCTCACTGACTGGGTAAATTTTTTTCAATCTTCGGATAGAGTGATTACATTTAGTCTCTATCTAAAAATGGTCCAGCCATATATTCCTCTATAATCACCTGGAACAGCCACAGGTCACGTGGAGTCTGTCCGGAAACCACATTAATAAAAAACACACACTCACTCACACGAACGCACACATACCGCCAGGCCACAAAGAGGCTAACTATAGCACTGTCACACTACAATCATGCACAGACACCTCATGAACCTGTAACCCTTCTAACCCCGTTGATACCCTCTTGGCTCAGCTCGGTTGGGCCAGTTAGCCACCAGCCCATCCAGTGATTACGGCTGCAGTCCTGTCAGTCGGCCCTCTCGGTGTAGTTTTACGATGAGGGGCAGGAGACTTTTTAATTAAGCCGTCGTCTTCTGGCTAGCCAATGAAAATGGGTGGTCACGAGCCGAGGAGATATAGTGTTACAGCTATCACAATGAGAAGCACGCAGACAGAAATGTTGTAATAATAGTGAAGAATGAGCAGGTTAAAAAGATCATTACTTTGTACAACAGACGTAGTTAAAACCGAGCCTTGCTCTTATTCATCAATCTATATTAAACCATTTGTTACGCTGGAGGAGGGAATCAGTGTAACACATGGCGAGTGATTTTTTAAGTACTTCAATACAGGTGCATTTTTTTCCAGTGTGTATGTGTACACTACCCTTCAAAAGTTTGAGGTCACTTAGAAATGTCCTTGTTTTTGAAAGAAAAGCACATTTTTTGTCCATTAAAATAACATCAAATTGATCAGAAATACAGTGTAGACATTGTTAATGTTGTAAATAACTATTGTAGCTGGAAACAGCTGATTTTTTATGGAATATCTACATAGGAGTACAGAGGCCCATTATCAGCAACCATCACTCCTGTGTTCCAATGGCACGTCGTGTTAGATAATCCAAGTTTATCATTTTAAAAGGCTAATTGATCATTAGAAAACCCTTTTGCAATTATGCTAGCACAGCTGGAAACTGTTGTCTTGATTAAAGAAGCAATAAAACTGTCTTTCTTTAGACTAGTTGAGTATCTGGAGCATCAGAATTTGTGGGTTCGATTACAGGCTCAAAATGGTCAGAAACAAAGTACTTTCTTCTGAAACTCGTCAGTCTATTCTTGTTCTGAGAAATGAAGGCTATTCCATGCGAGAAATTGCCAACAAACTGAAAATCTCGTACAACGGTGTATACTACTCCCTTCACAGAACAGCTCAAACTGGCTCTAACCAGAATAGAAAGAGGAGTGGGAGGCCCCGGTGCACAACTGAGCAAGAGAACAAGTACATTAGAGTGTCTAGTTTGAGAAAGAGACGCCTCACAAGTCCTCAACTGGCAGCTTCATTAAATTATACCCGCTATACACCAGTCTTAACATCAACAGTGAAGAGGCGACTCCGGGATGCTGGCCTTCTAGGCAGAGTTGCAAAGAAAAAGCCATATCTCAGACTGGCTAATAAAAATATAAGATTAAGATGGACAAAAGAACTCAGACACTGGACAGAGGAACTCTGCCTAGAAGGCCAGCATCCTGGAGTTGCCTCTTCACTGTTGACGTTGAGACTGGTGATTTTTTTTTAAAGGAGCACATAGCCTACATTTCATTGCATACACACAAACTATCTAGGTCAAATGTTGTGCTGCGAGGTGTTGCTTTATCTGTTTTTTGAAACCAGGTTTGCTGTTTATTTGAGCAATATGAGATGGAAGGAAGTTCCATGCAGTAAAGGCTCTGTATAATACTATACGTTTTCTTGAATTTGTTTTGGATTTGGGGACTATGAAAAAACACGGTGTCTGGTGAGGTAAGTGTGTGTGTCAGAGCTGTGTGTAAGTTGACTATGCAAACAATTTGGGATTTTCAACACATTAATGTTTCTTATAAAAAGAAGAAGTGATGCAGTCAGTCTCTCTTCAACTCTTAGCCAATAGACTTGCATGCATAGTATTTATATCAGCCCTCTGATTACAATTAAGAGCAAAATGTGCCGCTCTGCCAGCTGCAGCTTAACTAGGTCTTTCCTTGCAGCACTGGACCACACGACTAGACAATAATAAAGATTAGACAAAACTAGAGCCTGCAGAACTTGCTTTTTGTCTGTGTGTGTGTGTGTGTGTGTGTGTGTGTGTGTGTGTGTGTGTGTGTGTGTGTGTGTGTGTGTGTGTGTGTGTGTGTGTGTGTGTGTGTGTGTGTGTGTGTGTGTGTGTGTGCGTATGCGTGCGTATGCGTGCGATCAATCCGTCCAAAAATGAGCAGTCACCAAGTAACTTTGTGGAAGAAGAAACCAACTAAGAGCTACAACTTAGATTTGTGGTATCTTCCTTCCTCTTGTGTCTTTTTTACTTAAATCGGTGACAGTGGCAACTCGTCATTTAGGGCACCTGTTTTGAGCCCCACCTGTTCAACTTTGAATGGACTGATCATGTCAACATCATACTTTCAAAATATTAGCTAGCAAGCTAGCAGTCATCATCATGAATCAAGTTGACAATCTATTTGCAAATCCTTTAAAATCCTTGTCAAAAAAAAAATTATAAAAAAAATATAAATAGGGAAATGCATAAAACGCATTGGTGCTCATCTGCCATTGGACATAAACATTACACAACAAGTTGGAAATCGCAAATTCAACAATGAGGGGTTTGGAAGGAATGAGTGGTTTACTTCAAGCATTGCAAAGCAATCACTAGCCTGCTATTCAGTGGAGTGGGTGTGTTGTCCCAAGTCTGGGTTTAAGGGTCTCTTTTCCAAGCTTAAAAGGATAAACATTCAACGTTGGCCATGCTGTCAATCCAATATGCCACACTCAAAACAACTGTAAACTCTGAACTGGGAAATCTGACTTCAGTAAGCAGCTGGGAACTTGGGAAAAAAATGAGCTACGACTGGGAAAATACGTTTTGAACGATCATCCAACTCTAAATTGCAAGTCGGGAACTTGGGCATGTTTCTAGAGCTCCGACTTGATGACTGATGTCATCATGATTCGACATAGTTTTTTTCAGAGTTCCCAGTTGTCTTGAAAGTACAATAAATCCAGAGAATGACAGACTTTGATGACAAAATTTACCCACAAAGGACCGCCGCGCCACCTTCCTGTTCAAGTGAGCACAGCACAACAAGGTGAGTCAAAAAAGTGTTGTATAGTGCATTCGGAAGGTATTCAGACCCCTTGACCTTTTCCACATTTTGTTACCTTACAGCCTTATTCGAAAATGGATTAAAAAGATTTTTGCCCAAATTGATCTACACACGAAGGTTCACCTTCCAATGGGATAATGACCCTAAGCAACACAGCCAAGACAACGCGGGAGTAGCTTCAGGACAAGTCTCTGAATGTCCTTGATTGGCTCCGCCAGAGCGCGCACTTGAACCCAATTAAACATCTCTAAAGAGACCTGAAAGACCCAGACAGAGCTTGAGAGGATCTGCAGAAAAGAATGGGAGAAACTCCCCAAATTAGGTGTGCCTATTGGAAAACTCCAAGCAGGCTGTCATGTGCCACTCTACCATAAAGGCCTGATTGGTGGAGTGCTGCAGGGATGGTTGTCCTTCTCCCATCTCCACAGAGAAACTATGGAGCTCTGTCAGAGTGACCATCGGGTTCTTGGTCACCTCCCTGACCAAGGCCCTTCTTCCCCGATTGCTCAGTTTGGCTGAGCGGCCAGCTCTAGGGAGAGTCTTGGTGGTTCCAAACTTCTTCCATTTAAGAATGATGGAGGCCACTGTGTTCTTGGGGACCTTCAATGCTACAGATATTTTTTGGTACCCGTCCCCAGATCTGTGCCTCAACACAATCCTGTCTCAACCTCATGGCTTGGTTTTTGCTGCACTGCCAACTGTGGGACCTTATATCAACAGGTGTGTGCCTCTCCAAATCATGTCCGGTCAATTGAATTTACTACAGGTGGACTCCAATCATGTTGTAGAAACATCTCAAGGATGATCAATGGAAACAGAAAGCACCTGAGCTCAATTTTGATTCTCACAGAAAAGGGTCTGAATACTTCTGTAAATTAGGTATTTCTGACTTTTCACTTCTAAAAACCTGTTTTTGCTTTGTCATTATGGGGTATTTTGTGTAGATTGACAAGGCAAAAATTATTTAATTCATTTTAGAATAAGGCTGTAATACAACAAATTGTAGAAAAAGTCAAGGGGTCTGAATACTTTCTGAATGCACTGTATGCTGCTGCATGAATTATGTAACATGTCAGGGATATATGTATAAAAATTATAAAAATAAGCAAACACGTTTGGTGTTCACCAGGCATGTGGGAGACTCCCCAAACATATGGAAGAAGGTACTCTGGTCAAATGAGACTAAAATGTAGCTTTTTGGCCATCAAGGAAAACGCTATGTCTGGCACAAACCCAACACCTCTCATCACCCCGAGAACACCATCCCCACAGTGAAGCATGAAGGTGGCAGCATCATGCTGTTGGGATGGTTTTAATCGTCAGGGATTGGGAAACTGGTCAGAATTGAAGGAATGATTGATGACGCTAAATACAGGGAAATTCTTGAGGGAAACCTGTTTCAGTCTTCCAGAGATTTGAGACTGGGAAGGGGGTTCACCTTCCAGCAGGACAATGACCCTAAGCATACTGCTAAAGCAACACTCAAGTGGTTTAAGGGGAAACATTTAAATGTCTTGGAATGGCCTAGTCAAAGCCCAGACCTCAATCCAATTGAGAATCTGTGGTATGACTTAAAGATTGCTGTACACCAACAGGAACCCATCCAACTTGAAGGAGCTGGAGCAGTTTTGCCTTGAAGAATGGGCAGAAATCCCAGTGGCTAGATGTGCCAAGCTTATACAGACATACCCCAAGAGACTTGCAGCTGTAATTGCTGCAAAAGGTGGTTCTATATACACTGCTCAAAAAAATAAAGGGAACACTTAAACAACACAATGTAACTCCAAGTCAATCACACTTCTGTGAAATCAAACTGTCCACTTAGGAAGCAACACTGATTGACAATAAATGTCACATGCTGTTGTGCAAATGGAATAGACAAAAGGTGGAAATTATAGGCAATTAGCAAGACACCCCCCAAATCAGGAGTGATTCTGCAGGTGGTGACCACAGACCACTTCTCAGTTCCTATGCTTCCTGGCTGATGTTTTGGTCACTTTTGAATGCTCTCACTCACTCTAGTGGTAGCATGAGACGGAGTCTACAACCCACACAAGTGGCACAGGTAGTGCAGTTCATCCAGGATGGCACATCAATGCGAACTGTGGCAAAAAGGTTTGCTGTGTCTGTCAGCGTAGTGTCCAGAGCATGCAGGCGCTACCAGGAGACAGGCCAGTACATCAGGAGACGTGGAGGAGGCCGTAGGAGGGCAACAACCCAGCAGCAGGACCGCTACCTCCGCCTTTGTGCAAGGAGGTGCACTGCCAGAGCCCTGCAAAATGACCTCCAGCAGGCCACTCTCTCTCTCTCTCTCTCTCTCTCTTCCTCTCTCTCTCCTCTCTCCTCTCTCTCCTCCATCTCGTCTCTCTCCTCTCTCTCCTCTCTCTCTCTCTCTCTCTCTCTCTCTCTCTCTCTCTCTCTCTCTCTCTCTCTCTCTCTCTCTCTCTCTCTCTCTCTCTCTCTCTCTCTCTCTCTCTCTCTCTCTCTCTCTCTCTCTCTCATTATCTCTAGATAGATGTCTTTGGGTTCCTCCCCCCCACTCCCCTCAGCCTCCATAGACACCCATCCACCCAGACGCACCCTCACACTTACACGGCCACCATCCTCCTCCTTTTCTCCCTTATCCTATTTCTGACTCACCTCCCTCCTCCTTCCATCCATTCCTCCCTCCCTCCCTCCCTCCGTTTCCATCCATCCCTCTCTCCATCGGCAGTGGGCGTGTCAGGATCCTTTTGGAAACCGCTGTCGACATCTCTAACTCGGCCGCAACTGTATCCTGAGATCCCATAATGAACCATTGGAACCAGCCCAGAAGCCCGACCCCAGAACCAGAGATCCCGGGCCAGAGCCCAGAACCTGGGCAAGAACTCAGCAGCCAAGCCAGCTGCTCCGTGAACCAAACGGAGCGCCCATTTGGGTTTATGTTATAATACCGGCTGGTTTTACAGTACCAATGCACAGCCAACCAGGCTTGCCATGTGCTCCCACGAAAAAATCCACTGAATGCAATAACCATACGGTCTGATGTATGAGCACTCTAAATGTGCTCTAATGCACAGTAAAATGGTTATTATTGACAGATTAGTGTACAGAAGGGGAATGTACTGTAGTCTGTGTCGTATAATGAGAGGCACAAACCTGCCACTTCAGGTCGCACTGCCAAGCCCGGATGTGTGAGTGGCTTGCGACTACTGCAAATAATATATTTTAAATTTCACACCTACATATTATCTAAATAATAGTAAGACGTTTACTAAGTGTTGCCAAAAAAGGGAGTGGCGTGGACGTCTGGCACAGGAGTGGTACGACAATCTATTCAGGGCAGAAAAAAGAGAGAGGGAGGGAAAAAAAGCGATGTAATATATTGTACAATATGGAAACAATTACTACTTGGCAAGACTGGATTTGGCATGGCTTAGCAAATCTGCTGCGGCCAGGATTGGAACTATGTGTGTGTGTTTGTCTGTGCGTGTGTGTGTATGTGTGTGCGCGCAAGCGCCCGTGCGCACGTGTGTGTGTGTGTGTGAGCATGTTCATGTGCACGAGTCCTTATGTGTGTGTCTGGAGTGCACTCACAGGGAGGAGACTAACTGAGAAAGAGATAGAAACAGGGGGAGCGAGACAGAATAAAAAAGGAGGGAGCGTGCTTTATTAAGTACCAGTCTCTCTGCAGGACCTAGCCACTAGGACACAGCGCTCTCATGTCTGGCTGGACCCGGGCCATCTTAACTGTTCTATGGGGACAGCTCAGTAGAAATGTATCAATACTTGACCATATGGTTATCGTTTATCATCAACATTTTAAAGCTGAAAGATTCAGCTGAAATCACAACAGGATTGCGCAGCATGCAGTAATACAATTCATCATGATTTATAGATTTTTGGGGGGCCCTGAGGATTTCACCAATATGTATGTTATTGCGTATATTTGTTTGACCTATAACATACACTGTACATGTGAGTCAATACCTACCTTACGCTCCCTTCTTATACTGCACAGCCTCTCTTGCATTCTGCATCTTGGCGATCATAGACCATGCTGCTCTCGATAGAAGTAGCCCGTCGTCACAGATCTGGGATCAGCATAACCTCCTTTAATCCTAACCTTAACAATAAGTGTAACAACACAAAACTGACCTTAGATCAGTGTCCTAGCCATCCAGCTATCCCTGCTGCCCCTCAGCACCCACTGCCCGGAAGCCAGAGAGGAAATGAAGGGGCTCTGATTGACTGAGTATCCCTGGCCCCGAATGAGAGACATCCGATTGGCAGCGGAAGGATGCTCAGCTGAGGGCGGTGTTCAGCCTGCCTTCCCACCACTCCCCTGCCGCTTTGACTGGTGGACTATCATGATTAAGCAGCCCCCCCCCCCCCCCCCAACAGTTTTATAGAGGCTAGGCCTTGGGAGACAACATATAGAAATATAGAAGACGGAAGGAATGTGTGGCGTGATTTCACTTACTGATGGAGAACGCTGAGTGATTTTCCGTTGAACTGACTCACAGCTATCCCTATCATACAATTGGATGTACTCCAGAAGAAGAGTTTGATTTGAGTTATTAGGATGCCCATTATTCGACGCCAATGGCGACAGCTAGTCTTACTGGGGTCCGACATGAGCTAAATGTTACCCTAGTTCTACCTCTTATATGAAACCCCAATTAGCAGTAAACTGCTGGTAAATGTGGATATATTATGTTAATGAAGGGACACGTTAAAAGAAGAAGCAGTAAAAAACGATTGGTGTCTGTTGGAATATAATGAAATATGTTTTATTGTCACATACATACGCAACCCAGCGAAGGACAAAACGGTAGACGGACCGTGTGTAGGAGGGAGGGAGAGGTTGGACTGTGAATTACTGGAGTTATGTGACAGCATTGTCAAGGGAAATTAGCATGTAAAAGGGCCCTTTAGGATCCAGGGAGGGTGAGGTCCCACTGAAGCACTGTGATGTTACACCTTGTGGCTCTCCGCCACTCTCCTTTGTCTTCCTGACGTTTATGCTGCTCCAACATACGGATGAGATTTGAGCAATCTTTCAGGCTCGCTGCAAAGACAGCCAGACATAGAGGTTGTATTTGCTTCCCAGGACATGGCGCTTCACCCAAAAACTGTGTTTGACGACCAACCGCATGTTAGTCTGCAGAACTGAAATGCAGCGGATGGAAATAATGAATTCAGTGGCTACTACTTGTGGTGTGGCAGCTATGGTCTAATTTCGCTGCTCTACTGTGGGTCTATGTCCCGCCCCTTTATCACCACCCAGAAGTGTCAATCAAACCTGGATAAACATTAGGCAGATTAAGAGGTGAAAAGGGAGTTATGGGAAATGGAGGGTGATTCTGCTGCTTAGAAGAAACATCCTTTACAGACAAAATGGCTCACAAAATGTCTGAGAAGTGATGGAGATGGAGGGAAAGGGGAAGGAGAAAGAGAGAGAGGTCCATATTTAATAATTCTTTTTTTTGTGTGAAAATAAACCACACAATAATGGCAGCACTTGGGAAACTTATTCAAAGCTCGTAAAATAAAAGTTCACTAACACATAAAGCTGTAATGGGTATGCATTCGAGTGTTTTGGGGGCGTTTTTTTACAGGACGTGGCTACTTAACGAGAGACTGGATGCCTAGAGAGTACAGTAGACTGCCCTATATATTTGGCCCAGTGACTCTGGTGCTCAACTGTAAGTTTGACCTTTGGACCTGGTGACTATTGGAGAACCAAGAGACTGAACACACACACACTATTACCATCACTAGATCCCACTGCTACCACCGAATGTAGTAGTAGGTTAAGCTGCTACGCTTAACTTTGACCCCTATTTCTAATTAAGGCAAAAAGCATACACAGTCCCCTTCTCCCAACCACCCTCAGACATACACAGTAAATACGACACCCTCTGAAAAATCCACACGAGTTAAGTAGCTGCTGAGACAAAAAATGCAGGGGAATTAGCTATTGGGATCTGGTCTCCGTTCAGCCTAAACGCTTGTGATGGGCCCCGCTTGAAAAAAAATGAGATCTCGTGAAAAGGCAGAAAATCAAGAACCGGTGGGGTAATGTGCAGTTTGAATGTCAGGTGGGGGGGGGGGGGGGGGGGGGGGGGTTGTGGTTTGGGGACTCCCCCGTACATCAGAAAATTCCTTGATGCACTGAAAAGTACATAAGCTGCTGATTTATGTAGCCTTGTTTACGTTTTGATTAAGGGAGGAGTTGAAGAAAAGAGGGAATGAGAAAGGAGGAGAATAGGCACATACCCTGTGCACTCTTTCAAAGCTGACTGCACCAAATACAACTCTCTCTATCCCTAGTACAGAAACCTGAGGAATAGCCCCATGTGACAAACCAAGTGTCCTAGCAACAGTTCAAATCTTTACACCTCAAGGGTGATGAAAGTTGTGATTTATCACATTTTCCACCAGGAAATGAGAGGCATCTCAGAAAGCCTGTCAAAATACGGGACTTGGGTTACCGAGTTGTTCCAGGACACCCTTCATGTGAGTGACCTGCCCACGGCATTGAGTCATAGTTACCTCAAAGGCCACATCCCAAGGTGTTCCCCATGTGTACTGCTCCCACAGAAGGTGATGTCTAAATATTTTCCCAGGCTGAGGCAGTGGTGTCTTTTGGGAGAAGGTGAAAGCTCAGTTACAGGATTGTTTCCTATGTACGGTACCAGTCAAAAGTTTGGACACACTTACTCATTCCAGGGTTTTTCTATAATAAGAGTGAAGACATCAAAACTATGAAATAACACATATGGAATCATGGAGTAACCAAAAAAGTGTTAAACATACTAAATATATTTTATATCTGAGATTCCTCAAAGTAGCCATGCCTTACCTTGATGACAGCTTTGCACACTTTTGGCGTTCTCTCAACCAGCTTCATGAGGTAGTCATATGCAATGCATTTCAATTGTTAAAAGTTAATTTGTGGAATTTCTTTCCTTCTTAACCTGTTGAGGCTGGGGGCGCTGTTGTCACTATTTATGCTAATCGTGTAATTTTTGAAACGGCTTCCTACAAAATTCTTGATCGTACAATATGCATATTATTATTATTATTGGATAGAAAACAGTCTATAGTTTCTATAGGAGTTGAAATTTTGTCTCTAAGTGGAACAGAACCCATTCTACAGCAATTTCCCTGACATGGAGTCAGATTTCAGAAATTTTGGCCACTGTTCTGGAGTCAGTTTTAAAGCCAATGTTATTCCTATGAGTATACGGACACTGCTTACGTCTTCCCCTGGATGCCTTTACGTGATGACGATTTGAATGGGGTCGATTGCGCGTTCACAGGCACTATAAATTAAAAAACCCTGTAGCTAGTAAGTCTTTTGCAGCTGCGTCATGCGCGTGGAGGACACCGACCCGCACCTGTTCCAAGCATTAGTGTTGGGAGTAATCTTTCTCCGGTCATGTTAAGACTCGTTATAGGAGTTGAAAACATCATAAGGTAGTTAATTTAAAGCGTTTTATAGCAATTTATATCCGTTTAGTGCGATTTTGGGACATTTATTTCTGAAACGCTGTGAATCGCTGGGCACGCTTCCAGTTCATGCTGAACGCAGTTGGCATTTCCACATGGCAAGAGGACAGCTTTCCACCAAAAGACGATTAGACCCAAGAAAGGATCCTTTGCCCAAGATACTGATGGAAGAACAGCTCAAAGTAGGAAATTTTTATTATGATAAATCGTGTTTCTGTCGAAAAATGTTAGTGGCTTAGGACGCCATGTTTTTTGACGTAGCTTCGCTTGGCGCAAACTGTATTGAAAAGTAAGGATAATTTAAAAATGTAATTCCGCGATTGTATTAAGAATTAAATTGTCTATCAATCACTGTCCACCCTATATTTTTTAGTCACGTTTATGAGTATTTATGTATACGAGTAGATCACTGTCTAATATGGCGCACGGACATTTTCTCACCAGCTGGGCTACTTTCCCCATTGTCTAACCATGATTTTGGTGGCTAAATATGCACATTTTCGAACAAACTGTATATGCATGTTGTAATGTGATGTTACAGGGGTGTCATCTGAAGAATTCTGAGAAGGTTAGTGAAAAAAATAATATATTTTGGCGATGTTTACGTTATCGCTCACTTTGGCTAGAATTAATGCTGGGGTAATGTTTGCACATGTGCTATGCTAATATAACGATTTATTGTGTTTTCGCTGTAAGACACTTAGAAAATCTGAAATATTGTTAGTATTCACAGGATCTGTGTCTTTCGATTAGTGTATGCTGTGTATTTTTACGAAATGTTTGATGATTAGTAGTTAGGTAAACACGTTGCTCTATGTAGTTATTCTAGTCCATTTGTGACGGTGGGTGCAATTGTAACCTATGCCATCTACCTGAAATATGCACATTTTTCTAACAAAACCTATCCCATACCATAAATATGTTATCAGACTGTCATCTGATGAGTTTTTTTCTTGGTTAGGGGCTATAAATATCTTAGTTTAGCCGAATTAGTGATAGCTACTGTTGTTGGTGGACAAATAAAAGATGGTGGATTATGCTAATGTGTTTTTAGCTAATAGATTTACATCTTTACATATTGTGTCTTCCCTGTAAAACATTTTAAAAATCGGACATGTTGGCTGGATTCACAAGATCTGTGTCTTTCATTAGCTGTATTGGACTTAAATGTGTGAAAGTTAAATATAAAAAAAAAAAAGTGTTTTTGAATTTCGCGGCTCTGCCTTTTCAGTGGGGGTGGGGGGGGAGTGCCGCTAGCGGCACCCTCATCCTAGACAGGTTAATGTGTTTGAGCCAATCAGTTGTGTTGTGACAAGGTAGGGGTGGTATACAGAAGACAGCCCTATTTGGTAAAAGACAAAGTCCATACTATGGCAAGAACAGCTCAAATAAGCAAAGAGAAACGACAATCCATCATTACTTTAAGACATAAAGGTCAGTCAATGCGGAAAATGTCAATAACTTTTCTTCAAGTGCAGTCACAAAAATGGAAAGGAAGATCCAGATTTACCTCTGTTGCAGAGTATAAGTTCATTAGAGTTACCAGCCTCAGAAATTGCAGGCCAAATAAATGCTTCACGGAGTTCAAGTAACAGACACATCTCAACATCAACTGTTCAGAGGAGACTGCGTGAATCAGACCTTCATGGTCGAATTGCTGCAAAGAAACCACTACTAAAGGACACCAATAATAAGAAGAGACTTGCTTGGGCCAAGAAACACAAGCAATGGACATTAGACGGGTGAAATCTGTCCTTTGATCTGATGAGTCCAAATTTGAGATTTTTGGTTCCAACCGCCGCGTCTTTGTGAGACGCAGAGATGGTGAACAGATGATCTCCGCATGTGTGGTTCCCACTGTGAAGCATGGAGGATGAGGTGTGATGGTGTGGTGGTGCTTTGCTGGTGACACTGTCAGTGATTTATTTAGATTTCAAGGCACACTTAACCAGCATGGCTACCATAGCATTCTGCGGCGATACGCCATCCCATCTGGTTTGTACTTAGTGGGGCTATCATTTGTTTTTCAACAGAACAATGACCCAAAACACACCTCCAGGCTGTTTAAGGGCTATTTGAGATGGCTTGGGATGAGTTGGACTGCAGAGGGAAGGAAAAGCAGCCAACAAGTGCTCAGCATATGTGGGAACTCCTTCAAGGCTGTTGGAAAAGCATACCTCATGAAGCTGGTTGGGAGAATGCCAAGAGTCTGCAAAGCTGTCATCAAGGCAAAGGTTGGCTACTTTGAAGAATCTGAAATATAAAATATATTTGGATTTGCTTAACACACTTCTTTGCTTAATACATGATTCCATATGTGTTGTTTCATAGTTTTGATGTCTTCACAATTATTCTACAATGTATATAATAGTAAAAATAAAGAAAAACCCTTGAATGAGTAGGTTTGTCTAAAATTTTGACTGGTACTGTATGTCTTTTAGCCACACACCACCAACACTGGTGACTGACACAGTACTGACACTGTGGGCCTGGGCTATATTCAACCATAACAGGTTGCAGAATGTCTGGGATCAGAGTAAAGAACACTCCAGTAGACTGATGTTTGAGCCAGCAGTACAGGGAGATCCTCATATCTTCACTGGCAAACCAACAATATCTAAAGGAATATTTACGAATGCTCATAGTTCCTTTTGGCCTTTGAGGCAGTCAGTTAGCATCTAGCTGTTAGTGTAATGTTTTGCTGCACTAACACTTCACCATCACTTCTCCACGTCTAACTCCACACTTCTAATTAAACAGATCCGCTAGCAACCTTCCAGCTAGCGACCGTGGAGGAATCTACCCCGAGAGGAAATTTGACCAAAAGTAATGAGGCCTACCACTTTCTGACATCCCCGTTTTACACTGAGCGTGAAAGACACCTAATTTGAACAATTACAAGTTCCTCGGGGGGGGGGGGGAAATGAAAAAGAAGAAAGAATGTGGATGAAATGGAGATGATTCAGTGATTCAAACCAGAAATCTGCACATTTTGTGGCTGTGGCTGAAGTCTGTGTCGGGGAGAAAACGACGCTTTGTGCAGGATACAGGGGAATAGGACAGCTTATTAACCTCCACCACCACTGAATATTAATCAGCAGTTAATAAAAGGAAAATAAAGGGGTTGCCACTCCAAATATTATGAATGTGACACTACTTTTATTTTCATTGAGCATTCGGCACTCCTAAAAGAGGGAGGGGTAAAAATGAAATCAGGAACTAAAACAAACAGGGTGGGTGGAGAGAGGCGTTTTGACACACCTCGCCGTGGCTTGTTCAAGTTTCAGATGGATCTTTTGTGGATTTGGATTGATGTGAAAGTCTGAGACCTCAGGTTTCCATGTTCATAAAAATGGTTTCCTGCTAAGAAAAACTCCATGAGGAACATTTGAATGTGTCTGTCTAAGTCCTTGTTTTGTGTCCATTGAAAAACCGTATGCATTTAGAATGCAGACACCTTCCATCTGTCGAATTTAACCAGCTTTTTTTGCAGATTTGTCATAACGCAATTGTAAAATTGCAGCAAAGTCCAAAATATTTATCACAAAATATTAAAAAATCCACCTCTTTCAAATGTATACCTGAGGCACACAGTTCTCTGCCCTCATATTGATCTAGAGTTACCTGTTTTCCTTCGTGTGAGTGTAAAATATATTCATATGCTCCTGAGAGGGCTCAGATGGGAAGGAGACTGTTTTCCAAGCGATAAAATCAGTTGGCAACTAGAGAGGAGTCGGCATCACTGTTCACTGGCACTGCATCAGTGTACATAGGCAAGACGAGAACAAGCCACACATGGGACCAGGAATACTGTATAAGGTCTCCACTTCTACACTACCACTTTTTTTTAAAGGTACTCTTTTTTTAAGGAGAAGTGGGTATATATGAAAAATAAACAGGGGGGGAAAAACGAATGATCGAAAAAAATACAAAAACAATTAATTTTGGCATTTCTATATTTCTGTGTGTCTTTGTTACTGTATTGTCTGAAAAGATATGACCTATTTTGTTAAGATTATTCTTTGGCTTGAGTGGTGCGCACAGAGAACCCACTCAGTGTCTGTGTGTGAGGAAGCCTTGTGTGGTTCTATATTATGTTACGGAAAGGTTGCTAAGCTCCATAAAAGCCCCATTAGCCGGTCCGACGTCAAAAGTTCTTAGTGATGTTTAACGCGTGCATTAACACCGTGTACAGTACAAAATAACTTGACTAAAAATCTCTAATTCCAGGCAAACATCAATAATTAGCAATAATGGGACCGCCGTCCATGCTTTGACGTGAAATGTTTGTGATATGTGAATTCCAGACACACTTTGAGAGAACCCTTCTCGGGGTCATTTATTTTACAGTTATGTCTCAGTTTCGGGATGGCAACACTGACATGTGAGTGTGTGTTTCTGGTACTAGACAGCATCGCCGCTGTTCTAGAATAGACTGACATTCATCAGCGTTTATTTGCCCAGTCGGTCGATACCAGGTGGCTCGCAGAAGGAACCTGTTTTGAAAAACTCATGCCTGGATTTCTTAAATTAGAAATTCAAACATAGTTGCGTGACAAGTCTAATAGGCCGCACAACGCTGCGTACAGGCCCAGGTTGAGGGTTAACAGGAGAAGGCAGCCACCAGGTCTGTCTGCTCCGAACACACACACACACACGCACGCACGCACACGCACACACACGCACACATACTTACACGTTGCACTTATGTGCACACAAACAGAAATATGGACATATTATGTATACACACACACAGTAGCTACCTCAGCCCCTCACCATCAGCCCATAAAACATTGGTCCTTTGTCCATAGCCTCTGTGGCCCTGTGGCCGACCACTGTGCTGTGCCCCTCTCTCGTTGCCACCTACAGCGATTCTCGAACCTGCCAAACCGCACAGTGGAATGAGCCTCAGACACACACAGAGGCAGCATATACATCTCTTTCCCTCTCACACGACGCCTAACGACGGAGGGCTTACCGATGACAGGGGTATCATGTTAGAATGAAAGTCCCCTGCTTAAGCCTTGGCTCACTTCAGAGTTGAGACACGAGAAGGGGTTAATACGAGAGTTGGAAGACTGGGTGGCAATTTTAGTTCAATTCCAATCCAGTTGCATTGGATATGGAATTTATCCACAGGAATAAAACTCCAGAACTCACTGGGATTTAGATGGATTTAGCGAATTATTCTCCTCTTTAAATCTTACTGAACTTCACTCTTCTCGATATCGCTCTCTTCTCGTTTTTTTTTGCATCAAGCTACAATATTTGAATCCTCTGGTGAACCCGTCTCGGTGGACCTCTCTCTTCCTTCCTTACACATCCCTCGTTCTTTCCCTCTAACTCATTAGTAACATATAACCATGGAGAGAGAGCCTCTGAACATTCCCGCATTCCGCCCAGAGTCTAGAATACTGCTTTAATAATGGCCCCAGAGAATGGGACCCCTGATACCACCAAGGCCTCTCTCCACACATGATATTCACACACGCACACACACACACACACACACGGAAACATCATCCAAACACATCCTTTGCGTGCACGCGTGCATGCACAAACACATGCGCGTGTACGCACGCAGGAACACACACATGTATGCAGGCAGACAAGCACACACTGCCGACAGCATTCGTTGCCTCCCGGCTCTAGGACCATGCTCCCGGGTAGAAGTGGCCCCGGTAGCTTGGCACAGTCTAGGCCCTGCGCTGTCATCGTCCGTGCCAGGTGTTTACCTGGCAACCCCTGGTACAGCGGGTATACGTGCCCAACATCCGCCCACCCCTTCGCCCCGCTTAAAGAGCCGTACCATCCACCAGGTAAGAAGGCCAAGTTCCTTCCATCTACCAGGAGGCCAAGTTCCTCTCCCAGTCTCCCCCGAGCTGCTTCACTAACCCTGGCTGTTATTAAGCCACGAGGCAGGGGTCAGCGGAGGTAAAGACAGGGTAACTCTACCTTTTTAATTACAGGCCTCAGTGGTGCGATAAGCAGGTCAGCTCATACCTCTACGGCCGGGATGCTCTGAGCGAAGCAGCAGGACTCCTGGCAAGGCTATCAGCATAACCTGTCAAACTTTCATTCTTAGATCTCTATCTGTTCTGAGGTATAGGAGCCGCAGCTTGACGTTCCATCGCCTCAGAATCATCCGCAGATGTACCATGCCTCACTTACTGAAGGACTGTCATCGCAGCACACTGCACAGACGCTAACCTCGATGACCTCTCTCCGTCCTGCTCTCTCTCTCTCTCTCTCCTCTCTCGTCTCTCCTCGTCTCTCTCTCTCTCTCTCTCTCTCTCTCTCCTCTCTCTCTCTCTCATCTCTCCTCCCGTCCCCGTCTCTCTCCCTCCCCTCATCCCACTCTCTCTCTTCCTCCCTCCTCTCTCTCTCCTCCCCCTTTCTCTTCCTCCCCTCCATCCCCCCCATCTCCCTCTCTCTCTCCCTCTCTCTCTCTCTCTCTCTTCCCCCCTCGGCTCTCTCTCTCTCTCTCTCTCTCTCTCTCTCTCTCTCTCTCTCTCTCTCTCTTCCCTCTCTCTCTCTCTCTCTCTCTCTCTCTCTCTCTCTCCCCTCTCTCTCTCTCTCTCTCTCTCTAGATCCAGTTATACTGTACTACTAATGAACTATAGATGTCAGGAAATCAGGCAGGACCATTTCCTCTTGCGGTAAGTAACACTAGCGTGTTGAAGCAGAGGGGCAAAGGGGAGTGGCAGGTTAGAGGGGTATGATACTGTAGTTACTAGCTACTGGGACAATCTGATTACACTGACCCCATGCTGCTGTCTCCAGTCTTGGGCCTGGCCTGGTCCTGTCGTGCTGAGCAGAGGCAGGGTTATGGAGCTAAGAGAAGCTGAGGGCCGGACGTGGCTGGCTGTTGGATGCCAGGGGATGCCTGGGGTACTGTACTCAACAGCACACACTCCTATTCACACTGCCTCCACCACTTAGCAAAGTGATCTTCAGACAGGATGGGGGGGGGGGGTGAAAGAAGGTGAGTGGTAGGAGTGAAGGAAAAAGAGGGCAGAGGTGAATGGAGTGAGGAATGGAGAGGGAATATAGTGATGGACGATACGGGGAGAGGGAGGAAGAGGGGCGCAGACTCTCATAGGTCAGTTTAATACCAGAGGAGAAAAAAAAACACAACAATAACATATATAGGATGTGACCCAGGAGTACACAGACGGCTTCATTTCCCCGAACAATTACCACTCTCAATGGGAGAAACAGAAACAAGGTTATTCTTTCTGTTAATAATGTGCTGTCTCAGCATGTCCACTTCTGATTCAAGGCCTTTCAGGCTGTGGTTTGGGGTGCAGAGTGGTACATTGCGGAAGAGACTGGTTTGAATAGCTGACTTTTATCCTCCCTCCTCCATTCAAACATTTGTCTCAACAGCATATATTAAATCATTTTGACATCGCTATGGCATGTTGTTTTCTTGAATTACTTAATTATACAAGATCTTACTTTTACATAATGTCCCTTCCTTTTGGAGAGGGTCCCTTTCGGCGGGTTTTGGGGAGGGCAGAAGTGGGAGTGGGACGAAAGGAAAGAAGGAGAGATGCTAAGCAATCCGATATCATCACTCTTTCATTTGGCTAGCAGCCTTTCCCAGGTAGTATAAGAGTGAGTGACTGTGCAGGAAAGAATAGGGCTTTTCATGAGGCTGACGAACCCTGACGGCCACAGAGAGGAGGGGGAGGGAGAGGGAAGCCATGAGGAAGCAGAAATGGGTTGACAAAATTGCCAAACAACATCCTATAACACATTATGCATAGCTGCATAGCGATGCTGAGGTCGTCTAAGCCCTGTCGACGAGTCAACAATGACTAAGTGGTTTAAACCACAAGACCGTGAGCGATTTTAAAGGCAGAACGGTACTCATAACGGTAGCTCCGGCAGGTCATTTACCATGGAGTGCCCTTGTCAGTGTGACAGTGCGAACTATATTTAACCACCTTGCTGTGGTTACGGAGAACAGAATCAAGGAGGGAGGGGAGAGGGTTTGGATGAGGATCCACTCAACAGCACCTAACACAGGTGCTCAGCTGTGAACCAGCCAGGAGCAGGCAATGACATCATATCCAGTTAAACGTCGATAGCTCTGAGAGTCTGCTACTGGACCACCGAGTTTGGTCAGTACAAGTGAGTCACTGAAACACAACAGTCCAAGATACACACAGACACACACACGCATTCATGCTAGGGACTTATGTGAATTGGACCTGTGTAAAAATACATCTGCATTGTGGTTTTGCCCTAACTGACACCAAATAATGGCATAATGAACCACATCAGTTAGTGGGAAACAAACATGTGTAAATGGCAAGCCCACTGCATGGCAGCAATTACCATAAACCCCAGCCATTAAGGCATCAAAATCAGCCCTGAAACGTAATTGAGCAGAACCACGGGTAACTGTAGGTTACAAAGCGCTAGACTATGAGGACAAATAATTTTTAGAAAGCATCGAGCACCTCTGTCTGCACTGCACAATTCAATAAGCTATGAAAAATGTGCTGCGTTATGGCTGGAGCCCCTTCCAGTCAGACTAAGATTTTGCTGTGTCAGAGGTTTTCAAGCATTCTTGCTCTCCGCCTTGGATGCTCTCTCCCTCTCTCCATCTCTCCGTCCACAGACAGAGTTTTCCATTGGCATGGGCCTCCCACTGACAAACCATTATCCTCTCCCCACTGTTAAAACCTAACAACTGCTCAGCATTAAGGTGTGTATCTGTCATTAGTTAACTAGCCCTGGCAGAGGACACCATTGTTATTGTAGAGAGAGGTATTTGCACAAGCCGTATCTTTGGAGAGCACCAGTATTTCTGCGGCTTTTCGCCATCCCCTGTCTGAGTGGATCCAGTTTCCCCTGGCTTGCTCCCATGCCGGTCACCTGATTCACATGTTTTTTTTCAGGGTTTTGAATTCCCTGGAAACCTGACATCTGAAGGCCTCAGAGTGATTCTATGGAAGATCACACTGGATCTGTGCTGGAGACATTCTATCCAAACAACAGAGATGATATTTAGTGGTGGTTTGGTTGGTGTCCAGCAGGGGAGAAAGAGCGAGAGAGAGAGAGAGAGAGAGAGAGAGAGAGAGAGAGAGAGAGAGAGAGAGAGAGAGAGAGAGAGAGAGAGAGAGAGAGAGAGAGTGGGGGGGAGTTAGGGAGTAGGATGGAGCAAGAGAAGGAGAGCATATAGTGGGAGAGAAAGATATTTAGAAAGAGACAGAGAGAGAGAGAGAGAGAGGTAGGTGGGGGGAGTTAGGGAGGGTGGGAGTAGGATGGAGCAAGAGAAGGGGAGCATAAAGTAGGAGAGAAAGAGATTGAGAAAAAGGGAGAGAGAGGGAGAGAGAGAGAGAGAGAGAGAGAGAGAGAGAGTGGGGGGGGGGTTTGGGAGGGTGGGAGTAGGATGGAGCAAGAGAAGGAGAGCATAGAGTAGGAGAGAAAGAGATTGAGAAAAAGAGACAGAGGGAGAGAGGTATAAGGGGAGAGGGGGAGGAAATGCGAGGGAAAGAAGCTCTGCCTCAGTGTGCAGGTGTCAGGGGCCTGATAAGTCCTGTTTAAACATTCACTGGAACAGAATGACGTATGTCAACAGACGCCTGGTACTCAGGTCTCTGTGATGTGAGCTGAGCCGCTAGCAGGCAGGCACACAGCCCTACAGGAACTATAAATCACAGACACTCGACAACGAGCAGTTAGTGACACCTTTGACCCACGCAGCCAGTAGCCCTGGCACACGCATCCAAGCTAAACCATCCCTCTCCTCTCCTCGTCTCCACCGCACCATATGACGGATATCACATCCAGAACTTCCAATTCTGAACACACTTCCACATATCAAACACCCTGTCACAACAAGTTGAAGTGATTGACTGAATTGGTGGCCTGGTAATCAAAGAATATACCACTTCTGTGTACGATGGCGAGGGAGGCATGGATCTATGACATGGTGTATTGATTATCGTTGATATATATATATATATATATATATACAGTTGAAGTCGGAAGTTTACATACACCTTAGCCAAATACATTTAATCTCAGTTTTTTACAATTCCTGACATTTAATCCTAGTAAGAATTCCATGTCTTAGGTCAGTTAGGATCACCACTTTATTTTAAGAATGTGAAATGTCAGAATAATAGTAGAGTGAATGATTTATTTCAGCTTTTATTTCTTTCATCACATTCCCAGTGGGTCAGAAGTTTACATCCACTCAATTCGTATTTGGTAGCATTGCCTTTAAATTGTTTAACTTGGGTCAAACGTTTTGGGTAGCCTTCCACAAGCTTCCCACAATAAGTTGGGTGAATTTTGGCCCACACATTTTCTATAGGATTGAGGTCAGGGCTTTGTGATGGCCACTTTAATACCTTGACTTTGCTGTCTTTAAGCTATTTTGCCACAACTTTGGAAGTATGCTTGGGGTCATTATTCATTTGGAAGACCCATTTGCAACCAAGCTTTAACTTCCTGACTGATCTCTTGACATGTTGCTTCAATATATCCACATAATTGTCCTTCCTCTTGATGTCATCTATTTTGTGAAGTGCACCAGTCCCTCCTGCAGCAAAGCACCCCCCACAACATGATGCTGCCACCCCCGTGCATCACGGTTGGGATGGTGTTCTTTGGCTTGCAAGCATCCCCTTATTCCTCCAAACATAACGATGGTCATTTTGGCCAAACAGTTCCATTTTTCTTTCATCAGACCAGAGGATATTACTCCAAAAAGTCTGATCTTTGTCTCCATGTGCATTTGCAAACCGTAGTCTGCCTTTTTTATGGCGGTTTTGGAGCAGTGGCTTCTTCCTTGCTGAGCAGCCTTTCAGGTTATGTCGATATAGGACTCGTTTTACTGTGGATATATATATTTTTGTACCTGTTTCCTCCAGCATCTTCACAAGGTCCTTTGCTGTTGTTCTGGGATTGATTTGCACTTTTCGCACCAAAGTACGCTCATCTCTAGGAGACAGAACACGTCTCCTTCCTGAGTGGTATAACGGCTGCGTGGTTCCATAGTGTTTATACTTGCGTACTAGTGTTTGTACAGATGAACGTGGTACCTTCAGATGTTTGAAAATTGCTCCCAGGGGTGACCCAGACTTTTGGAGGTCTACAATCTTTTTTCTGAGGTCTTGGCTGATTTCTTTGGATTTTCTCATGATGTCAAGCAAAGAGGCACTGAGTTTGAAGGTAGGCCTTGAAATACATCCACAGGTACACCTCCAATTGACTCAAATGATGTCAATTAGCCTATCAGAAGCTTCTAAAGCCATGACATTATTTTCTGGAATTTTCCAAGCTGTTTAAAGGCACAGTCAACTTAGTGTATGTAAACTTCTGACCCACTGGAATTGTGATACAGTGAATTATAAGTGAAATAATCTGTCTGTAAACAATTGTTGGAAAAATGACTTGTGTTATGCACAAAGTAGATGTTCTAACCGACATGCCAAAACTATAGTTTGTTAACAAGACATTTGTGGAGTGGTTGAAAAACGAGTTTTAATGACTCCAACCTAAGTGTATGTAAACTTCCGACTTCATTTGTAAACATATACATAATAGGCACATGTACAGTAGTTATGTCATGTGTAGTAATTTGCCTACATAGTAGTTACAAAATAGACATGCACACTCTGGACTCAATGTCTAATCATTGCATCTAGATGTGTCCCAGCTAGGACATCCTTTAGGACTGTTAAACCACAACCTGAATGGAAAGAGAGAGCGCTAAGCCCAGGAGAGAACTCCCAGATCTCCCCTCAGACAGCCCAGTGAGATTCTCAGGAAAAGGCAGACACGGTTTAGCGATTGACTCCCACTGTTTGCCCAGAATTTTGACGCTGCAACTCGAAGTCAAGATGAGAAGTTTCCCAAGGCGTCTCAGCCATACCCATCTCTGGCCTGTCCAACCAAGGCAATGCCTTATGTATGACCGACACTCATCACTCATGGACTGGAGTAGTTATGGTGGATTACATAGTGGAGTGTAAGGAATTCAGACGCTGCATAACGTGGATGTCACGATGCAGCACTTACTGTATAGAAAAAATGCAAAACCCAAGGCACATGTAGTTTAGAACAATCCAGTATGGTTGGAATGAAAACAATGTCACATTTCATCCAAATACATAGGCCTAGGTCAGCTGTTCAGCCAAAACCAAAATGTTAAAATGGTCTTGATGAAAATAATAAACTATGTGAAATCTTACCTAGGTAACAATAATGTAAATGCCTGCACCAAAGCCTGCCATCTTATCCTCCAACGGAGACGTTTCTTTTTAAGTGCCTAATTGTCTTCTTATCCACTTTTTTTTATGCATACATGTGTATAGATTATGTCATGTCTTATAGATGCAGCCTGTACCATGTTTGACCATGATTGTTTTTAGTGTCTCAAAACTCAATTTGACTTGGCCACAATGTGGTTAAAAAAATATCTATTATGTATTATTGTATCATTGTGGAGTGACACTTAAATAAATGCTTCCAAGTCCAACTCGTTCTAGGCCTACGGCTCAGTGAGTCTTATCATTGTCGTATCCTACCTTT
Source organism: Salvelinus fontinalis (assembly GCF_029448725.1). NCBI lineage: Eukaryota > Metazoa > Chordata > Actinopteri > Salmoniformes > Salmonidae > Salvelinus > Salvelinus fontinalis. Next base: position 38,585,595 of record NC_074694.1, read on the forward strand.
CAAAGGATAGACTATTTTCGACATTGTACAACAAATAGGATAAGGCGTAGGCTATGCATCCCAGCCGATATCTTACAGTCAAGAGAAGTCATAGTATGCTATCTGCACAGTACGTAGTGTTTTAATTCCATTCCACCGTTGAAAAGTTGTCAGACATTTCACATTGAATAGAAATATAAACTTGTCAGAGTGTGTGATATGTGGGGGAGTATGGCTGAGTGTAAAGTACATTAGACCATATGTTTTGTTAGCTTGTTGTGTGCCAATTCTGTAGACTTTGTTATCTTTGACAGGACGTCGCGTGGGTGTAGGGCTACCGTAGCAGTAGCTCTTCTGTACGCACTCTGAGGAAGGGGAGGGGGGGGGGGGAAAATCCACATGGTGCAATGGTTACAAGGTGTGTAATCGTCAGTCCAAAATGTTTTAAAACGGCGACCGTTTACTCCAAACGACAACAAAAAAAGAGAGTTTCTATTGGAAAAATTCAGGTAGATCCCTCCCTGTTTGGTTCCGTTTGGTTCCGAGTGAATGTACCCCTTGGATTCAGGTGTGTTGGCCTAGTCTGCTATCTTGGTGCTGAGCAGGTGGCTGGAACTAGAGGCAAACAGAGAGAGAGAGAGAGGAGGGGTTACGGGTGAGTCACATTTTTCCATCTCTACTAGTTTTGATACTTGGGCCTCTTTAACCTACACAACTTAGATGACACAAACTAGGTCGAGGAGAGAATCTTGTGTATTGTAAAGAGACGAATCTACATAGATTAAAATCTCTCTTGAAGAGATGTCTTCTACACTACCTCCGGAGGTAGAGGGTCTTCACACTGACTAGACTTTTCACAAAAATACCCTCAGCTGCTCATTTTGTGACACTCGCCCGACAGTTACTAAGCAGGGCAGTGTAAACAGAATTGTCTCGTTAAGGCAACACTCTTACAGTAAAAGTTGTAGTAGCAGAGCAATTTCACAGCTGAAATCTACGGACATTTTAAATTTTTCTAAACTCACCAGGGAATTATAAAAAAGTTCAGTCGCAATTTGCTTTTTACCTCATATCACGAGTTCCACGATACTGATCAAATTAAGCCTGGTTTGTTTGAAGGTGACTTTAATATCTCCCCACCTTGCAAGCTAAATATTTTGGTGGCAATTTTACTAATTTTGCCATGGGGCAGAGAAGGACATTTGAAGTTGTACAGCAAATTTTCTGCAATTCCACACATTTTGCAATAGGGTAGAGAGAAATGTTCTCAGTTTTTAATATAATATCTGAGTGAGAGTAACAAACATAATCAATGGGGGCCCCCCGGTAGGAAATTACAGGTCAGATGCTGAATTGTCTGTTCTGGCAAAGGTATTGGAGTCCCTAGTCAAAAAGCAGCTTAAGGCCTACCACCAGGAAAACAATATTTTGAGTGGTTGTAGGAATCAGGTTTCAGGTCTAGAAACAGCATTGTCACAGCAACTTAGAAGGTTTTGAGTGATATGAACTGTGCCCTGTGTAAAGGCGATCCTCCTCCTCTCCCTCTTCGGAAAAGGAGGAGTATTGAGGGAACCAAGGCGCAGCGAAGTTTGAACACATATTTATTAAACAAGACGAAAAACGAACACGAACTACACTTGAAATGATACAAAATAACAAACGACGTAGACTGACCTAAACATGAGAACTTACATAGACACGAAGAACGCACGAATAGGAAACAGACTACATAAACCGAACAAACCGTATACAGTTCCGTATGGTGCAAACATAACACAAACACGGAAGACAATCACCCACAAACAAACAGTGAGAACGCCCTACCTAAATATGACTCTTAATTAGAGGAAAACGCAAACCACCTGCCTCTAATCAAGAGCCATACCAGGCAACCCAAAACCAACATAGAAACAGATAACATAGACTGCCCACCCAAAACACATGCCCTGACCATAAACACATAAAAAACAACATAAAACAGGTCAGGACCGTTACAAAACCCCCCCCTCAAGGTGCGAACGCCGGGCGCACCAGCACAAAGTCCAGGGGAGGGTCTGGGTGGGCAGTTGACCACGGTGGTGGCTCCGGCTCAGGACGCTGTCCCCACACCACCATAGTCACTCCCCGCTTCTGTCTTCCCCTCCCAATGACCACCCTAAAACTCACATCCCCTAAATAAACGGCCAGCACCAGGAGACGGGGCAGCACCGGGACAAGGGGCAGCACCGGGACAAGGGGCAGCACCGGGACAAGGGGCAGCACCGGGACAAGGGGCAGCACCAGGATAAGGGGCAGCACCAGGATAAAGACCAGCACCGGGATAAGGGGCAGCACCGGGACAAGGGGCAGCACCGGGACAAGGGGCAGCACCGGGACAAGGGGCAGCACCGGGATAAGGGGCAACACCGGGATAAGGGGCAACACCGGGACAAGGGGCAGGTCCCGGCTGATATACTCTGGCAGATCCTGGCTGAGGGACTCTGGCAGGTCTATGCAGGCTGACGGCTCTCGACGCTCATGGCAGGCTGACGGCTCTCGACGCTCATGGCAGGCTGACGGCTCTCGACGCTCATGGCAGGCTGACGGCTCTCGACGCTCATGGCAGGCTGACGGCTCTCGACGCTCATGGCAGGCTGACGGCTCTCGACGCTCATGGCTCTCTGACGGCTCTGGCTGCTCATGGCTCTCTGACGGCTCTGGCTGCTCATGGCTCTCTGACGGCTCTGGCTGCTCATGGCTCTCTGACGGCTCTGGCTGCTCATGGCTCGCTAGCGGCTCTGGCAGATCCTGTCTGGTTGGCGGCTCTGGCAGATCCTGTCTGGTTGGCGGCTCTGGCAGATCCTGTCTGGTTGGCGGCTCTGGCAGATCCTGTCTGGCGGGCGGCTCTGGCAGATCCTGTCTGGCGGGCGGCTCTAGCGGCTCCTGTCTGGCTGACGGCTCTAGCGGCTCCTGTCTGGCGGATGGCTCTGTAGGCTCATGGCAGACGGGCGGCTTTGCAGGCTCATGGCAGACGGGCGGCTTTGCAGGCTCCTGGCAGACGGATGACTCAGACGGCGCTGGGGAGACGGATGGCTCAGATGGCGCTGGGGAGACGGATGGCTCAGATGGCGCTGGGGAGACGGATGGCTCAGATGGCGCTGGGGAGACGGATGGCTCAGATGGCGCTGGGGAGACAGATGGCTCTGGCCGGATACGGCGCACTGTAGACCTGGTGCGTGGTGCCGGAACTGGAGGCACCGGGCTAAGGATAAGCACCTTCCTACTAGTGCGGGGAGCAGGGACAGGGCCCACTGTACTCTCAAAGCCCACTCTGTAACTGATGCGAGGCACCGGCACTGGTGACACCGGGCTGAGGACAAGCACATCAGGATTAGTAGGGGGAGAAGATACAGTGTGTACAGGGCTCTGGAGACGCACAGGTGGCTTAGTGCGTGGTGCCGGAACTGGAGGCACCGGGCTAGATACACGCACTACAGGGAGAGTGCGTGGAGGAGGAACAGGGCTCAGGATACGCACTGGTAGCCTAGTGCGTAGTGTAGACACTGTAGGTACTAGGCTGGGGCGGGGAGGTGGCGCCGGAAATACCGGACCGTGGAGGCGTACTGGCACTCTTGAGCATTGAGCCTGCCCAACCTTACCTGGTTGAATACTCCCGGTTGCCCGACCAGTGCGGGGAGGTGGAATAACCCGCACCGGGCTATGTAGGCGAACCGGGGAAACCATGCGTAAGGCAGGTGCCATGTATGCCGGCCCGAGGAGACGCACTGGAGACCAGACGCGTTGAGCCGGCCTCATGACACCTGGCTCAATACCCAATCTAGCCCTACCAGTGCGGGGAGGTGGAATAACCCGCACTGGGCTATGCACTCGTACAGGAGACACCGTGCGCTCTACTGCGTAACACGGCGCCTGCCCGTACTCCCGCTCTCCACGGTAAGCCTGGGAAGTGGGCGCAGGTCTCCTACCTGCCCTTGGCCCACTACCTCCTAGCCCCCCCCCCAAGAAATTTTTGGGAATTTCTTACGGGCTTTTTGGGCTTCCGTGCCAGACGCGTTCCCTCATAGCTCCGGTTCCTCTCTCCGGTAGCCTCTGCTCTCCCCAGTGCCTCCAGCTGCTCCCATGGCTTTTCGGGCTTCCAGCCACGTCTCCTTGCTGCCTCCTCAAACCTCCGCCTCTCTGCCTTCGCTGCCTCCAGCTCAGCTTTAGGGCGGCGATATTCTCCTGGTTGATATTCTCCTGGTCCCTTTCCATCCAATATTTCCTCCCAAGTCCAGGAGTCCTTGTTGCTCTGTCCCTTACTCCCATTACTCCGCTGCTTGGCTCTGGAATGGTGGGTGATTCTGTAACGGCGATCCTCCTCCTCTCCCTCTTCGGAAAAGGAGGAGTATTGAGGGAACCAAGGCGCAGCGAAGTTTGAACACATATTTATTAAACAAGACGAAAAACGAACACGAACTACACTTGAAATGATACAAAATAACAAACGACGTAGACTGACCTAAACATGAGAACTTACATAGACACGAAGAACGCACGAATAGGAAACAGACTACATAAACCGAACAAACCGTATACAGTTCCGTATGGTGCAAACATAACACAAACACGGAAGACAATCACCCACAAACAAACAGTGAGAACGCCCTACCTAAATATGACTCTTAATTAGAGGAAAACGCAAACCACCTGCCTCTAATCAAGAGCCATACCAGGCAACCCAAAACCAACATAGAAACAGATAACATAGACTGCCCACCCAAAACACATGCCCTGACCATAAACACATAAAAAACAACATAAAACAGGTCAGGACCGTTACACCCTGGGTAAGAAGCTGCATTGTGTATCTATATTCATAGACTTGTCAAAGGCATTTGACACTGTGGACCATACTGTCTTGGTGCAGAGACTGAAGTTCATTTTTATTACTGGTCATGCTTTGGAGTGGTTTGTGAACTACCTGTCAAATTTAACCCAGTGTGTTAAGGCTATAGAGTTATGCTTGGGTGTGCCTCAAGGATCAATTTTAGGTCCCTTGTTGTTTATTATCTAGATCAACAACATTGGGAGACATATTTTAATGCGGATGACACTGTTCTATATTCAAGTGACAACAGTTCGACTTTGGCATTTTGAAAAAGCTCATAAAGCTTTTCACATCATTCAATAGAATCTGTACAATTTTAAGCTTGTTCTGAATTATTTTAAAACAAAATGCATGGTATTTTCCAATACTAAACAATTGCTACTTTGGAAGGACATTCTATAGAACAAGTCAAAACGTACAAATATCTGGGAGTTTGGGTGGATGAGAAGTTGAAACCGAGCATGTTGAAACCAGAAGTTGGAACAGAGTATGGAAAAAGATACTTTCACCGTGTACCAATGAAATGCTTACTTGCAGGTTCCTTCTCTACAATGCAACAACAATAAGAAATAATAAAATATAAGAATACGAACTAAGTAAATGTAGAATAGAATAAACATTTTACCCTAACTATAATACAGGAAGGCATCATTTATAGTCCAATATTTACACATAATAAGAGTTTAGTAGCAGCGTGGGTGAGTTTATGTTTATTGTACTTGGCAAGTCAGTTATGAACAAACTCTAATTTTCAATGACAGCCTAGGAACAGTGGGTAAACTGCTTTGTTCAGGGATAGAATGATAGATTTTTACCTTGTCAAATCAGGGATTTGAGCATGTAATCTTGCGGTTACAAGTCCAACGCTTTTACCACTAGGCTACCTGAGTGAGTGAGTGGGTGAGTGAGTGCATGTGTGCAAAGGTATGGAGAATCAAAGCAGGTGGTCAGTCCAGTTCAAGTGTTCAGCCGTCTGATGGATTGTAGATAGAAACTGTATCTGAGCCTGTCGGTATCAGACCTCATGCTCAACAGTAAGGCAGTGAATAACTCGTGGCGGGGGTGTGTCGTGTCCTTGATGATGCTGTCTTCCTTCCTCAGGCACCGTTTCAAGTAGATGTCCTGAATGGGTGGGAGCACGGGTCCCAGTGATATACCGGAACGTCTTCACCATCCGCTGGACGGCCTTGCGGTCGTGGACGGAGCAATTCCCGTACCAGGCCGTGATAACCGGCCGGGAAACTCTCGATGGTGTAGAGGCAGTATTTGGAGAGGACCCAGCGTGGCATGCCAAATTTCTTCAGTCGCCTTAGGAACAGAGATTCTGTTGTGCCCTCTTGACAAGAGTAGTGGTGTTGTTGGTCCATGTCAAGTCCACGGTGACGAGGAACTTAAAACTGCTTACTCTCTCTACCGCAGTCCCATTGATGTGGATCAAGGGATGCTTCCTGAATTCAACAATCAACTCTTTTATTTTGCTGACGTTGAGGGAGAGGTTGTTGTCCTGGCACCACAGTGCCACTTACCTCCTCTGTATTGGCTGACTTGTCGTTGTTGGTGATCAGGCTTACAAAGTGGTGTCGTCAGCAAACTTGATAATGGAGTTGGCGTCATGCGAAGCCATGCTGTCATGGGTGAACAAGGAGTACAGCAGAGGGCTGAGGACACACCCCTGAAGGGAGGAGTCTGTGTGGAGGAGATGTTGTTGCCAATCCTCACAGCCTGTGGTCTGCCCACCAGGGAGTTCAGGATCCAGTTGCAGAGGGTGGTGTCTTGATCCAGGTATTTGAGCTTGGTGTCGAGCTTGGAGGGAACAATAGTGTTGAATGCTAAACTGTAGTCAATAAACAACATTCTCACATAGGTGTTTTAGGTCTGAATGGTGTGAAATTGCATTTTCCAATGGATTTGTATGAGCGGTAGGCAAATTGGGTCCAGTGTGCCTGGATATGGTCCACGACCAGCTTCTCCAAACACTTCATGATGACCAGGGTGAGTGCGAAGAGACGATAATCATTTGGGCATGTCACCATGTTTATCTGGGACACTGGGACGATGGTTGTCTCCTTCAAGCAGGTGCGGACTACATCCTGGGACAGGGACAGGTTGAAGATGTCCGAGAAGACGCCCGCCAACTAGTCAGCATACACTCTGAGGACGTGTCTTGGGATGCCATCTGGGCCGGCGGCTTTGTGAGTATTCCTCACATCAAGCTTGGAGAGCGAAAGCACCTAGTCGTCCAGAGCAGGTCGAGTCTTCCTGGATGGCTCGGTATTGTCTGCCTTGAAGCGAGCATAAAATGAGTTAAGCTCATCTGGGAGGAAGGCTTCGGTGGGCACCACACAGCTGGATTTTCCGTGATAGTCTGTAAGTCCTTGCCACATGCGTTCAATTCAAGTTTAAGTATGTATTGTCTTTTTGCATCCCTAATGGATTTGCAGAGCTCATACCTGCTTGCATTGTCATAGGGGTTCATTCTGCTGACATTTAATACTGCATTACGAGCCCACAGCATGGTACTGATATCTCCGTTCATCCAGGGTTTTTGGCTGGGCTATCCAAGCCTAAAACTCCAGGACCGGGTGTTCCTGGAGGAGTTCAAAGGACAAATAGATGAACATGTTGTTGAGACATGTACAGTGCATTCGGGAAAGTATTCAGACCCTTTGATATTTTCCACATTTTGTTAGGTTACAGCCTTATTCCAAAATTGATTAAATTGTTGTTTTTTGTCATCAATCTACACACAATACCCCATAATGACAAAGCCAAAACAGGTTTTTACACATTTTTGCTAATGTATTAAAATATGAGTATGACGCTACAAGCATGGCACACCTGTATTTGGGGAGTTTCTCCCATTCTTCTCTGCAGATACTCTCAAGCTCTGTCAGGTTGGATGGGAAGCGTTGCTGCACAGCTTTTTTCAGGTCTCTCCAGAGATGTTCAATCAGGTGCAAGTCCGGGCTCTGGCTGTGCCACTCAAGGACATTCAGAGACTTGACCTGAAGCCACTCCAGCGTTGTCTTGGTTGTGTGCTTAGGGTCGTTGTCGTGTTGGAACGTGAACCTTCACCCCTGTCTGTTGTCCTAACCGCTCTGGAGCAGGTTTTCATCAAGGATCTCTCTGTACTTTGCTCCATTCATCTTTCCCTCGATCCTGACTAGTCTCCCAGTTCCTGCCACTGAAACACATCCCCACAACATGATGCTGCCACCACCATGCCTCCCCGTAGGAATAGTCCCAGGTTTCCTCCAGACGTGACGCTTGGCATTCAGGTCAAAGTGTTCAGTCTTGGCTTCATCAGATCAGACAATCTTGTTTCTCATGGTCTGAGAGTCCTTTATGTGGATTTGGCAAAGTCCAAGTGGGCCGTCATGTGCCTTTTCCTGAGGAGTGGCTTCCACCTGGCCACTCTACCATAAAGGCCTGATTGGCGGAGTGCTGCAGAGATGGTTGTTCTTCTGGAATGTTCTCTCACCTCCACAGAGGAACTCTGGAGCTCTAACAGAGTGACGATCGGGTTCTGACCAATGCCTTCCTCCTCTGATTGCTCAGTTTGGCCGGGCGGCCAGCACTAGGAAGAGTCTCAGTGGTTCCAAACTACATCTATTTAAGAATGATGGAAGCCACTGTGTTCTTGGGATCTGTGCATCGACATAATCCTGTCTTGGAGCTCTACGGACAATTCCTTCGACCTCATGGCTTGGTATTAGCTCTGACATGTAATGTCAACTGTGGGAACTTATATAGACAGGTGTGTGCCTTTCCAAATCATCTCCAATCAATTTAATTTGCCACAGGTGGACTCCAATCAAGTTGTCATCTCAAAGATGATCAATGGAAACAGGATGCACCTGAGCTCAATTTCGAGTCTCATAGCAAAGGGTCTGAATACTTATGTAAATAAGGTGTTTCTGTTTTTCATTTTTTATAAATTAGAAAATATTTCTAAAAACATCTTTTCACTTTGTCGTTATGGAGTATTGTGTGTAGATTGATGGGGATTTTTATTTATTTAATACATTTTGGAATAAGCCTATAAACGTAACAGAATGTGGAAAATGTCAAGGGGTCTGAATACTTCCCGAATCCACCGTACTGTAGTTGCTTCTAGTTGTTTACCCGATGTCACTAGTTTGCGTTGCCTGATGTAAGGAAGCACGTTGTTTTATTTCACACACACCACACGCCACACTCATGCCTGCATGCACACACGCGCACATTGACTGTTTGTTTGCCGTTGTATTTGTGCTGTTGCCAGCGTCTTCTGTCGTTTTGTTGTACTTTTGGTTTTTTCCCCATCCCCACATGAGGCCTATTGCCTCTTGCCAGGCTATCATTGTAAATAAGAATTTGTTGTTAATTTACTTGCCTAGTTAAATAAAAATGCAATTCAATCATGATTAATACAAGTTTAGATAGCTGGCTAGACTAGTTTACTCATCTAAAACGTTTTATCTCTGACATGGGCTAATTAAGTGACAGTCAGTTACTGACATAACAAGAGAGCAACTGTTGATGCACAACCAAATTTCAAATGTGCACCTTGTTGTATTCTCCTATTCTAACTCTCAATAGTAAGTCTCACTAGACTTTACAGTATTTCATTCATGTAAATCCACCTCAAGGCCACACCTTTTTTCCCCCCTCAAAACATTTGTGATGATGCGGCCTTGCACAGTGTGAACGTCTAATTAAATCATGGTCTTATTCTCCCGCTCTTTCATCCATTTGGTTGTCTACCTGTTTGCTGAGTTTAGGCCTGAATGTTAGCTATTGCGCTCGCTGTAAGGTTATTATCCCAGTATTTGTAACATTGTGATCAATGTCATTTTCTAATTAGGCCAGTAAAAAACAAGTATTTTTCAGACATTGAAATCAGGTTCATTTTCGGTTCTGAATTAAAGTTGAACTGACGTCTCTTCCCGGATGTTGAAAATGCATATTTTCCGGGCGTTGAAAATACGTATTTTTCTGACTTTTATCATATTTAATTTACAGACTTTGAAAACATGTATTTTCATGTTAATAATTACTCTAAGATTAACAGGGATGGAACTCTTGGAATCTCAATCTGTGCCATTAAATATGAAAATAACAAATTTCACTGGCCTGGCGGTCTAGGTTTGCATGTTTTCTACTAGCCTGGTTTGAAAACTACTAGCCTCGAACTAGCAGGCTAGTTAAATGTCCATCCCTGCAGACAAGCATTCGATTTATAAAACTTTATTCAGGAGTCTACTTTGTTTACATTACATGGCTCGCTAGTTATTATGCATTTTGCTACTTTTAAAAGTAAATATTACTCACTTTAGAACTGTTACTTGCAAGCTCATTGTTTCCTGCAAGTGTGTGGTGCACTTCCTGTGCTTAGTTTCTCCCTGTTTGTTATTTTGATCATATAAATGTTATTTTGAGATGAGGGATTGTATGCACGTTTTGTAGTGAATTTATGAATGTCATTTCATTTGATTATTAGTTAAATACTCTGATGTATTTTAAAAAGATAATGTCACCTCTCCGTAGAAGTGAATTGGAATGACCCAATCCAGGTTGGGGTGCTGCCGTCTGGTATCTATGCCAGCCAGTTTCAGACCTGCAGGGCTAGAAGATTGAACTAGCTTGCTGATTGTAAGAAAACACCTGACTCCACCCGACAGAGTGTTATCCAGTGCCTTCCTCCCTTGGCCTTGAAACTTTAGAACAACATTGTAAGTCCTCATCTTCCTCATCATCATCCTTGGAGCTCTGTTGGTGAATGTATTCAGTGATGCCTTTATTCCTTTCAGGACGATAAACAAACAAGGACACTGTTTAGTGGCGCATGGGTTATTAACAAAAGTCTAAAATGCTCTCTTCTGTTTATGTTAAAAGTGAATATCTTAAATAAACAGGCTCAATGTAAATAAATGTCTGCACAAGAGCGGAGACACCATGGGAGTTTCTGTATCTGGAACCAGAGCTCTAATTGCACTGAGGAGAAGATAGGATTACTGACTGATTCTACATTTCGGCAGGCTGACATAATACAAACAAACAATTTTACAACATCCAGAGTCCCCTTCCACTTAAGCAGCCCGCAATAGGCATAGAAACAGAGAGGGGGAGAGAGAAATAAAACACATGTTGCACACACACACATTACAACCTCAATCAAATTTCCACAACTTTACAAAGCCAAATAAACAACCAAACGACATGGGTTCGTTCGGAAGGGACTGTGAATGACCAAGCCACTCCCAGTGTACACCGACTTTATTACGGAGATCTCTAGGTGAGACATACATATTTCTGTGTTTTGAGGGAGATATAAATATTATTTATCAATGGAAAAGTGCATGGTGAGCTTGGGTGAGGAAATACTTGTTCGATTTTATAGGAGAATTTTGACCACTGCTTTTATCTCCAGCGCTGTCAATAGAAAAAATATTAATCATCCTCTACGGTTGCAGCAGTGCAAATGTTTCAACCTTTTCTTGTGTTCCTCATGTCCCAGAAAAAGGCACACGTTGTAATGTAAGTTCCTGGGCTGCTGTCTCCCCCTATGGGCATATGTTATCATGGCATGCATGGACAAACATTTCATTTCGCCTTCAATCCCTCTCTGCAAACCAAACGGTAAAGACTGTATGGACATTTTGAACCAGTAAAAATAATAATTGGTTTGGTATGCATCGAATAAATTGTTTTTTAAAATATATTTGTAATGTATCTGCTGTGGCCTTTGTTTGTCCCACATAATAGCCGTAGGGCATGGTCACTACAGACCCTCGATTGTATGAAGGTATGACTTTGTATGCCTTTCGACATGGGATTTTGCATGCAGACAAATTGAGTCATAATGGAAACACAATTGGTGGGCCTATTTCCATGATTTCATCCTCAATGTTTTATTTCGTCAAGTATTAGTTTTTTTTTTTACTGGTTTAACTTTGAAGGTGTGAGTTAAACAAATCAAATCAGATCATTTTTTATTGGTCATATACACATGGTTAGCAGATGTTATTGCGAGTGTAGCGAAATGCTTGTGCTTCTAGTTTCCCGACAGTGCAGCAATATCTAACAAGTAATATCTAACAATTCCACAACAGATACCTAGTACACACAAATCTAAGTAAAGGAATGGAATAAGAATATTTAAATATAAGTGTATGGATGACACACTCGAATAGTCTCTGATTTAAGAATATAAACATATATTTGTAAACCAAAATCAATTTCAGTACTTTAATTATTATACCTACATCAGTATTGTACACAAAATGTAAAACTGTCTGTGCATATGCTGTGTGTGTGGACGGGAGGGGGGCGTAGGGATCCAATTCCTTCAGTTCGTTATGCTCTGTCGACCAATCACATTTGGTTATTCTCCGGTATTCTGTAGCCGCACAGTAACTCACTTATAAAGTCCGCTTGCGAAGGATTTCAGTTCAAAGCACGCACACGTTCTGGAGATACTATTTGGAGACAGACTAGAACACTTTCTCTTTTTATCTGGGAAAAAAAGTTGCCGCAAATCATCAGCTGTTGCTCGAGTGTGGAGACGCCTGCAAACAAAACTAGGTTATTATACAATATTTTAGAACGGCATATGCATAAAGACATTCTCTCTCCAAAAGGCTTTGTGCAGTTGACTGCCTCATTGCAGGAGCAAATAACGTCTACTGTTACTTTTTATCCACTTTTGGACATTTTAAATACTTTGGTCAAACTTTTCCTCGTGTGTAAAGCATCTCTAGGGATCTCACCCTCAAGAGCCGTACTTTCATATTTTGTGCGTAATTGTTCGACAACATTTTTCGTATGAATCTACTCGACCCCTTCCTGAAAATGACAGACGAACAAGACAAATGTCTCTCTGACGCACCGAGCCCGAGCATGTCCGAGGACTCTGCGGGATCCCCGTGCCCTTCCGGCTCTGGCTCAGACACCGAGAACACCAGACCTTCAGAGAACGGTCTGCTGATGGGTCCGGACGGTCCCATCGTCGAGTTCAAGAAGGACGACGATGACAAGTTCCCTGTGTGCATCCGCGACGCGGTGTCCCAGGTGCTGAAGGGCTACGACTGGACCCTGGTGCCAATGCCAGTCCGAGTGAACGGATCTAGTAAGAACAAGCCCCACGTCAAGAGACCGATGAACGCGTTTATGGTTTGGGCGCAAGCCGCCCGGAGAAAGCTGGCTGATCAGTACCCTCATCTGCACAACGCGGAGCTGAGCAAAACTCTGGGGAAACTATGGAGGTGAGTCTCACTCCTCTCTGTCATTACTTCCAAAGGTTTATTTCGAGTGGCATCGCGTTTGTGGTCTTATTACTGAAAATAGTTTTATTTAATAGGCAAACTCAATTCTAATTTTACTCATGCATTTCACGCTCGCATGTGAACTCGATACTGTGATCATTTAACCTTCGTAGTAAACTATTTGGTTGTCAATTTAATATTTGATTTACTCATGTATCTATTTGCCTTTCACGCACAGGCTACTCAATGAGGGAGAGAAACGTCCGTTCGTGGAGGAGGCAGAGCGCCTGAGGGTACAGCACAAGAAAGACCACCCCGACTACAAGTACCAGCCCCGGCGAAGGAAGTCCATGAAGAACGGACAAAGCGAGTCTGAGGACGGCACCGAGCAGACGCACATATCGCCAGGAGCGATCTTCAAGGCGCTCCAGCAAGCTGACTCTCCAGCCTCTAGCATAGGAGAAGTGCACTCCCCCGGAGAACACTCCGGTAAGAAGAAATAAAATGCGTAGTGCCTATTGCATTGGTCTCATTCAACATGTGTTCATCAATGTATATTTGACACTTCAATGCTGCTAGACTTTTTATAAGAATAAACCTGTATGAAATAGATTGTTTGAAAAGCCGATGACTGATATTATCATATATGTTCTCTGTTAGTTTAACTTGATGTCTAGACCCATTTCTTATTCCACTCATGCTTGACCACTTGTACAGCCCTTATTTTTCCTTTTCAATTAAATCCATGGGTCTGCTCTTGCTCTGAGATTTGTATTACAGAAATAGGTATTCTATATGTAACCCACCCTCTCTCTCTCAGGCCAGTCCCAAGGGCCCCCCACCCCTCCCACCACACCTAAGACCGACATCCAAGTGGGCAAGGTGGACCTGAAGCGCGAGGGTCGCCCCTTACAGGAAGGCACGGGTCGTCAGCTCAACATTGACTTCCGCGATGTGGACATCGGTGAGCTGAGCAGCGACGTCATCTCCCACATCGATACCTTCGATGTCAACGAGTTTGACCAGTACCTGCCCCCCAACGGTCACCCAGGCGCTCCTGGCACTGCCGCTGGCCAGGTCTCCTACAACGGCACCTATGGCATCAGCAGCTCCGCAGTCAGCCAGGCAGCAGGGGGCACCGCAGGGCACAGCTGGATGACCAAGAGCCAGAGTCAGCAGCAGCACTCCCTGACCACGCTGGGTAGTGGAGGGGAGCAGGGCCAGAACCAGAGGACCCCCACACACATCAAGACAGAGCAGCTGAGCCCCAGCCACTACAACGATCAGCAGAACTCCTCCCCCCCGCAACACGTCACATACGGCTCCTTCAACCTGCAACACTACAGCTCTTCCGCCTACCCCTCCATCACCCGCGCCCAGTATGACTTTTCTGACCACCAGGGCGGCACCAACTCCTACTACAGCCACGCAGCCGGGGGCCAGGGCTCAGGGCTCTACTCCTTCAGCAGCTACATGAGCCCCAGCCAGAGGCCCATGTACACCCCCATCGCAGACACAACAGGAGTGCCCTCCGTGCCACAGACCCAAAGTCCCCAGCATCACTGGGACCAGCAGCCAGTGTACACACAGCTCTCCCGGCCCTGAGGACACAGTCAGCTACACACAGACTTACATAGACTGATAGACATGCCCATCTTGCAGAGGGAGACTTTGTCACCACATTCCAACATCTAGCTCCCAGCAAACAGACACTTGAATTTACAACAGAGGAGAAGACAACAAAGAAGAAGAAGGAAGCTGGACTTGAGAGAAGTGAAATTAGATCCGAATGGCTCACAACGTGCCTTTTTTTGTGTGTATTGATGAAACATATTTTGAGCATTGAGAAATCCTCTGTGAGGACTGTTTAAATTGTTGATATTTTTAGTAGGTACTGTGTATGTTTTCTTACCTTTTTTACTCTGGCAGTTTGCTATTCTGGGGGATTTTAAACACGTATTTGTAGAGAAAAAGCTTTATTTTTATCCAGTTCAGCAGTAAACCACAGTAGTGCAGTTATCTATTCTATGGCCTCAATTCTCTGGTGAAATTTTTTACAGGCAGTAAATCTCTGTCCTTTTTTGGTTGTGTTAGTTTTTGTTTGTCTTCCTGCAGTGCATTGTGCTTATATGTGCTGTGGCATCCAACAAAATGAACTACATTTGTATTTGTGCAGTTTAGGGTTTCTCCATCAATGATTTATTATGATTATAGCACGTTCTTAGATGTAAGAGGGGCATGTTGTGAATGGCAAGGGAAGAAGTTTGGACGTTATCGTTTTGTGCAGGAGATTCCAGCCTTTTGCACCGTTAGTGCCTAGCATATCAGAGGTTGGGTGATAGGATGTGTGTGTGCTACAGCACAACCTATAGAAGAGAGAAGTCACAGCTGAGATTCTACTTACCGTCTGACAGCATGTGTTTGACAGCCACAGGAAGTGCCCTTTGACCTCTCGGGCGTCCCCTGCAGTCCACCATCACGCCAGTGTCGTTTTACAGCCCCCTGCCTGATCCACCTCTCACCCCCTCCCGCCCCCTCTCAGTCTTAGCCCTTTAATTTATTTATTAGCTTAATTTTATTTTCAAAGTAATTATTATTTAGCATTTTATTCTTTATTTTATATTTTATACAATTAATTAATTTGTCTTCAAAATAAGTTACCTTCTGGATATTAAATGTCATATAAACCGGTCTTTTTAGCCGAGGGGGTTACTTAAAAAATGACACAAACTGTAATCATCATGCTTTATTTATCGTATGTAAATGTTTCTATTTTAAGTGTTTAATTTGTCATTTTTTTGTTATCTAGTTGTGTACGGATTATTGTTAATTGTGAAGTTTGGATTCTAAACTGGAAATACGTTTTGAGCATAATGACAAAGTTTTACAATTAGTTATGTTTACGCTGTGGCTAATATGTTTGTGTTATTAGAGGTACCAGCATCCCTGTCTTTTCGAAGGACTTTCTTTTTTAACGTCCTGACACATACAGTACTATCTCAGTATTGATGTTTTTTTTTCTGATGCACCTGAACAAATTGTCATTTTCTTCAGCTAGCTTAACGTGTTACTGTACTGTCTTAAAAAGAAGCTTAACTTTTGTATTGTATTTGCAATAAAAGAGAAAATACTCTAGAAACAAAATGGTTGTCTATATTTTATTGCACAATACATGACCTACTTATTGAATAGGGTGGGGGAACAAGGAATCTAGTTGATATGGATAAACATTATGCTGCATAACACCTCTCTATAAGCTGGAATTCATAACATTTAAACCAACCCAATATCAATCTCAGAATTGTACTGTTTAGTCAAGTTGAGACAGAGAGGTAGACAGAAAGAGTTAAAGAGCGAGCCTGAGAGAAGGCAGTTCTCTCAGAAGCCTTGTTTTTCTCATTTGTTTTCTCGTTCTTTCTCTTCCGTCAGCTGGAGCAACAGGGGGTACCTCCTTCCTCCTGTCTGCATGTTGTAAGGCTCTGGAGCTTTACTGGGAGAGGCTACTCTGCAGAAAAACATTACAACCGTGAAAAAAACGTTAATGTTTTTCAATTTAAAGCAGGGGACTTTGCTTCCCTACCAGCAAAGCTCTCTTTAAAGATTGTCAGTGCTGCCACCTTTTGAAGGTCAACTCAAGGAAATATTTACAAGCTTCACAACACCAGGGGACCAAGTGCCATTTTCCTATTCTCTACTACTATGAATCACACCTTTTGGAAGCTATTGTGATTTTTGAAACCACAGTTTTATAGTATGGACACAAGGCATAGGAGGACCATAAAATGTGACTCGTTTCAGGAAACTAGGCGTATGTCTTGCGTCACAAGCATTCGAACGTAAACATTTATTTTTGATCAAAGTGTGTTTTATGGCAGAAATGCTTTCTGGAACATGTAAACTTCCATGTTCCTTAATAACAAACTTGTATGCCATCTGTAAATATGAGTAAAATAGAGGCTAGTTGGTTTAGCCACAGAAAAAGTCAGGAACCTTCCCGCTAGCCATGATTGGCTGAGATAATGGATGGACTGGACATGCTGAGAGATGAGTTCGGATTGGTCTGCCATGTAGCACGCTTCTGTCTATAACAAAGGGCTGCTCAGTATGTGTAGGTAACCCTTTCTAATACAGCTTTAATGAAAGATATCACAAATAACTGCAAAAGTGTTGTTCTCCACTTTCTGGAGGACAGAGTTTTGGAAATCAGTGGAATGCCCGGTGGAAGCAGCATATGACAGCTAAGGAGATGGAGAAAATTCTGTCTTTTAATTGCAAATATGTGGAGGGAGTCAAAAACAGGACACACAGAAGGCTGTTGTATAAAACACCTGTCTCCGGATCACATCTTCAAACTAAGGGCAACCATGGCATCTGTGACATAGAGGAAGGAGTATTTATCCATGTATACGGACGGGTAAGAGAGCCTGGCAAGCTACATTTTCCGATATTATACGTTTCAAATTTAGTCAGAAAGTTGTTTTCATTGCAAGTTAAAGCGTGCTGTTAGCTAGCTAGCTAACGTTAGCTGGCTGGCTCGCTAGCTAATGTTACATGTATGATCTGAGTAGTAATATTATTTGTATCTCAGAGCCATTTGCATTGATAGTTATAGCCTAATGTTAACTAGCTAACATTGAATCTAGTTGATTTGCTATCTGCAGATTCATGCAAGGTAGTAATGTCATGAGCTAGCTAGCTACATGTCTAATCAAAAGACTCTACTATGCAAGGTACCCTTTCACTGTACCATAACACCTTCTGTATCCTGTGCATGTGACAAATCAACTTTGATTATATTTGATATAGTGTGTGTTTACCAGAGACGGTAATGTGAAGAACAACATGACTTGCACCAAAGTCAAATAAGCCTATAATGAATGCCCTGCTTTTATTTTGCCGCACTCACAACTGGCAAGATTTTTTCTGTAATTAGCATGCCATTAACTTGTAAGTAATGATCTTGTTGTGAGTATATTTTCCTGTAATAATTAATACAAATTAGCTAAAGTTAAGCCGTTATCAGCTATATGATGTGGTCATTATTTGAACTGGCTAGCTAACTAACTTAACGTTAGCTAGCTATGCTAACAAGCTAGAAACAAACCAAAACATTGTTTAGAAAGTTGCTTTTAGTTGCCTGGTTTGCAAGATTGACATACAAAATGTATTTTTAAAGGGATGGGTTTATTGGTGTTAAAATACACCGGTTATGCTAGTTTGGACCACCAGGCTGCTGATGTCATGAATGTGAATCGTTAAAAGAGATGGTGGGGCTAGGCTTCAGAGGATGTGAACAATGCTGAAAGAGTATAGACAAAGTTTATCAACTTTCAAAGCAGAATGACTCTCCCATTGTTCCTCAACTGTAGTGTATGAAATACAATTTTCTAGCTCTGAGTCTCTACTTTTATCCAATGTAATAAAACACCATTTCAAATGTTTCTGCATAAGACCGAATCGATCCAGTCGGTCAAAAATATAATTGTATCCATGTTATTGTACAGTATGTTTTTTAAATCATCATCAGAATCACTATACGCATAGTTTTATATGGCATCAGTCATTGTTTTTGAAACCCGAGAAGTGAGAGTGACAGTGACAGTGTATTGTAACCTTTTAGGCATAATAGAAACATTCATCAAGGTGTGAGAGAAAGATGTAACTTGCTGAATTAAAACTACCACTGTAGCTGTTTATAGAAGTGAAGTATCCACTTATGTAATGTAATTACCTTATTCTTTTTAAGTGTCAATGACAATTACATACAGTCATTTCCACCATATTATATGATCTGGCTCTGCACCTAGTTCATTGGCTGATCAAGGTGGGAGGAGGATATCTAGCACCTGTTTCCAGTGATCCGATTGGAAGACATCAGTTTGGCACCTTGGAATCGATTCCTAGACAGGAAGGAAAGAGGGGGAGGCAGAGAAGAGCGAGAAAATGAAGCAATAAGGAGGGAAAGAGAGGGAGAGAGATGACTTCAGTTGAAAGCAGCCCAGCCCATCTGAAAAAGCCATCAGTATCCCTGCTCTTCTAATGGGGAAATGGTAGCACTTAGGAGTGGACAGATGACATGTTTCACATGGATGTTTTCCCCCGCCAGTGTGCTCCCAGGCCAAGTCACATGCTGGGGTGTAGGCTCAGTCCCAGCAGTGCACTGAAATACAATGAACGCTCTCGCCCTATGACAAGGCATGTTGCTAAGCATCATCCTCAACCCATCCGCCTATCTTTGGTCCGGCATGGCTCAGTTGGTAGAGCATGGCGCTTGTGTTATAGGGTGGACTTTAGCTCTTATATGAATTGCATTTTCACTGATCTTTGCATGATCTCGCAAGTAATTGACCTTGATCGACCGCTGATTGCCATTCATTGGTTGCATGTGTGCTGTGACTTGGAGATTTGCTGTGCTTAATTGTAGGAACTTTTTCAACCACCCTCCTCCCGTGATTGGAACATCCCTTAATTAACTATGCTCTCTCTTTCACTGCAGTTCACGCCCTTGGTTTCGTTTATAACCCGTGGTGCATTTGTGTCTGGGGTGGAGCACCTGTTAGGGCAGTGTGCCAGGAGCGCGAGACTACAAATGTTTGAGGTCTGGTTGGTGCTAGCTTATAGCGGTGTCTGTTGTAAACAATTTGCCCTGCTTTCAGGGGGTTTTGGCTTTTTATTTTTTTAATGGGAGAGCGCCGCGGTGATGGTGGCTTTGCTTGGGTATTCGTAACTATTCATAATCTGATCATTTATTGCTCTTAAAGTGACGCTAATGTGATTGTAATCCTAGGTATTCTAGTTGTCTGAGTCGTGTGCAAGCCACCATCTGGGTATGTATCACCGCCTGTTATTTATAATGGCGACGTTAAAACGGACTATGGCCAGATAGTTTCACTTACAACATTTCAAAAATATTTTCATAAAATGGTATATTTGATTTAAAGTGTTGCCTTGTCCATTGTCTTGCTCATGGCCCAATCAATATGTTGCGTGTCACAAACCTGTCTTGTCCTGGTTGAGGTGTTCCACCTCATTTAACAGGAACCTGCGTAGTCTGGTAGGTGAGCCATGTTCGTCTCGGGCCCGGGTGGGATACTTGCATAGCCAGGGTTGTGAGGTTTCATTCCCAGGGCCACCCAGAAGTAGAAATACATGTGCGCATGACTAAGTCGCTTTGGATAAAAGCGTCTGCTAAATGTCACTTTATATATTTCTTGGGTTGTCTTCATTGAGCTACCTTGTCTGTGTAGACCTATAGCTTATTTCTGACCAGAGAAGGTCCCCATAGATTTTGTTAGTAATTCTCATGCAAATATCAATAACATGGCTTAAGTATGTTTTCTCTCTGCCCCATGGCAATGTGTAGAATTGTAGGAAATTAACTTCAATTTCTCTCTACTGTCAAGGGGGTTGACACACTAATGTTTTGCTGTGAGGTGGGGGGGGGGGCCCAACCAAATCTCGCTTGGGGCCCCCACTAGAGCTTGCACTGCCCAACTGTGGTGTGGAACTAATCACATAGACAGTCTGTCTTGTCAGCTGCTCTGAGGGACAGGTCTAAATAAAGGCCTGTTACTGATTGCCATAAGATACCCTATAGCCTTGATACTGGTGACTGAGGGACCAAAACAGTTCATGTTCACTATAGGATCTCTGGCTGGGTCTGAAAATATCCCAGTGCACCTATTGGTGGTGGATTGGGTTAGTTACCCCCGTACAATGTAAAGTGTTTTGAGACAGAGAAAATGGAATCTTAAACGCTATCCATTATGATTGTCAATAGGCTTGTGCATCATTTAACTGGCACATAGACACACCAACCTTCTCTGTCTTTACATGACTGTACGAAGTCTGAAAATAACCACATTTCGGAGTTATGCTCTAACTGTGTGTGACGCACACAATTGACTGGGTGAGGATCAGACCCCGGGCTTGGCGCATACACCCACTCCCCAGAGGCCGGAAGCAGGGACACTGGGTTTGGAGTGGCTCAATCAGTGGGCAGTTTTCCCAGGAGAAGCCAATTAATATTCCGAACAGACGTCTCGATGGGAATTTGTCCCCTCCGAGCCCAATGGGTGGTCCTTTTTTAAATGTAAAATACCACACCACAAGAGAACCTGGCAACTTCCAACCCTCGGACAATGGACTGCTTCCGAATGCACAAATAGATAAGCGACTTGGTTTCGTGTGGGAGAAATGCCAACCTGAAAACAGGGGGAAATATGAATAAGTAAATGTATTGAAGAGCGAGTGATTGTGTGTTAACATGAGTGTGTGTGTCTGTGAAAGGTGTAGTAGTGTGTGTTTATGCATGACAAAGTTTACCGAACAAGAAAATGACCTAATCAAATAAACAATCAGTATTGCATGGCCTCCTTGCTGCTGAACATAAAAAAACACAATACCATACCCAAAGCAGAAGTCAACTCATTAAAAACAATGGTAAGTAGCATTTGCTAATTCAGTAACAACCCTCAGGGCAAACTTGCTTGCTGATGTTGATGTTTAAAGCCCACTGTATGAAAATCACATTGCCTTTATGACGCTCTTGGGCTGCATGACTTACTGAATGATTCCGTCCAGTTCTCTTCACATTCTCCAACTCCTTGCTGCTTCTGGCAACATCCATGTGTCGTCCCCCCCCCCCACACACACGCCCCGTCCTCTTCACATCTAACCCCTCTGTCTCGGGTACGTTCACCCCACTACCCCCTCACTACAGCAGCCCCCTGTCATTGTTCCTAGGGACCAGCACAAACGAGACGACTTGACCCCTTCGTGCCCCCCCCCCCCCCCCCCCATTTCCTCTCCTTTCAAACTGCCTAGCCTCCCGAAAGCAGTGCCTGGACACAGAGGAAACTGTACATCAATTAGGACCGGCGAGACAGGATTTTTTTTACTACACTTCACACAGAGGCCGATGGAGAGGAACATTGATCTCCCCCGGCAACAGACGCCCACACGAGCCAGAAACAGTAGCCTATATGGTCCCTAGCCTGGATATTGTGAGATCCGTCAGGTGCTAGTCCTGTTTGTCTGGGCTCTTACACAAGTGGGAGGATTTATAGTATCTTCATCTTTTCTCTCTGTTTCTTAGGATGGCCTTGGCGCATACAATGTGGCTCTGAACATCCCTGCTTGCCACAGATCCAACATCCTCAACCGCTTTTCCACCTTCTTGGTTGGTGAGAGCTAGTGGTGCTCTATTGGTTCTTAAACTCCTGGACTGCATCCACCCTTGTTGGAACCCACCTCAAAGGGCCAGTAAAGGGTGATCTCTAATATATTATCTCTCTTTAAAAGTGTGGACCAACCTGGTGCCTCGTCTGAGTAAGGCCCATTGCCTGTAGACTGCAGCAGGGTCACGGTCTGAATGTGATCCACAGCTTAAATGACATCACACTCTCCTCTCTGTAAAAACTAGCATGCCCATCCCCAAATTGACAGCAGGCCCAATCAACAGCCGCCAGCTACCTTCTCCCATCTCCATATCCCATTACCACCAATCTCCTCAAACAGCCTCAGATTATAGGCACCTAAGTATGATTATGTTTAAATGCATGTTATCATTTGGTCTGCATGGGCAGCAATAACACCTTTGGCTGAGTAAATAGACATAGAGAATGGCTGAGCCCCCTTCTGTAACTGATCTATAGGGGGACTTTAGCACGGTGGTGGGCTAGGATAGGCTTGTTTAGAGAGCCCTGGAGTAATGCAGAGGACCATGGATGTGGCAGACATGGGGGGGGGGGGGGGGGGGGGGGGGCTCTATTGGGGGTAGACCATCATTGCTTAAGTAAGCAGTATTTGGTGGGGCAAGGGAGGGGGGTAGCTAGCTACTGTACCAGGAAGTTCTAAACCCATCTCCCTGTTTCTCTGTATAAATGGCATTCAGACAACTTGAGAGAGGAATTCACTTTTTAGAATTGACGGTCAACTTCTGTCTTCGGTCCTAGTTCCACGTCCAGAAAGACAGTTCAGAGGTTAGTCAGAAGATAGCTTTATGGAGCGACGGTTTAGCGAGAGAGGAGGGTGAGAGGAGAGTTGAGGGGGGCTCCTGGGGCTCTGAATGTTTGGGCGAGGGTCTAACACCATGACAGGCGCTGGGGTTTTTATGTGCGTTTGGGGTTAAGACAAATGGTCAATGGTAAATATCCCTGAGTTATTTCACAGTGACCCAGCATTTCCCAGAAGACAGTCAGAGCAGCGACCTGGCAGTGCACTCCATCTCCCAGGACTGGAGTTTATGAAGAGGAACGTTACACACACACACACACAGACACACACACACACACACACGTTATCTCTCCCTCTCTTGCTGTCGCTTTCTTTTTCTCTATCACTCTCTCTTACCAAATTTTAACACGTATTGCTATTCATTCCTAATCTATTTCTTTTACTTACATTTTTTTTGCATGGCATGAGCTGTTCTTCTTCTACCAACACTCCACCCACCCACCTAAAACATCCTCCAACACCTTCCCCCTTTATACACACATCCACACATGCACTTACAGACAGTCACACACAAACTCAGTTGCCACATGAAACCATGACGCTGCCCTAATAGATGGGCTGGGGTTTGGACTCTGACAGCTCCTATACATCACTATGGTTGAACCCAGTCTGCGTGGCTCTGGTTAGGCAGATGTAGCCTCTAGTTCAGTACTACATCTGTTGGGTTCTGCTCACCACCTGGTGTACTGCACTGCACAGGGGGCCCCATCAGAGAAGTGTGTGTGCGTGTGCGTGTGATGGGGGGTGGTGGTATCTGAACTTTGTTATAGCATCTATGGTATCTGGTAGCGTTTAGCCAATGAGTTGTACACACATCGATCAAACCGCAACCGCACCGATAAAACTAGCGCAAGCCATCCCTTCAAAGGAGCGTATCACCGGCATCGCTATCGTACAACAGCGGTACAGGGCTCTGAATCATGCTAGGGTTACTCTCGGGTAATTAGTTAAGGTCGTTTTGAGTGAGTAAGGATATGTCAGAGAATGACTGGAATACTGGTTAGCAGGCCAACATGTCTTCAGGACTCACTCCAATCCATGTAGACAAGACATTAGCCAAAGCATGCAGGACTCTGTCATCTTTGTAATGTGCATTTGATTGTCATTTGCTGTAGTTTCAGGAAATGACACCAATGGTGAGATTATAGAGAAATGTCTCTCGTTCAATCCAAACTTTAGCTTAAGCATATTACTCTGCAACGATTAACCTGTTGGGGATGGGGGCGCTGTTTAGACTATTTATGCTAATGTGGCTAATTTTTTAAACGGCTTCCCACAAAATCCTTGATCGTACAATATGCATATTATTATTATTATTGGATAGAAAACAGTCTATAGTTTCTATAGGAGTTGAAATTTTGTCTCTAAGTGGAACAGAGCCCATTCTACAGCAATTTCCCTGACATGGAGTCAGATTTGAGAAACGTTGGCCACTTTTCTGAAGTCATTTAAACGGGCACTGTCGTTGCTATGACTATACGGACACTTCTTACGTCTTCCCCTGGATGCCTTTACGTGATGACGATTCCAACGGGCTCGATTGCTCGTTCACAGGCCCTACAAATGAAAAAAACCTTTAGCTAGCAAGTCTTTTCTTGCTGCGTAACGCGCGTGGAAGACACCGACCCTCTCCTGTTCCAAGCATTAGTTTAGCCTGTTATATTTCTCCGGTCATCTTTTCACTCGTTATAGGAGTTACAAACATCACAAAGTAGTTAATTTAAAGCGTTTTATAGCAATTTATATCCGTTTAGTGCGATTTTGGGACATTTATTTTTGCAACGATGTGAAAAGTTGGTCACGCTTTTCAGTTCATCCCGAACGTAGTTGACATTTCCACATGGCAAGAGGACAGCTTTCCACCAAAAGACGATTTCTCCCAAGAAAGGATCCTTTGCCCAAGATACTGATGGAAGAACAGCTCAAGGTAGGACATTTTTATTATGATAAATCGTGTTTCTGTCGAAACATTTTAGTGGCTTAGGACGCCATGTTTTTTGACGTAGCTTCGCTTGGCGCAAACTGTATTGAAAAGTAAGGATAAATTAAAAAATGTAATAACGCAATTGTATTAAGAATTAAATTGTCTATCAATCCCTGTCCACCCTATATTTTTTAGTCACGTTTATGAGTATTTATGTATAAGAGTAGATCACTGTCTAAGTGGCGCAAGGACGTTTTCTTTACCAGCTTGTCTACATTTCACATTGTCTAACCATGATTTTGGTGGCTAAATATAAACATTTTCGATCAAACTGTATATGCATGTTGTAATGTGATGTTACAGGAGTGTCATCGGAAGAATTCTGAGAAGGTTAGTGAAAAAATTAATATCTTTTGGCGATGTTGACTTTTATCGCTCACTTTGGCTAGAATCAATGCTGGGCTGCTAATTGCTATGTGCTAAGCTAATATAACGATTTATTGTGTTTTCGCTGTAAGACACTTAGAAAATCTGAAATATTGTCTGTATTCACAGGATCTGTGTCTTTCGATTCGTGTATGCTGTGTATTTTTACGAAATGTTTGATGATTAGTAGTTAGGTAAACACGTTGCTCATTGTAATTATTCTAGTCCATTTGTGATGGTGGGTGCAATTGTAAACTATGCCATCTACCTGAAATATGCACTTTTTTCTAACAAAACCTATCCCATACCATAAATATGTTATCAGACTGTCATCTAATGAGTTTTTTTGTTGGTTAGGGGCTATAAATATCTTAGTTTAGCCGAATTGGTGATGGCTACTGGTGTTGGTGGACAAATAAAAGATGGTGGAATATGCTAATGTGTTTTTAGGTAATAGATGTACATCTTTACATATTGTGTCTTCCCTGTAAAACATTTTAAAAATCGGAAATGTTGACTGGATTCATAAGATCTGTGTCTTTCATTAGCTGTATTGGACTTTAATGTGTGAAAGTTAAATATTTTAAAAAAATATTTTTTTTGAATTTCGCGGCACTGGTTTTTCAGTGGGGGGGGGGGGGGGAGTGCCGCTAGCGGCACGCTGATCCTAGACAGGTTAATAACAGCATAACACACTAGCACTAATACAGCAGAAATCAATTCAGAAAAGTGAAAATAAGACAGGAACTGATTTATAATGGCCTCACAAGCTATGATTCACCAAAAAAACGATTTCTAAATACATTTCTGTTGTTATTTCAACACTTGATATGACTAGAGTGATGTGATGCCTGGGGAGTTGAGCGTTCCCCCGGTTCGACTCCACTGTCTCAGTCTCACAAAAGGGACCTGTCACAAAAGGGACCTGCTCTCCATTTTGGCTCGGAGAGTGCCAGGGACTGCAAGATAAAAGATAAAAGAGATGTGTGAGAAACGGTGCTTGTTAGAGTCTGCCAATGTGGCGTAAGCGGACTGCTCTGTTTTTTAAATTGAGAGATGAAGAGCAATAACCTGCTGTGAAATTCTAGTAGAGTCTGAGAGGTGAGAGAGACAGACAGAGAGGGGAGGCTCCATTTCAATCATAACCTCAGGTTGTGTTGAACAGCGCATTTCTTTTGGCTTATACTTTTTATACTGTCCTGTGGAAGTTTTTCACAACATTGCATCATGTTACAGCAAAAAAGGCCACTGAACTCGACTATTAGAGTGGCTTTACTATCTACATGCTGTGGATCTGCCTGTCTTCAGTCAGGAAAGACTGTGCTAAGTCGCACCGTGTAGTGGTTGTGTGGACAAGGTTAATGGTTGGAATTCATAGGGACTGGAGAGACCGTACGTTGCTGGCCCTCAATGGCCAGGTGAAAGTGGCCTGCAAACACCAGAACAATCTGAGGGCCTGGGAAAGGGCTGGACCTTAGCATAGGCCTGTGCTAAGGTTCCACTGGGACGGTGGTTGACTTCAAACCACCTACAGTACATGCACATTATTACCTCGACTAACCAGTGCCCCCGTACATTGACTCTGTACCACTACCCTCTGTATATGGCCTCGCTACTGTTATTTTATTGTTGCTCTTTCATTTTTGTACTTATTCTTAACACTTTTTCTTAACTGCATTGTTGGTTAAGGGCTTGTACGTAAACATTTCACTGTAAGGTCTACAAATGTTGTATTCGGCGCATGTGACAAATAACGATTTGATTTGATTTGTTGTCGCGGAAGAAGTTGACTATGTTTTGAAATCAGTGGAATGATAAGGAGATGAATAGAACCGTATTACATCTTCAAACTAAGGGCAACCATGGCATCTGTGACAGAGAGGGAGAAAGATCTGATGATTCTTATGGCATTGCACACGGTCAGTGTGAACCAGAGTGACTTGACACAACGGGCCAAGCAAGCTGTACAAACGAAACTGAAACGACACAGGACGTCTTATTTAATGAAATGGTTTAAGGTCTGTCGTGAAGCATTCGTCCATGTATACAGGTAAGAGTCTAGCTAGAGCTTCAGATAGTATACGTTTCTAATTTTGTCAAAGTTGTTTTCATTGCAAGTTAAAGCTTACTGTTAGCTAGCTAGCTGATGCTAGATGGCTAGCTCGCTAGCTTACATTACATGTATGATCTGTGTGTAGTAATGTTATCTCACAATACCATTTTGCGTTGCTAATTATAGCCTAATGTTAACTAGCTAACATTGAACCTATTTAGTTAACTTTAGCTAGCTGTGACAATCGGTTTGTATTGCTAATGCTCTATGGATTGGGATTATGGTTCATTGTTTTGCTAGCTAGCGACATGTCTAAACGAAAGACCCCAAGTTAAAGCTTACTGTTAGCTAGCTAGCTGACGTTAGATGGCTGGCTCCCTAGCTAACATTACGTGTATGATCTGTGTTGTAATGCGCATGCAAATGCCATTTGCATTGCTAGTTAAAGCCTAATGAACCTATTTGGTTAACTTTAGCTAGCTATGACAATCGGTTTGTATTTCTAGTACTCTATGGATTAGGATTATGGTTCATTGTTTAGCTAGCATGTCTAAAAAAAAGACTCCACTTCGTCAGATGATTACATGACCCATCAAGTTAGCCAGGTGTGTCTGACGGTGATTACGGTTATCTGTTGTATAATGATGCAAAATATTTGTATCTGGAATTTGTCTTTCAGCATCAGTAGAACACGCCTGACTCTCCTCCACTATTCATAAAAAGAGAATGGTCTAATGCCCCCCATCAAAAAGAGAGCTGGCCCAAGCAAGGCAGGTTACACCTGAAGCATGAGGACTTGCAGTGAGTTGTGAATTTCAACAACTACGCAGAGGATAATGCAATAGTATTACCAGGACGCCACCCAGGACACAAACACTTTGGTTGAAAGCTGCTGCCATCCCATGTGATGAAATCAGCAGTGTGGCATCTCTACAAGGAATCAATGACAACACTTCCTATGTAAAGCATAAACAACACGTTTTGATGATTTCATTTACCTCCAACATGATTGCCACTACTTTTATTGATCTCACATTATTCCTGTATTTTCCAGAGGTACGTGTAATCGGGCTGTCTTTCTTCAGGAATCTGTAGAGAAAGTTGCGGGCCCACATCTCAAGCACTAAGCCCAGGACAGACCTGGACACCTGACTCGTACTTCTTATCTAAACTTGGGAGGTGAATTGATTGTTATGAATGGTTATTTCCTGTTTTACAGCTTCGATGCTCTGGAGCCTGGTGTTGTTGTCGCTAAGGAGTGTTCAGACTCAGTCGGGACCAGGTTTCAGCTGCTGCGCAACACTGACATCCTTCCTCCCATAGATGGTCTGCCTGTACAAGCACCACCTGGACTGGACACAGCTAGACAAACTATCTTTTTCAGATGATCAGGGAGTTTTGCGACGAAGAGGCTATGGATATCATATGGCTTACACCGAAGTCAAGGGCAGGACAGAAACAGGCTCTCCGTATATAGATTCACTTGTTCATGCGTGGTTCGGACAGACCAGTTCATCATTGGGGGCAAGTTCCCAGTCATTAGCACTATCTGCAGTGCCTCTATTCAAATGACTCTCTCCTAACACACATGCCATACGTTGCTGCTACTATTAAAAAAAATGTATCCTGCTTCTCAGCCACTTTATCCCCGATTTGTATGCATATAACTACCTCATCTATCACTGTTATCGTTATTGATATTGTTCTTGTACATACTGAATATTATTTTCTTTATATTGACACTACTGTATCTATTTTTAGAGAGAGTAGAGACCCATCTACTTAGCTGGATGTGGCTGGGGGTTATATAATTTCTTTCACATGACCCATCAATTTAGACAAGTGTGTCTGGGTAAGCGTCATCTAATATCAATAAAATATTTTTATCTAGACACTTTCTGTTTACCTGGATTTTTTCCTTATTGTAGGCTACTACTTTTACCACTTTTAGCCTTAATCTTTACTACACTACTCACTGTTTAGCACATTACCTCACATGTGAATCCTTAAAGAGATGGGTGGGGCTGGTTTAAGAGGGTGTGAACAATGCAGAATGGGTGTGGACAAAGGAGAGCTCTCCAGCAGGTGTACCAAAACATTCAAAGGCCATTTTCTCAAAAGTGGGGTAACAAGTTTATCAACTTTCAAAGCAGAATTACCTTTCCATTGTTTCTCAAATGCAGTGTATGATATATCATTTTGTAGCTCTGTATCTCTGCTTTTATCCAATGTAAAAAAAAACACAATTTCAAATGTTACGTAAGACCGAATCCAGGTACTCGGTCACAAATGTATCAAGCCCAACAAAAAATGTCTATTAATTATAATCCACATAATAATTGACATTTCCTATTGCTACAGGATACTTTTTCTGCTGTAGAAAATTGCCCCATATTAAGATCCTACATCTGTATGGTGCAAAATGCTTAATGCTTCTGTCTGCTTACTCTCATTCTTCCCCTCCTTGCCCCTCTGTCCACTCTATTCTCTCTGCTATCCCAATGCATCAATCCTATCCCCCTCATCTTCCCACTCTCTCTATCCTTATCTTCTCTTCCACTCCTCTACCCTTTCTCATTCTCCTCTACCTCTCTCCCTCTTATTCTCCTCGAACCTCTTCCTCTACCCCTGTAGGCTCATATTACTGACCTCAGCACTCCTGGTACTGTTTGTAATTTTACCTTAACGATTGCGGCACCGGCAGGCAGGCACCGCAGCAGTAACATTTGGTCACCAGGTTTCCCTCTTCCTTCTCCCCTCGGCCTTACTCTCCTCTCATAGAGTTCACTCGGCACAGAGAGAGATGGATGACGGTGATGGCAGAGAAGGACATTTGAGGACATGATCAGAGGGTCTCAATCACACAGTTGCTTTATCAGACCGCGTCCAGATGGAAAGATGGTCAGGCAGACAGATAAGTAGAGCAACCTTTAGGAACAGAAAGAGAAACACGGAGAGTGAGTGTGAGTGTGAGAAGGACAGTTTGAGAGGGAGGAGGAACTGAGAGATAGAATGGAAGAGGCGAGATCCCCCACAGGAATAATATCTACCATCCCTGCTTGGG
The DNA here is from genome assembly GCF_029448725.1 of Salvelinus fontinalis. Lineage (NCBI taxonomy): Eukaryota > Metazoa > Chordata > Actinopteri > Salmoniformes > Salmonidae > Salvelinus > Salvelinus fontinalis. The sequence continues at coordinate 38,616,171 of NC_074694.1, forward strand.
GTGGAAGGAGGGGCTGCCGGGAGGAAAAAAGACAAGTCAGACTGTTGCAATCTTATCTCGATGTCATTAACTGTATCCCGCAGTTCCTTCCTCCTCCTCCTGCTTCGTGTGAGGAACACTTCCCTCACTACGTAGCTTTCTACACACCAAGGAGCTCTTTATAATCTACAGGAAGGACCGTTTTGCTGTAGGTCTCAGAACAACTCCGATATAGAATCCAAATACAGACAATTCGTCAATTAATTTATTAACTCATTAAACGACTCGCGCACATAGGTAGCAACAGGTCAGCTGACAAAACAGAGTAGAGTGTTAAGGACATGGGGAATGGGGGGGTAGGATGAGGGGGTAGAGGAATTCAGGGGCGAAGTGACCTCAACTCCCCCTGTCAGGAAACCCCTGGTGCCCTTGAGTGGAAATCAAAGCTCTCATCCCCCTCCGCTGCATGTTGGGGTGGGATCCTCCTGTCTCTCCCCTCCTCCCACCAACGCCCCTCCACAGCCCCTCAGAGTACCCAACTCCCCCCAATCACCCCCCCCCCCCCCCCATGCTCCCATATCTACCATTAAAGGGGCCAATGATGTAATCAAGTGCTCATTTGTCATTGTGAGTGACAGGTGCCAGTGCACAGGGTGGCCAGTAGCTGTAGGCCTAACGTCTTGATTAAATTTCACGAGTCTAAGGGGCTCCCTTATAATCGGCAGATACAGACATACAGTAACAGACACCGAAACACACATACACAGGAAAGCACACACAGAGGAACACACACACCATCCCAACATGATATCATAGGAAAATGTAATTCTGTCACATTTTTTCAAAAAGTTAGGCATCAACCAATTGAAGCTTCTGTCAATTAGCCATGTTCCCAGCAGGCTTTGCGGTTCCAATGGGAAAAGATGAGCGTCAGCTACTTGAAGCTTATGTAAATACATTGCAGTCAAGGAGAAAAGATGAGCATCAACCAATTTACACTTCTGTTAATACATTGCATTCAATGGTGAAAGAAGTGTCACTAGATTGACGTTTATGTCAATACATTGCGTTCAATGGTAAAAGAAGAGTGTCACTAGATTGATGTTTATGACAATGCATTGCATTCAATGGGAAAAGATGAGTGTCACTAGATTGACGTTTATGTCAATACATTGCATTCAATGGTGAAAGAAGAGTGTCACTAGATTGATGTTTATGTCAATACATTGCATTCAATGGGAAAAGATGAGTGTCACTAGATTGACTTTTATGTCAATACATTGCATTCAATGGGAAAAGATGAGTGCCAGACATACTGTATTAGTGTGACAGGGAGAAGGTTGTAGCCGCTAAGCCATCTTGTTTTAACAACACATACATATCAATACAACTAAAAACAACAAAATACAAGTTCTAAACAGCTGTGGAGCGTAACGCTTAATTTGATTCTCTGTAGCAAGGCAAGCAGCAGCCCTGATCGGGAGATCACCAGAAACATTCTACAACATTAAATCATCTGAGCGCTCCGCACATATTAACCGTTATCTTCAGCGCTGTCACTCAAACAACAAGCTATCCAATCCGATTCAATATCAGCTTTCAGGTAACAATTTACGAAGTGCGTACAGCTGAGCAAGGCATGCTGCTGGGAGAAGGAGAGCGGATCTGGAATCGAGATGGGCACTCACGTGTCCAGCACACTTACAAACTTTTGTTAATGGAATTTGGATTAGGCCACACCTAGTGGTGTACAGTACTTAAGTAAAAATACTTTAAAGTACTACTTAAGTCGTTTTTGGAGGTATCTGTACTGTACTATTTATATTTTTGACAACTTTTACTGTTACACCACTCCATTACTGAAGAAAATAATTTACTTTTTACTCCTTACATTTTCCCTGACACCCAAAAGTACTCGTTACAATTTTGAATGCTTAGCAGATGCAAGACAGGAAAACGGTCCAATTTACACATCAAGATAATATCCCTGGTCATCCCTACTGCCTCTGATCTGGCGGACTCACTAAACACAAATGCTTTGTTTGTAAATTATGTCTGTGTGTTGGAGTGTGCCCCTGGCTATCAGTAAATAAAATAAAATAATTGTGCCATTTCGAGGCTTAATATAAGGATTGTGGAATGACTTATACTTTTGATATTTACGTATATTTTAGCAATTACATTTACTTTTGATACTTAGGTATATTTAAAACCAAAGACTTTTAGACTTTTACTCAAGTAGTATTTTACTGGGAGACATTCACTTTTACTTGAGTCATTTTCCATTAAGGTATCTTTACTTTTACTCAAGTATGACAATTGGGTACTTTTTCCACATCATCCCCACTCTCGTTCTCCTAGAGCACACCGACCTGTACATGAATAAAAATCATCTGCTGAACACGGAATTTATACACCAAACCCCATCCCACACTCACAGGCAGCAGCTGGAACTAATCGCAATGAAGTGAATCATATCACATTAGCTACATACCACTGACAGATCGAGCCTTCAGTCATACGTGAATTGTGAACCCGATAAACCTCGTACAGGTTTTGTCGAGAACCAGAGCACGCACTTACACGAAGACACCAAAGAGTCGAAGAAGTAGAAACATTTCCATGGCAGGCCCATTTCAGGGATCATTTCCATGTCAGGTCCGCACTGTTAAGGAATTCAATTTGGAGTGAGTGTACGTTAACCAGGCCATAGGCAGAGATGGCTTCCTGGCTGTAGTTTGATTGGCAGGTGGAAGGCCCAAGTCTGCAGTCTTGTCTGATGCTGTGCTGGGAGACAGTAGCACGCTGAGACACATCTGTCTCTGTCACACACAGACAGCACAGCACACTGCATCTGGTCTGTGAGATGGTCTTTTTTTTGGAGAGATATAGTTTTACTTGAAAGTAACATTTTAGTTTTTGCACCGGTAGCGCCCAACACTTGCACAAATACACAGGCATGCGCACACCTACAAAATACACGGAACAGTTACTATAACTGAATCAGTGTCAGGAAACATGAGCCGAAATGGCGATACGTCACGCAATCACACAGACAATCAATCAAACTTCAAGCAATCAACGCTGTCAAGTTCAACATGAGTCATTAATCATACATGTCAAATAAAATAAAATAAAATACAATTTTACTGGTCCCATACATATATTTAGCAGATGTTATTGCAGGTGTGGTGAAATGCTTGCGTTCCTAGCTCCAACAGTGCAGTAATATCTAACAGTGCAGAAGTATCTAAAAACGATTCACAACAATACGCACCAATCTAAAAGTAAAATAATGGAATTAAGAAATATAGAAATATTAGATTGAGCAATGCCGGAGTGGCATTGACTAAAATACAGTACAATAGAATAGAATATACTGTATGGATGTGTTGGGGCCCCACCACATGGTGGGTGGCCCCAGATGGTGGCCCCACCACTGAGCCCTGGGAGCTTGTCATAGGTTGAACACTGGGGGTCACGGAGGAGGCAGAGCCTTCAGTCGCATGTCCGCACACTACGGCATTTTGAGAGGGCCATTTATCAACGTCAGACCGCCCTCCTCTCCTCCGTTCATCCTCTCCATCCTTCATTGCCTCTCTGTCTCTATCCATCTTTCCCAGCCACTCATCTGTCCATTAAACTCTCCACCGCTCCTTCAATCACTTGTTTGACTTTCTCTCTCTGTGTGGGCAGCATCTCTCGATCTATCATCTCGGCTGTCATCTTTGTTCATGTACAATGTGGGACTATTCAAACATATAAAGTAGCCTCCTTTACAATCAAGAAATAACCCAAATAGACATTCTGTTAGACTCAAAGAACTGAGTCTCATACCATGTCAAGAGATGTGGTTTCTAAGGTCCCACAGTTGACCTTCATTCAGTCTCCATCAGAGAAGAGACCACTGGCACAGGCCACTACGGTTACCTAAAACAACAACAACACAGACATACGGTTTAAACTTGTACATGACCTGTACACCTTTGTTTGTGTTTTCACCAAACACATGTTAAATCCTGAGGGTCAAGATCTCTGACCTACGCCCCAAGGTCATTGTGATTACATCATTACAAACATCCTGTCATTTACCATACACCATGATAACATCCTGATGGCATCACCAACCAAACCATCCATCTATCCATCAGATGATTGTTCCAGCGTTATTGTGGTGATGGTGATTGCGCAGTGCTGTGGACTGGGGATGTTGTCTTGATCGTGATGAGAACTTGATTATAGTGAGTGGTGCTGGCTGTAATTGTGCAGTCCACCGACCCTCAGGACGGTGAATTAAAGTGTACTCAGTCAGCCGTGATGATGAAGGTTCACATCCAGCCCCAGAACCTGATTACCGGTCAACCTGCTGACCCCCGTTCACAAACCGTGGCGAACCGTGGCGAGGTAGAGCAGTTTCCTCCTCCTCATCTTTCCTCCATCTCTTTCCTTTCTCTGGTTTTCTTTCTCCCCCTCATCATTCTCTTCACTTTCCCCTTTCTCCTTTATCTTCCTCTTTGCCCTTGCTAGCCAATACCCTGGGCCTATACTGCACACAATCCCTCCCTCCTGCCATCTCCACTTCCTCCCCTTTCCCACTCCCAACTCTCCTTGATCCCCCTTTCCCCTTCCCCTCTTCCTTGGTGCAAGCTCCCCTCTACACAATCCCCATACCCTCTCAACTGACTACCCCACTCCCTTCTCCCCTCTCCCCCAACTACCCAACTCCCTCTCTCCCTCTCCCCCGGCCTTGGCTCCTTTTCCATCTACTTGCGTCTGCATCACTGACTTTCAGAGGACATGCTGACAGTTGTAGATGTAATATTTGGGGAGGGGGTGATGGTGGCCCCCTACCCCCTCCCGCCAGCTCAGTGTGCCCCCTGCCAGAGCCAGCGTCTGACTGATCACTTCCATATGGGCCCTGGTCACCGCTCCAGACATGTTAACCTTAGATACACGCACGCACGCACGCACGCAAACGCACACGCACGCACACACACACACACACACACACACACACACACACACACACACACACACACACACACACACACACACACACACACACACACACACACACACACACACACACACACACACACACACACACACACACTGGGTCTTGACTGTCTGGTCATAACTCAGCTGTTAACTTGGCTAATGGCACTGCCCTCCTCTGATGGGAGGGAACCAACCTGGGAGATTAAACGGAGACGTGACTGCAAGCCACACTGCTCTAAAGGGTGTATGGTTTGTATCCCTTGGAGTATAAGGCTCATACAGTGGATATTAACAAAATACATCCTATACACCACCTCTGCCTCAAACCTTATATCCCCAATCCCCACCCCATATAACATTACAGACACCCATGGGCTGCCCTCTTTATGACAAACAAGAATACTCCCAAAGCAAATAAAATATCAGCTTCATCCCCTCCCAACTCACTGCTTAGAACAAATACTTCCGCCCCAAAGCCCCTTGACCAATAAAAACAAAGATTCTGGACAGTAGTGGAGTCTTTGATAACTGGATACACCATCCGGCCTTGTTCCCAGCTCCCCCCATCGGCAAGTTGGAGGGGAGGAGGAGTGATGCTGAGATGAACAGAATTCCGTAGGTGGTGTTGGTTTTTGTGGAAGTGTAAACTGAATCCCTCTGGGCTGTCCTTAAGAGGAACAGGACTACACCCCGCCAACGGACGTTTCCAAGTTTTCCCCGAAAACCTCTATGAAGTGAAAGCGCGTGGAAATAAATACAAATCCCCCATGATCCTCGGTGCCATACACCTCTCTAATTACAGTGTTTTGCGCAATAAACTCCTCCTCTCCTCCGACTCTGTCTTTCCCCCTAGCCCGGCGCCCATCTACCCCACCCTGACTCTCCTGTGCCTCGTTTCACCAACTGTAGGTGTACGTGAGACCTTGCTGTGGGCCAAATGGCCTATTTGCCTTTAGTAGGTTACAGTAATTGTGTTGGGTGAATTGCTCTGCGATACTATACACCGAGGGTTTTTAAAGCAGGGAAGGAATAAAACATGTCCTGTCCCCAGGGCCTCTTGCCTAAGGCATCCATTCATGAAGTGTCTTGGCCGGGGCCGGTCAGCTAGGCTGGGGTTGCCTGGCCCGGGAAAGACTAGGTGGGGACTGGGGGTCCTCACATGGATGAACTACTCTGTCCAGAACAGAACGGAACATAACAGAACAGAACAGTGGAAAGCTATTTTTTTTACTACAGACCTGTGCGTAATAATCTAGTGGCATGCACTGCAGGTCAACTCCATTAAAAAAAAAAGATCCCAGAGCCCAGAGGAGGGGAATTTCCAGTTAGCCACTTAGCCCTATAAAGAGGTAATATGTCAAGTAAGAGAAATCAAGTAAGAGAAATCACTCCAAAGTAAGCTAAAGGTTGAAAGTTTCACTTAGGCACAGAAATGAGTAGAGCAGAATAAGCTTACACTCCCCAACCTATAGGCTTACATTAGCCATGGCCCAGGTATGGCCTATGTCCTTTGCCCTGAAAACCTTTAACTCTTTGCTCCAAAAGGAGCTTTTGTGAAATAGCACAGTTACAAGTGGAAATAAAATTGGATGGACAACAGAAATAGAGGAAGGACTAAGAACAAATAAGAGAGAACTATTGTAAAGTGGACTGTGTCTGTAAGATAGGTATAAGATGTAGAAATTGAAGGTAAAAGCAGAAGTGTTTATAAGTTTACTCCAATTGGGGGATTGGTGGTAGGGTCGCGGGGAATAATAATAAAGGCATATTCCTTAAAAAAGAAAAAAAAAAAAAAAAACTCTTTGCTCCAGCTGACCAGCTGACCAGTTTTAGCCGGATAGATCGGTATCTGGACCAGCCAACAGGATGTTAATACGCGGATTCACGCTCCAACGGACGATAAAGGTTTCAGAGAAGCAATTTGCCAACACACAGTTTAGTTGGAGCTTTGATACTGCCAAGGAGTAATTTTAATTATGGGAAATCTCGGTATTTGCCAACAGATTTATCAATCCTAATTGCACTGTTTAGAAACCATTGTCTGGTCTTGTGGAACACTGTGTTTTTGAAAGGTATAAAGAAAGAGGCTGAACTTTCCCATGCATCCTTGTGTCGTTATGCAAATACGCTGAATACGGCATTATCGTTTTGAAAACGGCCTGTGTGGCATCGATAGGAGTCCGATTTTTTTCCCTCTAGTGTCATAATTGACCACAAAGTATAAATAGGATCATTTTGGTCATAAAGTCAGTCTCGTCCAAAATTTGCAAGATTATTGTATGTCACGGGATTAACTGTACCGTGACAGTTTTTCTTGGGTTGGGAATATTTCAATCCTACCCTCACCCCCACAGCTGGCAGTAGTAATCATCATTTTGGAGTGCAGCTGCACTGCGACCCAATGCACATGGGACAATATAAAAAAATGCAATAGCTCCAAATTTCAATCACTTATTGAGCGGTTCTGAAACAGTTCCCGACCAAACATTTTGTGTACAGAGCGCTCTGTGAACAGTGCAACATCAATTGCTGTGCACTTCGTGGCGACTCTGGTTGTCCCTTTTCGCATTCCGTTCTCCGTTCTCATCTGAGAATGCAGTATGTGAAATCTGACACCTCATTTGCATACGGAGCGACACATCACATTTTCTGGCCTATCCAGACAAAGAATTGAACTTCCTTGGCTGTGAACCTCGCAGCGCCGCTTGCAATACGACATATAAAACGGGGAGTCTCATCTCACTGTGCTTTTGTTAGATGGATTTAGAGCTCGCAACCCGAACAAATGCAACAACAACAGAAATCTTAGAATTGAAACAAGATCACTTTCTCTTGGTCACAGGTGGACGGAATCACCATGTGATTCAAGCTGAAGTTGCAGTGTGACAGCAGGCACTTGACTGGCGTCTGTGTGTAGCGAGGAGGACATTTGGCAGAAAATCCTCTGTCATCAGTTGTATAAACTGGTGTCAATTTTATACAGTCACTAAAGTATTTGATAGTTATAAGAAAGGTGATAAGTCATTTATCATTTGATTGTTACTATATTTAGAAAGCATTTCAATAATATCGAGCCCTATTCCCCCACTTTTGTTGAATACGAAAAAAATGATATATGATTGTTCATATTTTCATATTTTTTAAAATATTTGTACTGTGTACTTGAGCTTGTGTCCTCAAAGGTAACTACACCACAGTAATTTATTTTAAAAAATTACCAGAAAGGCTACATTTGAATTGTTCTGGCAGCATTACTACAGTATAAGCATTACTAGGTATTGTTTATGGCCCTCTCATGACAAATAATTACTTTTGGGTGTGTCTATTTATGTGGAAATCTACATTGTTTGTTTTATCTTTACCAGATCTAAAGTATTATATTCTCCTACATTAGTTTCACATCTCCACAAACTTCAACGTGTTTCCTTTCAAATAGTATCAATAATATGCATATCCTTGATATGCTTCAGGTCCTGAGCTACAGGCAGTTAGATTTGGTATGTCATTTTAGGCAGAAATTGAGATGAAGGGTCCGGTCTTTTTAAGGGGAGTTTATGGCTCAATTCAGTAAGTTACTATAACAAACTCTACTCCTCTGATGAAGTGACTATGAGGTAGAGAAAGGAAGGTCAGGATTATGAGGTAGGATCAAAGTACCATCCAGTCCGGATAGCTCCCCGAACCCCACATCAAATTATGTCACTCTATGAGTTTTGTCACCTTGTGAATTCTCATGGACCGTTTTATGGGCCTGTCCACCACACACCCGCCAAACCCACACTCACATTCCTCTGACCACGATTTCAAATGAAACCCCTCCAAAGAAACCGCTACACCTTTCCCTCAGGTGCGTGGTAGTAATGTGAGTCCGGTGCTGTGCAGCACTGTAAGTATTATGATTAGATACTGATCCTGCTGTTAGATGGGAGGACAGGGCCTACCTCCAACACTAAGCTAGCTCCTGGGAAGTCCCTTTATGGAAACACCTCAACTTTATAACATAAGCAGGCCAGGATCTGCCATCCCACATGTTATGAAGAATTCCTCTCACTGCCTGTTATGAATTAATAAGATGACTGTAGACTCTGTGTGACTGTGTCGATGTGCAAAATGTCCGTGCGTGTGGTACATAGTGTGTGTGCGTACGTGTCGTGGGGTGTAAGCGTGTGCATGTACTGTATGTGTGTGAGCATGGGTGTGTGTGAGCTCACATGTCTGTCCACTGGACTGTTCTCCGCTCGACAACTCAACGCACTGTTAGAACGTAGCAATGGTCTCCCAGAGACAGGGACAGGAGAGATGAGTCTGTAAGCCATGTACTTTCTCCTGTTCCCTCTGGGACAATTGGATAAAGTCATCTGACAGCCATTTGGACCCAGAAACAGGACATCTGTTGCACATTTCTCCCTTGTCAGGATTCATGGTAGTTTAACTTTATTTGTTTGTTTCTCCTTGCTGCTCCTATCTTCTCAGTCCTTTTTTATTGTCTGCCAGCCTTACTACTGCTGCATTTCTGTCTTATGTGTGCATGTCCAAATTTACGGGTCTTGCGTAAGCCATTTAGGAAGAGTAGGGGTTGAATTTCTTTTTACACGCCTGTGTGTGCACGTGTGTTTACACAACTTTATGAATGTTGTCACACATACAGCTTGTACAGTATGTGGGATCATGTCCCACTAATAGCTGAAAGAGTATGGAGTGATCCTTGCTCTTGATGTGCGTCAGCTTCCTTCCATGACCTCAATGGTTTTGGATGCTGCCGCCCTGGTTTTGCATGGATCCGCTTTACAGAGGGGGTTAACCTAAGCCGGATCTAACCACGGAAAATAATTGGGTTGATTTCTATGTAATGGTCTGTTGGTCCCCACCACAATGTTGCCAAGCACTAGCTGTAAACTACAGCTTTCTCACATGGACTAGGCCCCCGGCCAGGCCTCAGACTGGAGTTAGAACATATAGGGGAAGGGTGGGGTGGGATGGGATGGGATGGGGGATTAAGATAGGACAGGGTGTGGGTGTTAGCTATTGGATGTCTTCGACCACCCAGACCTCTTCTTTCCCAGGCTAGTCCAATTAGACACCTGCGCAGACACACAGCCGACCAGACGCACACACACACACCTTGCTACCATTGTTTACCCTGCGTCCTTCTCCCCACTCTGGGGGCTCTTGGCAGCAGCTTCTCTCTGACTGGGACCTAGCCTGAGGTTCTGCAGCATGCTCACTTTTTACTGCTGGATTCAGTCATGCTTTTGTGTCCAAGGGACACCGTGAGACTTCCCATAATCCCCGCTTGCCACTGAGCTAACGAGGTAACGATGGAAACACTCTGACGCGCACTCCCTCCGTCGCACGCTCTCCAGATCTAGCAAAGGTCCGAAAAGGATTTGAAAATAGGAAAATCCTCTCTCAATGGGTGCTCTCACTTCAAGCCCGTCCCCTTTTCTCGCTCTCGTTCTCTCTCTCACTCTTTTTCTGACTCGCTATGCCTCCAAAGAGCACTACAAGGTTATTATAGTTTAGTCTTTATATTAGTTTCTATTTCTATTAGTTCTAAGATTTTATTAGAAATTTAGTTAAGTTTTAGTTAGTTTTCAGATCAGTTTTTATGTAGTTTAAGTTGTATGAAAACAGAAAGACTCAGGGGTTCCCAAACTCATCCTGGGGCCCCCCCTGGGTGCACATTTAGTTTTTTTGCCCCAGCACTACACAGCTGATTCAAATAACCAACTCATCATCAAGCTTTGATTATTGAATCAGCTGTGTAGTGCTGGGTGCAGCGAGATGACGTAGATGCACAACATAACCAGTAGTAGTGGGTCAACTTCCGCAAACACGAGCGTTGAAGAGCAAGGATAAACTTCTCTGCTGTTTTGGTACCAAAGCAAACACGTTGTAGCTGCGTGAAGCGCACCCGTGGACCTGTGCAGATACTGTGTGAGGAAAAAGTCTTGCATCTGCTCATCTCGATGGGCGCGTTCAAGCAGATCACTTTTGCCAAGTCGGTAACCATCGTTGCTCGCCACCTTTCAAAATGTGTTGCATTATGGGGATAAAAATTGTCCGACTTGCACATACATGTCGACTGCACGAACTTTAGAAAAACACTAGATTCTGCAGTTGCTCTTCACCATCTTCATCCTGCTGCCATCGCCTGCATTGTGGGAGGCTCTATTGTGAACTAGGTTTTTTTGTTTGGTCTGAGAGTCCTTTAGATGCCTTTAGGCAAACTCCAAGTGGGCTGTCATGTGCTTTTTACTGAGGAGTACCTTCCATCTGGCCAGTCTAAAGGCCTGATTGGTGGAGTGCTGCAGAGATGGTTGTCCTTCTGGAAGGTTCTCCCATCTCCACAGAGGAACTCTGGAGTTCTGTCAGAGTGACCATCAGGTTCTTGGTCACCTCCCTGACCAAAGCCCTTCTCCCCCTATTGCTCAGTTTGGCCGTGCGGCCAGCTCTATGAAGAGTCTTGGTGGTTCCAAACTTCTTCCATTTAAAAATGATGGAGGCCACTGTGCTCTTGGGGACCTTCAATGCTGCAGAATTGTTTTCGTACCCTTCCCCAGATCTGTGCCTCGACACAATCCTGTCTCGGAGCTCTACGGACAATTCCTTTGACCTCATGGCTTGGATTTTTGCTCTGACATGCACTGTCAACTGTGGGACCTTATATAGACAGGTCTGTGCCTTTCCAAATCATGTCCAATCAATTTAATTTACCACAGGTGGACTCCAATCAAGTTGTAGAAACATCTCAAGGATGATCAATGGAAACAGGATGCACCTGAGCTCAATTTCGAATCTCATAGCAAAGGGTCTGAATACTTATGTAAATAAGGTATTTGTGTTTCATTTTTGTATAAATTAGCATACATATCTAAAAACCTGCTTTCACTTTGTCACTGTGGGGTATTGTGTGTAGATTGATGAGGATTTTATTTTTAATCCATTTTAGGATAAGGCTGTAACGTAACAAAACGTGGCAAAAGTCAAGGGGTCTGTCACGCCCTGACCGTAGATTGCATTGTATGTTTCTATTTTTTGTTTGGTTGTGATGTGGATGGGCATTCTATGTTTTGTTCAATGATTTGTATTTCTATTTTATTTGGCCTGGTATGGTTCCCAATCAGAGGCAGCTGTCAATTGTTGTCTCTGATTGAGAACCATACTTAGGTAGCCTGTTTTCCCACTTTTAGTCTTGGGTGGTTATTTTCTGTTTAGTGTTTGTTGCACCTTGCAGAACTGTTCGTTTGTCGTTTTGTTGTTTTTGTTCGAGTGTTCATATTTATTAAAAGTATTATAAATACTTTCCACGCTGCTCTTTGGTCCTCTTCTCCTTCTCCCGACGCCGTTCGTTACAGGGTCTGAATTCTTTCCAAATGCATTGTATACATGTATGTGCTATTTGAGGTTCTCTCACTAATTGATTGTACAATGTGTACACACATAACATTATAGTATGATTTCAGTTTGTGACTGTGTGATATAGGGGTTAGTTACATGTTTATTTTGACATTATACAAAAAGAACTTTTGTTAACAATGGCAACACTGCCATGTTGATCTAAGATGCACCGTCTACAGTCGGTTGCTTTAGCTCTACCACTCAAATGCACCCAAAATTTGCTCGTGGCAAAGTTACCTTGCTGAGTCTACCTTTTAAATTATAAAGTAAATCAAAAAAAAATACTTGAAAACCCCATTACTAAAAAAAACTTGACATTTTCGCACCCCCAAAAATATTAAAACTGAACCTAATTCATGATGTTTTAGTTTTTTTTGCTTTTTGGAGTGAAAGATAATAGTTTAAGTATAGTTTTAGTTTTCAAACGGGTTTGTTCATTATTTTATTTTACTGTACTGCTTTTTCATGGATAGTTCAAAAAAAAAATATCTGTTTTAGTTCACTATAATAACCTTGGAGCACCCACACTGATGTGGGTGAATAATCTGTGACATACAACGCCATAAAAAGCATCTGAACGTGAGAGTGTTGGTGGAAACTACTGGTGTCTGTTCTAGTGAGTTCTGGAACAGGGAGGCGCTGCTCATTCTGCCCCACCCCTAAAAATGGGTTCCTTATTCCAGCATAACATCTAATTTCATGGGTGGGTGGGTGTGGAGCTGTGTGTGTGTGTGTGGGGGGGGGGGGGGGGGGGGGGCATTCGGCTGGATGTCATACTTTCCTTTTTGGAGAAAAAAAAAGTATTTTTGAGAAGCAGCACCGGGACTGAACGGGAGCAGAGTGTACCTTTTCTCCAGGATCCTGTTTGGTGTGGCTTCTATTCCCCAGGCAGCCTGCCTGAGTCCTGAGCCCTGAGTCCTTGTCTGGCCGGTGACCCAAATGAGCCTGGCTGGCAGACATGCTCTCACTCTTTCTTTCTCTATCTCTCTGATGCCTTCCGCAACTGTTGATTAGACCCAAACTCATTATGATAGTGTGAGTGGAGAGTGGGAGAGAGGAAAACAGAGGGAGAAAGACAGAGAAAGAGGGAGGGAATTAGAGTACGATAGAGAGGGAAGAGAGTGGGAGCGATGGAGAAATAGTGTGAGGAAGGTAGAGAGAGAAAGAAAGAGAGGGAGAGAGAGAGAGAACATGGGATTGCAAGGGCTTGGGAATATGGCAAATCGAATTACGCCCCTGGCCACCCTCTGTGCCACTTTTCCATTGGGTTTTGTCGTGGGTGTATACTACAGTATACCTACATCTCTACAGACATGGAGTCCACAGTCATAACACTGAGGTCAGCCGTTGGCACTCGGTACCCACTCATAGCTGTCAGTCTGGCCCACTGGACCCAGGCACCAGAACTGAAAAGCAGAGGTAGGCCAAGGCTGGGCCCGGTCTTTCCACTGCTCCTAGACTCATGTAAGAAACTAGCTAATCAGTTCAGAAAACAAACTCCACACTGGTGCATTGTGTGGCCCCTGATGCCAACAAAGTCTGTATTCCATCATCTTCATAGTAGCAATTAATGCAATTCTCACCTTTCCCTCCACTCAAAAGTCTCCGCTCACAATCTGCTCACAAGCCTCCGCTCACAAGCCTCCGCTCACAGTTCACTCATAAGCCTCCGCTCACAATCCGCTCACAATCCTCAACTCACAAGCCTCCGCTCACAATCCTCAACTCACAAGCCTCAACTCACAAGCCTCCGCTCACAATCCGCTCACAATCCTCCGCTCACAATCCGCTCACAATCTTCAACTCACAAGCCTCAACTCACAAGCCTCCGCTCACAATCCGCTCACAATCCTCCGCTCATAATCTGCTCACAATCCTCTGCTCACAATCCTCCACTCACAAGCCTCCACTCACAATCCTCCACTCACAATCGACCGCTTACAATCCTCCGCACACAATCCTCCGCTCACAAGCCTCCAGTCACAATCCTCCGCTCACAATCCTCCACTCACAATCCGCTCACAAGCCTCCCCTCTCAATCATCCACTCACAATCGGCTCACAATCCTCCGCTAGCAATCCTCCACTCACAAGCCTCCGCTCACAATCCTCCGCTCACAATCTGCTCGCAATCCTCCGCTCAATCCTAGAAGTCCGACCACACACTAGTGCACCTACATATGATTTCAGACAGGACCATCTTCAGGTTAGCATGGATCTTCCCCATCAAAGTGACAGAAAGTCCATATGAAACTTTGTAAAGTAGACATTACTCATCATCCTCCACTTCCTCTCTTCTTGTTTCCAACCCTGACCTTTAAGCCAAATGCATCTTTGTTTGATGATAGACATTTTAGGGAACTGTCTCTGAGTTTTCCACCGTCTCGTCCATAATACTGTCGCAATCCACCGATTCATCTATAATATTGTGATGATCAGGCAGGTGGACAGTCTTAGGGAAACTCTCCTCCATGCATGACAATGTCTAGGCTATAGCTATGGCCAGCAGAGACATGGTGACACCAAGAAGTGATGGTGACTGAGAATAGACGAGAGCATCACCTCAGGGACAAACTGGGGTTGGGGAAGTGAGTGGCGAGAAAGAGTGCTTGTAGAGAAAGATGAGAGCTAATTTCATGGAAGACGAATCACCATCATCATCATCACAGGTCTAGAAAGGGAAAAGTCTTATAAGTACTTATTTTTTTAAATTATACAGTTCTATACTGAAGTGGACAAATGCCCAGACTGACCCAGCCAGCCAGACATACAGACACTGCCCACCAGCCTTTCACCTTGTCCTCTGAGAGGTTTAGGTTCCAGGGAACCTCCCTCGTCCTTCTATTCTCAAGCCTGGCAGTGTGGGACCACGAGCAGAACGAGACAGCGAGACGGGGGATGCCACTTTAGATTTTAGACGTCACTCCCCCCTAACCCCCTTAAGGGTTGAAGGGTAAAAGCAACATGCTGCAAGCTCCAAACACCACGGACACAATCCTGGCTCTGACCTCTTGAGCGCCACTCTGTATTAGCAACGTTTAACTAACTAAAGATCCTGGAGCTGTTTGAATGATCAAAACAAACCGCATGAATGACAACAAGGGAGAGAAAAAAAGGGTGGCAGCCGAAAGTGCATATTTTGAGATTCGTTTTTACGTTGATTTCTCCCGACTTCCGTACAAATTAGGCACAATTAATTCCTGGCAAAAAACTACAGACTGTGCTCTCCAAGAGGATCTGGTTGGGACGCTGGACGCTGCACTCTGCACTCTTAACAAACGTCACAATGGCTTCTATTGTGGCGTTGGTGCACACCCTCCTGGCACGGTATGCTTTCAGCCGAACTGCCGTCCTCGCTCACAAACTCAAGTTAGCTGATTATGAACTTAAGTGCTCGTTCTGAGACATGGTTTCTATCCCAACAGTTGTCTGTTCACCTTTCTCTTGGACAATGGGATGGAAGGGGGGAGGTAAGTAGGGATGGAGAGAGGGAGGGAAGGAGGGATAGACAGTGGGGAGATGGAAAGGGTCTTTTTTTAAGTGTATGTTTTTTCATAACGCTCCCTAATTGATATTCTTGGAGCGGCTGCCCTGCCTCGGCCTGCCTGCACATGTGTGGACATTAAACATCCCTGGCTGCCCAGAGCTTGCTCTGCTGGCACCACTTTTCAATCAGTATACTGGCAGAAAGGCCAAGGGCCAAGTGCAGCGCAGTCGCGTTGGAAACGTTTCCCCGTGTGTGGTTAACCCCACACTCTCTGAGCAGCGTGCCGCTCATTCTACAAATTGATGGCCTCCCACGCTATTGCATAAGGTTTCCGACACTCTGACGCATGAGAGCTCAGTCGAAGTAGTAGTGTACGGATGGGTAGCTACATACATTAGCTACATACAGTACCAGTCAAAAGTTTGGACACACTTACTCATTCAAGGGTTTTTCTTTATTTTTTACTATTTTCTACATTGTAGAGTAATAGTGAAGATATCAAAACTATGAAATAACACATATGGAATCATGTAGTAACCAAACAAGTGTTAAACAAATCTTAACATATTTATTTGAGATTCTTTAAAGTAGCCACCCTTGATGAAAGCTTTGCACTCTTGGCATTCTCTTGGCATTCTCTCAACCAGCTTCATGAAGTAGTCACCTGGAATGCATTTCAATTAACAGGTGTGCCTTGTTAAAAGTTAATTTGTTGAATTTATTTCCTTCTTAATGTGTTTGAGCCAATCAGTTGTGATGTGGCAAGGTAGGGATGCTATACAGAAGATAGCCCTATATGGTAAAATACCAAGTTCGTATTATGGCAAGAACAGACCAAATACGCAAAGAGAAACGACAGTCCATCATTACTTTAAGACATGAAAGTCGGTCAATGCGGAAAATTTCAAGAACATTGAACGTTTCTTCAAGTGCAATTGCAAAAACCATCAAGCTCTATGATGAAGCTGGCTCTCATGAGGACATTCACAGAAAAGAAAGAACCAGAGTTACCTCTGCTGCAGAGGATACGTTCATTAGAGTTACCAGCCTCAGAAATTGCAGCCCAAATAAATGCTTCAAAGAGTTCAAGTAACAGACACATCTCAACATCAACTGTTCAGAGGAGACTGCATGAATCAGGCCTTCACGGTCGAATTGCTGCAAAGAAACCACTACTAAAGGACACCAATAAAAAGAAGAGACTTGCTTGGGCCAAGAAACACGAGCAATGGACATTAGACTGGTGGAAATCTGTCCTTTGATCGGATGAGTCCAAATGTAAGATTTTTGGTTACAACCGCTGTGTCTTTGTAAGACGCAGAGTAGGTGAACGGACAATCTCTACATGTGTGGTTCCCACTGTGAAGCATGGAGGAGGAGGTGTGATGGTGTGGGGGTGCTTTGCTGGTGACACTGTCTGTGATTTATTTAGAATTCAAGGCACACTTAACCAGCATGGCTACCACAGCATTCGGCAGCGATATGCCATCCCATCTGGTTTGGGCTTAGTGGGACTATCATTTGATTTTCAACAGGACAATGACCCAACACACCTCCAGGCTGTATAAGGTCTATTTGACCAAGAAGAAGAGTGATGGAGTGCTGCATCAGATGAACTGGCCTCCACAATCACCCGACCTCAACCCAATTGAGATGGTTTGGGATGAGTTGGACTGCAAAGTGAAGGAAAAGCAGCCAACAAGTGCTCAGCATATGTGGGAACTCCTTCAAGACTGTTGGAGAAGTATTCCAGGTGAAGCTGGTTGAGAGAATGCCAAGAGTATGCAAAGCTGTCATCAAGGGTGGCTACTTTGAAGATTATCAAACATAAAATATATTTTGACTTGTTTTAACTTGACACTTTTGGTTACCACATGATTCCATATGTGTTATTTCATCGTTTTGATGTCTACAATGTAGAAACCAGTAAAAAAAAAATAAAGAAAAACCCTTGAATGAGTAGGTGTGTCCAAACTTTGGACTGGTACTGTACATTATGTGCTGGCGAGAAGACATACTGTAGCCACATTCTCGAGGAACAGTGTGGATGTACAGTACACAGATACATCTCATGTATCACAGACGTTGTAATTGTGAGGCGTTGCCCAACGCACATCGCTGTGTCACCTAGCATAACAACAAGATTGGCAGAGCGGAGTACAGATGCATTAGGGCCAAGCCAGATGAAGACGTAGCAATCAGAACATGAACAGAGAACCAAGAGACAAACAAATAAGACAAAGAGATAAAAACACAGGCAAGAAAAAAAGAAGTCAAAGAAAGAGAAGTAAAGAGGATTAACCTTGGCCGCGGATACACTCCCACAGTCCACCGCTGAGAGAACGCTCTGACTACCTCTCCTCCCTCCCTCCTTCACTCCTCCCCTCCCTCCTCCTGTTGAGCTTAGCTCTGGGCTCAAGGTGGGTGTCTTTATTAGAAAGTGATGAGAGTCCGCTGGGAGGGGCTGGCAGCTGACCATGACAGAGCTCAGAGACTCCAACCCCCTTACTCACACGCACTCACCTCCACCCTCCAGACAGCCTGTAGGGCCCCATCCTTTCATCTCAGAATGGAGAGAATATCACAGAAGGCAGGCAGTGGGGAGTTAGTATGTTCTCCCAACGGGAGCTTTTTGATATTGTGTTTGTGTGAGTCTGACAAGCAATGGGAAAAATGAAAAGAGTGTTTACGTTCTTACTTCCATCCGAACCCTGCCACAAGAGCAGGAAAAAATGCAATATTGCCTCACTGCTCCTACAAGGGATCACATGTGAAGTGGTATTATTGCCGATTACGAGAATATAACCACCCGTCGATTGGAAAGTGGATAATCATGTGCACGATCATTTCCTACCTTTCCCAACCTAATCTAACTACGCCATTAGCAGAACAACCCGGGATAGTTGCAATAGTACTACTTCTCCTTCTTTCCCTCTCTCTCCACTGATTATTTCCCCATACATCCACTGTTCTCTGTGTCTGCGCTGTGGACTTGGCTATCAGACCTTTGATGAGACGTTCTGCCATTATGAGACGCGTCACAGGGCTAAATGTTGCCGTAGTGTTTTGGTTAATGTGGCAAGGATCGGTCCCGTGGCAGCACTCTCAGATGGTCGGCCATCAGTGAATCGTCTGAGGACACGGTTGCCGAAGCCGCAGCGTCGTTTCTCACTGCAAATGAGGAGTGGAGGAGAAAACCACAAGTCTGCAGCTGTTCAGTTGGAAGACCAAATACACTTTTCTCCTTTTTAAAGGCAAAGTGTGTCAAATGGAAGCTTAGACGTCCAAAGTCTAAGGGTTCTGCCTCATGAGAGAGACCAGTGCTGTAATGCTTATTGGGTTAGTTGAGTAGGCTGACAAGTGCATTTACCAGCTAAGAATCAGGTATCACAATTGTTCACAAGCTTTACAAAAACAACTCTACGGCAGGAAATTAACAACTTTGTTTTTCCAAGAATTCTCAAAAGTAAAAGTGACAGCTTTGACATGAAGAGAACGCTTCTTAATTGCTTACTATAGGCTATCTTAGCCACACAAAGTCACACAGCATTTTTTGATAAGCCTAATAATAACCTTTTGAGGGACGCTGCCATGAATTTGAAGAATGGTCTACTCTTCCTCCACATGTCAAGTTAAGAAATGTGGACACTGGAGGGAATGTGGATATTGGATTTTGGAAAGCGATAACAGCCAGCATGTTATCCAATCCGTGTAGTATATTTGGCCATACATTGAAAAATATACAACACTTATATTTTGGATCGCACGTTCTACCACACACTGACACGTATCGCGGCCTCAGCAAGGTTACAGATCATACAATGCAGTCGAGATTCTCTCTGTCGGTTTATGATTTAACTCTTCCTAATGATTGGCCTAATTTATGTGTATATTCTATATGTAATCGTCCTCTCGTCTGGATGAACACAGTCTCATCCTCTATTTGTTGACATGACTGCTCTCTTTTTCTCTCCTTCCCTCTCTACGTCCTTGCGCCTGCACGGCGCATGTTTGGGCACAAGATGAAAGGGGGATGAAGGAGAGAGAGAGAGCTGGGGGGAGGGGGAGAATCTGTTTGGTCATGCTCCATAACTGACATGATATAACAAACAGACAATCTGCTCCTTGTCTAAACCATCCCCTAGTCAGACCTGTTTCAGCAGTGTGTGTGTGTGTGTGTTGGCGTGTGTGTGTGTGTGTGTGTGTGTGTGTGTGTGTGTGTGTGTGTGTGTGTGTGTGTGTGTGTGTGTGTGTGTGTGTGTGTGTGTGTGTGTGTGTGTGTGTGTGTGTGTGTGTGTGTGTGTGTGTGTGTGTGTGTGTGTGTGTGTGTGTGTGTGTGTGTGCGTGTGTGTCTGCAGACATTTACAATCCTCCTACCCCCATCTTCTTGTGTGGAATTTGTCTCCTTTAAGGCTAGAAGACTTCACTCAGACCAACCCAAATTCCCCATCCACCCCACCACATGGCAGACTATCAGATTCACTGTGATAACATCACATAGGATGGTTAAACAGTGTTTGACTCTTCCGCAAACACGGGCTCCAGTTTGCATATACTTCACTGGACTTCCTTAAATGATTTGTTTGGTCAGTATGGCGCCACACATACCTATAACTAAACACACACGTTCTCAAGTACCTCTGATCATGAGTTGGTGTGTGTGTGTGAGTTGGTGTGTGTGTGTGTACAGGGCTGGACTACCCAGAACCTTCCTGCATTTCAACACATTTTGCCATGGTGCAGAAAGAACATTTTGCTTTTATATAATGCTATTCTACACATTTTGTCATGAGGTTAAAATAGTGCTGAGCGATTAATCGAAAGTGTGGTCGTTTTGTTTTTTAAAAGACAAATTGAGGGAAGTCAGTTGAATTATTTGAATTCCATTCCGTTTGTTGTTTTTCTGTGAGCACAATGCACAGTTTCTTTAGAGAGAAATCCGATCACGTCCAAACTGCGATGTAGTAGGGAGTTGAAGTTTCCAACAGGCCAATACTCTACATAGTTTACAGAGAAAACGTGGTAATTAACTACTGTGACCATAATCCATTGAGTGGATACTTGTCCGGTCAGACAGAGAGAAGAGAGGAACATACAGAGAGCAGTTTCTTCGAAGAACTACTAAAATAGTGATTATGTCAGAGATCATAGGCAGGAGCTCTATAGAGCACTGTGTGTGTGTGTGTGTGTGTGTGTGTGTGTGTTCGCGCGTGTGCGTGTGTGTGGTTTAGGTTTTATTATCCTTGTGTGGACCAAGGAGAGTAAAAAAAGAAAAATTCAGGGCCATTTTGCTGGTCCTCACAAGACAAAAGGCTATTTAAGGCAATGGGGTTAGGTTTAGGGTTAGGGTACACTCAAATTAAATCAATAAGGGCTAGTGTTAGAATGAGTTAGGGATTAGGTTTAGGGTTGGGAGTTAGGGTCAGAGTTAGGGGTTTGGGATTAAGGTTAGGGTTAGGTTAAGGGTTAAAGAAAACAGGAAAATATGTTCCCATGTATGGTATACACAGTATACATAACAATTACAATGCTCAGTTTTTCTCATGTTATGTATAAGAGCACAGCATCGATCAATGATGCAGAGTATTTCAACTTCGGGACACACTGTTAAAAACGAAAAATACTTCACACATTGAATAACAAAATAAGCTTGCGTCACACAACATCAATAAAATGCCCCAACGTTTGGAACAGCGACACACTCAAATCTGCAAACACTACAGGATGGAGGTAAAAATTTGCCAGTAAAAAAACATGGGATCTCATAAATCTTTTAAGAGAAAGTGAGGCCCCACAGGCCCCTCCCCCCAATGGTGAGGGATGGTTTTTATTGGCTTGTTAAAAATGAGTGGCAGCCGAACAGTGGCGGCCCAACCACTACAATACAAGGAAACCTCTAGTCTGTGCATGACGACAGCTGATCAACAAGCGCCAGGTGATAGCTGGATGCCTGGCTCCAAGCGTCAGCATCATTAGACACGCATCAGTCACTCTCACTTCACTGCATCACGACTCCATATTGCTCGTTAGCTCCTCAACAACACAGAAGCCAGGCCAGCGTCATCCACTTCAAGCATCCGCTAAGGACAACTCATTATCAGAGAGCATGTCGTGGCTCCTCATCGATCCAAAATGGCGGACACATCACCACCACCTGTATTGTCATTGGGACTGGAGGAACTGGGAATGGAATGAAGTAAGATGTAGTCGTGGAAACGGACATGGCAGTGGTGTGCGATGTCCGTCCAGCCAGGAGCACAGTCTGTCCAGAGCACACAGTGTTTAACTGCCACAAGGGTTTCTTGGTCCGCAGTCACAACAGCTAAAACAGCCTGACAAGGCAAGGCAGGCAAGGCCCCAACTCACCAAGTGGAACCAAATCGCTCCCGGCACACATCTCCAGCGCTCATTAACCACTAACCAGGCAGCACATTCTGAAACGCCCCAATTACTCATCGACCCATCCCCTCCGCCACTCGACCAGGAGACTCGTGTTTGTTCCCGCATTAAAAACCCTGAACGTTTACGAAGGAGTTTTCCACTGAAGTGAAATCATCACCATCTCACTCCTTTTATCAGGGGGAGGACATGACAATAAAAAATGCTGGCCGGGTCGCCGGGCCCTGTTCTTTCATCTGGACTAGAACTCTCATTCTCTCCTGTTAATTTCTCAATGGCACTCCGACTCAGTCAGACACAGTGGCTTGGTGCTTGGTTGGTTAGGGCCTGGCTGGGGGGCAGCTGAAGGCAGATTTCTGAAGTTTATGGAACACTTCACACTTCTTTAGTGATCACTATATACAGTACAATGAAGCTGTTTCATGTCTATGATTGGAAAATGGCACCATCGAACGAGTCAATGAATCATAATGGATCATGTTATGCTAAAAACAGGAGGCAGAGGTAGACTACAATTATCGAATTTCCCAAGTCTTCTAACACTTTAGATGTAAGGTCCCCTGTTTTGGGGACCTGTGTGGTTCTGGTACCAGATACAACTGACATTTTCACTTATAAATCGATCTGTGGACATTGTAGATTGAAATGGCTTGCATTGAGCGATAGCCCTGATTCCCATGGAGACGGTAGTATTTTTTTTCAGGGGACGTACTGAAGGATGTGAAATCTGACACCACCTGAAGCTGGGATGTCCCTCCTACCATTTAATTTTCTCTTCCGACTGTCCATCAACTCCTGGCTGAACCCTACTTCGCAGCCACTGACAAAGCACATGGCGGCACATTCAGAGATCGATTTATAGCCATTAATCTAAAATAATTCATCGATTTAAAACAAAAAAACGCTTTTCTGTTTGTCATAGACTGAAAATAATAATATGAGATGAAAGGCGAGTTCCTAACGAGTTCAGGAAGCTAGGACACAGTGAGATGTTCACAGAGATCGGGGCAAACGTTTGCAAACTTTAAGAATATATGCACATTTTCTCTAACACGAAACATACAAATATGTATTTTACAGTTATAAAGAAGGTGAAATCTTATAGTTAGTCATTTTATAATTGGGTTATGCTATATTGAAAAAGCATATACACTACTGTTCAAAAGTTACTTAGAAATGTCATTGTTTTTGAAAGAAATGCACATTTTTTGTCCATTAAAATAACATCAACTTAATTGAAATACAATGTAGACATTGTTAATGTTGTAAATGACTATTGTGCTGTAGCTGGAAACAGCTGATTTTTAATGGAATATCTACATAGGCGTACAGAGGCCCATTATCAGCAACCATCACTCCTGTGTTCCAACGGCATGTTGTGTTAGATAATCCAAGTTTATCATTTTAAAAGGCTAATTGTTCATTAGAAAACCCTTTTGAAATTATGTTAGCACAGCTGATAACTGCTGTCCTGATTAAAGAAGCAATAAAACTGGCCTTCTTTAGACTAGTTCAGTATCTGGAGCATCAGCATTTGTAGCATCAGCATTTGTGGGTTCGATTACAGGCTCAAAATGGCCAGAAACAAATAACTTTCTTCTGAAACTCGTCAGTCTATTCTTGTTTTCTTTCAAAAACAAGGACATTTCTAAAACTATTGAGCATTAGTGTCAGAAATTTCAAGCCTTATTGATACAATTTTGTTGAATATTTCATATTCTTTATCATATTTGTACTGGGTACTTGAGCTTGTGTCCTCAAAAGTGACTACACGGAATTTATAACAATTTTTACCAGAAAGGTAAACTGGCTAATCTAATCTAACAAGATGGGCCTCCATCACAATGCATCATGTACATTATATGTACAGTGCCTTACGAAAGTATTCATATCCCTTGACTTATTCCCCATTTTGTTGTTACAGACTGAATTCAAAACAGATTAAATATATGTTTTTCTCTCACAAAGTGAAAACACGCTTTTTAGAAATGTTTGCTAATTTATGGAAAATGAAATACAGAAATATCTCATTTACGCAAGTATTCAGACCCCTTTGCTATGACACTCCAAATTGAGCTCAGGTGCATCCAATTTCCTTTGATCATCCTTGAGATGTCACTGCAACTTAATTGGAGTCCACCTGTGGCCAATTCAATTGTTTGGAAAGAAACACACCTGTCTATATAAGGTCCCACAGTTGACAGTGCATGTCAGAGCAGAAACTATACCATGAAGTCCAAGGAACTGAACATAGATCTCTGAGAATTGTGATGAAGCATAGCCACTGAGTGTACAAAACAATTAGGAACACGCGGGAAACTGTTGAGCGTTAAAAACAACAGCAGCATTGCAGTTCTTGACACACTCAAACCGGTGCACCTAGCACCTACTACCATACCCCGTTCAAAGGCACTTTGTCTTCCACATTCACCCTCTGAATGGCACACATACACAATCCATGTCTCAATTGTCTCGAGGCTTAAAAATCGTTATTTAACCTGTCTCCTCCCATTCATCTACAATGATTGAACTGGATTTAACAATTGACATCAATAAGGTATCATAGCTTTCTCCTGGATTCACCTGGTAAGTCTATGTCATGGAAAGAGCAGTTGTTCCTAATGTTTTGTACACTCAGTGCGTGTGTGTGTGTGTGTGTGTGTGTGTGTGTGTGTGTGTGTGTGTGTGTGTCTAAGTGGGTGTCTAAGTGGGTGTCTACGTGGGTGTCTACGTGGGTGTGTGTGTGAGTGAATGATCTAACCATTCACATTTTTGAATCCTCACAAAAAAAAACAGTAGAAAACAATTTCTAGAGTGTTGAAAGTTTCTAAGAGAATAGAGTTCTCCATCATTGGGAAATTGAAAAAATATGGAACTACCTAGACTCTGCCTAGAGCTTGCCGTCGGACCAAACTGATCAACAGGGCAAGAAGGACCTTGCTGAGGGTGACTAAGAACCCAATGACCACTCTGACAGAACTACAGAGTCCCTTGGCTGAGATGGGAGAATCTGCCAGAAGGACAACAGTCTCTACATTACTTAACCAATCTGGGATTTGTTGAAGAGTGGCCAGATGAAAGCCACTCCTGTAAAAAAAAAGGCACATAACAGCACGGATGGAGTTTACAAAAAAGGCACGAGAAAAATTCTGAGAGCATAAGGCAAAAGAGTCTGGTCTAATGAGCCAAAAATGTTACTGAATGCAAAACACTACGTCTAGAGAAAACCAGACACAGCTCATCCCCTGTCTAACACCCTCCCTACCTACCATGATGGTGGCAGAATCATGCTACGGGGATGCTTTTTAGAGGCAGGGACTGGGAGACTGGTAAGGACAGAGGGAACAATGAATGGAGCCAAATAAAGGCAAATCTTTGATGAGAACCTGCTTCAGAGTGCAAACGACCTTAGATTGGGGCCAAGATTTACGTTCCAACAGGATAAATACCCCAATCATACAGCCAAAGCAGCGCTGAAATGGCGTCAGAAAAGGAATGTGAAACTCCATGAGTGCCCCAGCCAAAGCCCAGACTTGAATCCCATTTAAAATCTGTGGAAAGACTTGAAGATTGCTGTTCACTGCCACTCCCCATCTAACTTAACAGCGCTTGAGAGAATGGGAGAAAATCCCCAAATCCAGATGTGTAAAGCTGATACAGACATACCCAGGACGACTCAAAGCTGTAATTACCGCCAAAGGTGCTGCTAAAAAGTAGTGACTCAGGGGTGTGAATACTTATGTAAATGAGATATTTCTGTATTTCGTTTTCAATAAACATGTTTTAATTTGGACATTATGGGGTATTGTGTGTAGATGGGTGAGAAAAAAATAATATTTAATCCATTATGATTTCAGGCTATAACACAACAAAATTTCGAGGATTTCGAGGGATGTGAATACTTTCTGAAGGCACTGTAATACAGATACATAGTTCTAGTACAACACAGCATTACACCTACATTGGTGGAGAAAACGTAGCTTTTCAAAGAAATGGCACGAGCCAGGTGAATGACAAACCATGTCATTCACAACAAGAATAATCTAATCCCATTCGCAACAAGAACCCACACACCGCGTCACTACACTACACCATCCCATAATGCTTTGTTATCCTAGTCTCATCCAAGCGCTGTGTTGCCATGGTGATATTTAAATACTAGCCTTGCCTTCGCGTGAACTGCAGAGAGTGTGCAGTCTGGCAGTGTAGAGCAGAGGGCAGAGAGGCGGATAGGACAGGACAGGATAGGATAGACAGACAGACAGCCCTCATCACCTAAGGGCAGGACACGGCTAGGACACAGACAAAGGCAGCTTTGTTCCTCTGAGAAATGTGACACCTCGCCATGCAGGAAGTTTGTTTTTCTGTTCCCGCACTAAAATGGGGAATCAGAAGCCACAAATGAGAGTGGCAAAGACCGGAGAGGGGGGGAAGAGGAGAGAGGACGAAGGGAAGAGGTGGCTGCACCGACACCATCCTGTCTAAGGACCCTCACACTGACATGGAGGGATGGATGGATGGATATGTGATCATGATACCACACATACGACATAAGCACTGTAATATACCTTATGCTGCATACGTACAGAATACAGCCAGGTAGAAATGTACTGTTCGTACATCTCCAACAGTGGAGGCTGCTGAGGGGAGAACGGCTCATAATATTGTCCGGACCTGAGCAAATGGAATGGCATATAGCCTCGTTATTGTTATTTTATTGATGCTCTTTTATTTTATTTTTTTTACTTTAGTTTATTTAGTAAATATTTTTTTTAAACTCGTATTTCACTTAACTGCATTGTAGGTTAAGGACTTAAGTAAACATTTCACGGTAATGTCTACACCTGTTGTACACCTGGTGTTTGATGTATTTGCTACGATTCCACTGATTCCGCTCTAGTCATTAGCACGAGCCCGTTAAGGTGCCACCAACCTCCTGTGATCTCCATCAAGGCATGAATAGAACAAATGGCTGTATGAAAGGAAGGGATCATGTTTGCCGATTTTAATTGTGCTTGTCCACACCCCAAAAGACAAGTGTGGTTATAACAAGAGCAAACATTATCACACTCAGTGTCACTTTTAGTCTGCAAGTGCAGGACTGAAAGTCAGGACTGAGCACTCCTTTCTCTCTTTTAATTTACTGGATGTTTATTTTGCCAGCTCTAAGTGGTCTGATCTTCTTAGCAGACGCGTACATCTGATACACTGGATTCTAACATTCCTCCTGTCCTATCACTGCTGACTACTTGCTTGGAGCCTTCCTGCCTGCCTGCCTTTTTGCCTGCTTGTTGAATGAGTCTGGAAGGATTTCAACATCCCAGCACCTACACCTCATCTAACCTCTTTTTCTTCCCATTCTGCCCCTTTCTCTCGTTCTCTTTTTGTCGCTTACATAATCTGAAGACTTTTTTTTGCTCACTTTCCCCATTCTCTCGCTCCCCTGCCCTCCCTCGCTCTCTCTCTCTCTCTGAGGAGGTTGAATGTCCCTGCTGTGCTGGTCCCCAGCCAGCTGGCAGGGTTCACCCAGAGTGAGCAGAGTCCTGAGCCCAAAGAGCTCTAAATGATACCAGGTGACCTACACAACCACAGGAGCTCAGGACCCGGCCCACCTGTGTATCGGCGCAACAGTGGCTCTTATTACACACCCGAAAACTCACACAAACTCCCTCCCCCTCTGAGCTCAGCGCCGCTTCGCTTTTCATCTCTCTGCATGAACACACATGCACGCTCGCGCACGCACGCACACACACTGCCTTACAACAGCCCTGCAGTGGCAGATTCATAAAACACCAGGCTATCGCGTACAGGAGAGAAAGAAAAAGACCTGTGGTGCGCAGCCCTTCCCGCCTCTTAATGAGTCCTGCACAAAAGAACATTGCTCAATTTACGCCAAACGGTTAGACAATAGAATAGGATAGAGCCAAGCAAGTTGTGAGCAAACTAACCCCCTCCTGTTTGCATCCACAATAAACACAGTTGGTCTTTTCAATCTAACTTGCTAACTTTCAAATGTATTCTAGTGCTATGACCTGGTCTAAAACCCAACAGATGTACAGTGCCTTGCGAAAGTATTCACCCAGTTGGCATTTTTCCTATGTTGTTGCCTTACAACCTGGAATTAAAATGGATTTTGAGGGGGGTTTGTATCTTTTGATTTACACAACATGCCTACCACTTTGAAGAAGCAAAATATTTTTTATTGTGAAGCAAACAAGAAATAAGACAAACAAACTGAAAACTTGAGCGTGCATAACCATTCACCCCCCTCAAAGTCAATACTTTGTAAAGCCCCTTTTTGCGGCAATTACAGCTGCAAGTCTCTTGGGATATGTCTCTATAAGCTTGGCACATCTAGCCACTGGGACTTTTGCCCATTCTTCAAGGCAAAACTGCTCCAGCTCCTTCAAGTTGGATGGGTTCCTGCTGGTGTCCAGCAATCTTTAAGTCATACTACAGATTTTCAATTGGATTGAGGTCTGGGCTTTGACTAGGCCATTCCAAGACATTTAAATGTTTCCCCTTAAACCACTCGAGTGTTGCTTTAGCAGTATGCTTAGGGTCATTGTCTTGCTGGAAGGTGAACCTCCGTCCCAGTCTCAAATCTCTGGAAGACTGAACAGGTTTCCCTCAAGAATTTCCCTGTATTTAGCACCATTCATCATTCCTTCAATTCTGACCAGTTTCCCAGTCCCTGCTGATGAAAAACATCCCCACAGCATGATGCTGCCACCATCATGCTTCACTGTGGGGATGGTGTTCTCGGGGTGATGAGAGGTGTTGGGTTTGTGCCAGACATAGCGTTTTCCTTGATGGCCAAAAAGTTCAATTTTAGTCTCATCTGACCAGAGTTCCTTCTTCCATATGTTTGGGGAGTCTCCCACATGCCTTTTGTCAAACACCAAACGTGTTTGCTTATTTCTTCCTTTAAGCAATGGCTTTTTTTCTGGTCACTTCCGTAAAGCCCAGCTCTGTGGAGTGTATGGCTTAAAGTGGTCCTATGGACAGATACTCCAATCTCCGCTGTGGAGCTTTCTCTCTGATTAATGCCCTCCTTGCCTGGTCCGAGAGTTTTGGTGGGCAGCCCTCCCTTGGCAGGTTTGTTGTGGTGCCATATACTCTCAATTTTTTAATAATGGATTTAATGGTGCTTCGTGGGATGTTCAAAGTTTCTGATATTTTTTTATAACCCAACCCTGATCTGTACTTCTTCACAGCTTTATCCCTGACCTGTTTGGAGAGCTCCTTGGTCTTCATGGTGCTGCTTGCTTGGTGGTGCCTCTTGCTTAGTGGTGTTGCAGACTCTGGTGTCACGACTTCGACCGAGGCAGGCTCTCCTTCCCGTGCGGGTGGCGTTCGGCGGTCGTCGTCACCGGCCTATTAGCTGCCACTGATCTTTCTCCCTCTCCCTATGTGGTTATTGGGTTCACCTGTGGTGTATTAGGGTTAATTAGTTGGGCTTATTAGTCAGCCGGCCCGCACGTTTCTTTGTGCGGGATTGTTTGCTTGTAAGTAGTGGTGTTGATTGTGTGCTACGTGTTTTCTGGACTGTGTTCCTTTTCCCCGTGTCTGGGGTTGGTTATATAGTACACCCAGTGTGTTAATAGGGTGGACTAGATGGTCCGTGTTCATTAAAGAACATTTTGTATTTGGCACCTGCTGTTTCCTGCGTGTTGACTCCACACTCCGACACTCAGGCCTTACATCTGGGGCCTTTCAGAACAGGTGTATATATACTGAGATCATGTGACAGATCATGTGACATTTAGATTGCACACAGGTGGACTTTATTTTATTAATTGTTTGACTTATGACGGAAATTAGTTGCACCAGATCTTATTTAGGGACTTCATAGCAAAGGGGGTGAATACATATGCACACACCACTTTTCCTTTTTAAATGTATTAAATTTTTTTGATACAAGTACTTTTTTTCATTTCACTTCACCAATTTTGTCACGATCGTCGTATTCTGGAAGAGAGGAGGACCAAGGCGCAGCGTGATGACAATACATCTTCTTTATTTGAAGACGAAGACGAAACTAAACGAACACTATACAAACTAGACAAAACAACAAACCGATGAACATGAAGCTATAGAATAAATAGTGCTGACACTAAACACTACACATAGACAATCACCCACGAACTACCTAATGAATATGGCCGCCTAAATATGGTTCCCAATCAGAGACAACGATAGACAGCTGTCTCTAATTGAGAACCAATCTAGGCAACCATAGACATACATACACCTAGACTAGACACTTAAACCAACTAAACCACAGCACCCATAAACATACAAAACCCCCTAGACAATACAAAACACATACATCCCCCATGTCACACCCTGACATAACTAAAATAATAAAGAAAACAAAGATAACTAAGGCCAGGGCGTGACAAATTTGGACTATTTTGTGTATGTCCATGACATTAAATCCTAATAAAAATCAATTTAAAATACAGGTTGTAATAAAACAAAATAGGAAAAATGGAAGGGGGTGAATACTTTTGCAAGGCACTGTACATCTGTCGGGTTTTAGACCAGGTCATAGCACTATCTCTGCTGCATCCCTAGT
The DNA here is from genome assembly GCF_029448725.1 of Salvelinus fontinalis. Classification (NCBI taxonomy): domain Eukaryota; kingdom Metazoa; phylum Chordata; class Actinopteri; order Salmoniformes; family Salmonidae; genus Salvelinus; species Salvelinus fontinalis. Next base: position 38,647,015 of record NC_074694.1, read on the forward strand.
AATAAATGGTGGTTAACTGTATGGATAAAAGGCAACATTCTGCTGCCCTCTTCATTGACCTGTCAAAGACATCTGATAATGTTGATCTCTAACTGCTAATTCAGAGGCTTTCCTCAATTGGCCTAGACCAGGCTGCATGTCACTGGTTTAACAATTACATGACAGATAGACCTCAATGTGTTTTTACTGATGGTCTTAAATCCGGTTTCCTGCATATTACAAAAGGTGTCCCGCAGGGGTCGATTCTGGGTCCTGTGCTTTTTACCGTTTACAGTAACAATATCAACTTGTCTGTCCAATTTGTTTTTGCTGCACTTGTTTCCCAATAATACTGTTGCGGATGCTATTGTACCTACGGTTGACCAGGCTCTATCTGAACTACAGTCTGCCTTCATTGTATTACTGAAAAGCTTTATTGACCTGAAATTAATATTGAATGCAGGGAAAACTAAGTCCACTGTATCTTGTTCTCTAGAGAGCATAAGAAAAACTCCAATGATTTAAGCATGTGTACTTTGGATGGTGTCCATATTGATCGTGTTCCTAGTTACAGATATCTGGGAATCTGGATAGATGAATATCTCTCTTTTAAAAAGAGTTAGTTAGTTAAGAAGCTGAGAATAAAAATGGGCTTCTTCTATAAGAAATGGGGTCCTGCCTCTCACTAAATAGTAGAAAGCAGATCCTTCAGTCAACGTTCCTATCGGTCCTACACTATGGCGACATCATCTATATGAACGCAGCTGCCACGTCATTGAAGCCGTTGGATACAGTTTATCATAGCGCACTGCGCTTTATTACGGGCGACAATTTTAGTACTCATCACTGCCTTCTCTACCAAAAAGTTGGTTGGCCCTCATTGATCGCTACGTTTTCATAAAGCCTTTTAACAAAAAGTCCCACTGTACTTATCTTTACTAAATTTTAAATATACGAGTTTCAACACCCGGTCTCAGGGATGGCTAACTCTGGAAATTCCTTTGGTGTCTACTGAGTTAGGTAAATCAACTTTTACTTTTCTTGCAGCTTATTTGTGGAACAACCTTCAAAATGTTCTTAAATGTGATGCTTTGGTGACTCTAGGGCAGGAATGTCAGACTCATTCCATGGAGGGCCTAGAGACTGCAGGTATTTGGTTTTTGGTTTTTCCTTTTCAATGAAGCTACCCTCCCCTCCGGCTAATGAGTTTGACACCTGTGCTCTCGAGCGAATCAGAAAGCTGATTGAGGACCTTATTACTGATGAATGTGTTTGTTTTTCATGACCGTGTTATTCTTTCTGCTTGCGTATTGTATTTATATTTGGATGTGTGCATTTTCTGTAACTCATGTAATTCAGGGCTCATCTGTAAAAGAGACCTCATTTTACTTAACTGCATTGATTGTGGATCAGATTGACTCGCTGATTAAATCAAGTTTACATCAAATAATAAATAAAAACTGTGTCGCGTATACATCTCAGCTGGCACAAATCTCAAATCCCGCCATATTACAGGCAAGGATATGGCGGGCTAGTTTTACAGCGGCTAGTTGGAGTTTACAACACATGGGCAGTACTGCCATCAGAATCCATCCACCAACTCGACTTTGTAGCTGTAACGTTATGGCTCGTACATAAGCTACCAATCACACTCTAAAACATGTTTAGTCTCCTTCACACAGTTCTGGTTCCTGTTTACCCGAGAAACACTACATGAGGCCTGATCACTGCTACCCTGTTATTCTGTGTTCCTCCACCCATGGCTGCAGGGCTGGCAGCGAGGCACAGAGTTTGTATGTATGACTAGAGTCAAGCCAGAGCTGGGTGTATGAGGGTGATGTATAGATATGGTTCGAGGTGTGTTTGTGTGTGTGTGTGTGTATGGCTGTGTGTGTGTGTGTGTGTGTGTGGCTATGTCCGTGTGTGTGTGTGTGTGTGTGTGTGTGTGCGTGTGCGTGCGTGCGTGCGTGCGTGCGTGCGTGTGTGCGTGCGTGTGTGCGTGTGTGTGTGTAATGAAATGTCTGTAAACACCCTTATCATTGCTCTGATGGAGACACTTTGTTCCCAAAGTCAAAAGAACGGTGTTGCTTCATGATTTTTCCATGGCTACCATCACCTATATATGCAACATCGTCATTGCAATCGGGCTATGTCACTTGTGATATGTTCTCACGTCAAGGTTTGGCCCCATATCTCCTTTCAGGTGCCTCTCGGGTTAGCCTATGTCATTCAAGAAGGATGCTATCTGATGCTTCATACAGAGGGCTGCAGTCATTATCCTGTTGGGGATGGGGGCGCTGTTTAGACTATTTATGCTAATTTGGCTAATTTTTTAAACGGCTTCCCACAAAATCCTTGATCGTACAATATGCATATTATTATTATTATTGGATAGAAAACAGTCTATAGTTTCTATAGGAGTTGAAATTTTGTCTCTAAGTGGAACAGAGCCCATTCTACAGCAATTTCCCTGACATGGAGTCAGATTTGAGAAATGTTGGCCACTCTTCTGAAGTCATTTAAAAGGGCACTGTCGTTGCTATGACTATACGGACACTTCTTACGTCTTCCCCTGGATGCCTTTACGTGATGACGATTCCAACGGGGTCGATTGCGCGTTCACAGGCCCTACAAATGAAAAAACCCTGAAGCTAGTCATTCTTTGGGAGCTGCGTCATGAGCCTAGAGGACACCGGCGCGCACCTGTTCCAAGCGTTAGTTTAGCCTGTTATATTTCTCCGGTCATCTTTTCACTCGTTATAGGAGTTAAAAACATCATAAGGTAGTTAATTTAAAGCGTTTTATAGCAATTTATATCCGTTTAGTGCGATTTTGGGACATTTATTTTTGCAACGATGTGAAAAGTTGGGCACGCTTTTCAGTTCATCCCGAACGCAGTTGACATTTCCACATGGCAAGAGGACAGCTTTCCACCAAAAGACGATTTCTCCCAAGAAAGGATCCTTTGCCCAAGATACTGATGGAAGAACAGCTCAAGGTAGGACATTTTTATTATGATAAATCGTGTTTCTGTCGAAACATTTTAGTGGCTTAGGACGCCATGTTTTTTGACGTAGCTTCGCTTGGCGCAAACTGTATTGAAAAGTAAGGATAAATTAAAAAATGTAATAACGCAATTGTATTAAGAATTAAATTGTCTATCAATCCCTGTCCACCCTGTATTTTTTAGTCACGTTTATGAGTATTTATGTATAAGAGTAGATCACTGTCTAAGTGGCGCAGGGACTTTTTCTTTACCAGCTTGTCTACATTTCACATTGTCTAACCATGATTTTGGTGGCTAAATATAAACATTTTCGATCAAACTGTATATGCATGTTGTAATGTGATGTTACAGGAGTGTCATCGGAAGAATTCTGAGAAGGTTAGTGAAAAAATTAATATCTTTTGGCGATGTTGACTTTTATCGCTCACTTTGGCTAGAATCAATGCTGGGCTGCTAATTGCTATGTGCTAAGCTAATATAACGATTTATTGTGTTTTCGCTGTAAGACACTTAGAAAATCTGAAATATTGTCTGTATTCACAGGATCTGTGTCTTTCGATTCGTGTATGCTGTGTATTTTTACGAAATGTTTGATGATTAGTAGTTAGGTAAACACGTTGCTCATTGTAATTATTCTAGTCCATTTGTGATGGTGGGTGCAATTGTAAACTATGCCATCTACCTGAAATATGCACTTTTTTCTAACAAAACCTATCCCATACCATAAATATGTTATCAGACTGTCATCTAATGAGTTTTTTTGTTGGTTAGGGGCTATAAATATCTTAGTTTAGCCGAATTGGTGATGGCTACTGGTGTTGGTGGACAAATAAAAGATGGTGGATTATGCTAATGTGTTTTTAGGTAATAGATGTACATCTTTACATATTGTGTCTTCCCTGTAAAACATTTTAAAAATCGGAAATGTTGACTGGATTCACAAGATCTGTGTCTTTCATTAGCTGTATTGGACTTTAATGTGTGAAAGTTAAATATTTTAAAAAAATATTTTTTTTGAATTTCGCGGCACTGGTTTTTCAGTGGGGGGGGGGGGGGTGTGCCGCTAGCGCCACGCTGATCCTAGACAGGTTATGATGCGATTATTATCTCCGATCTCCGATAGATGTAGAGCTTCTTCAAACATGCCATTATCCTACCCAGAATGCTCTTGGAAAATGTGGCTTCTCTATTCAGAAGACTGTATATACACGGAATCTGAGTGTACTTCAGAATATGCCGAACTACAGTGAGATATCTATTTGAATGATTTGAGGATAGGTGATTTGTAAAACATAAAAGTCATCCCAGATTTGAGCTGTTGTCTACACAAACAGAACATTATGAGTAAGTACCGAAGGGCCTTCATGGATATCATCACCCAACATAAACTATATAGGCCCTACATAAACTGTATATCAATCAAGACCAAATTCATGTGTGAGTTCATACATGAGTTACCATTGTTTATTGCATTTTCATAATCATCTTTCACATTGTAATCCTGGTTGACAGCTCTATGCATTTCCCAACACTGTTTATTCAAGCGGAGCGATTTATCATTCTGCAAAAACCAGTTTGTCCCCTCTGGCCCACTGTAGCTCCTCCTGCTTCTACCAATGATTACCCTTCAGCACATACACTGCTGGGTTAACTGCCCAAGCCAAATTATTATAAAAGGAGTTCTTTGTGGTTGTTGTCCCCCACGATGAAATAGGGGAGAGGACCGTGGATCAGTATCCGCCAGTCCGTTAGTCACACACTATATCTCAGACAGAACTTGCCCGATTTCGACAAGATCTGGCATTTACAAAATGACACTGATTGGCCAAAGGAGGGAGCTATAGTAATTAACAGACGTTTGCGAGAGACACTAGAGAGGAAGAGGCAAAGCAGGAGGGATAACAGGGCCCAAAATCTGTCATCTCCAGCAGGTGATGTTTTTTTGCTTTTCTCTCAATGAGAGAGTGTAGAATTTGGCTAACAACAAATGCAATGGCTTATTTCAAACATGTGGCTTGTTTGATTGAATAGACGTTTCCCTAGTGCTTAGGTTGTTACGAGTGTACTGATAAGTAGGACACGTGACATCCTGGCAACTTTGAGAAACGTGTATCTGCCCTCCCATTGGCTAGAATGGTCCCACCTGATCTTGCCTCCTCCTGACTGCCTTCTACTTTGAGTGCCAGTCTTAACCTGTTGGGGATGGGGGCGCTGTTTAGACTATTTATGCTAATGTGGCTAATTTTTTAAACGGCTTCCCACAAAATCCTTGATCGTACAATATGCATATTATTATTATTATTGGATAGAAAACAGTCTATAGTTTCTATAGGAGTTGAAATTTTGTCTCTAAGTGGAACAGAGCCCATTCTACAGCAATTTCCCTGACATGGAGTCAGATTTGAGAAACGTTGGCCACTTTTCTGAAGTCATTTAAACGGGCACTGTCGTTGCTATGACTATACGGACACTTCTTACGTCTTCCCCTGGATGCCTTTACGTGATGACGATTCCAACGGGCTCGATTGCTCGTTCACAGGCCCTACAAATGAAAAAAACCTTTAGCTAGCAAGTCTTTTCTTGCTGCGTAACGCGCGTGGAAGACACCGACCCTCTCCTGTTCCAAGCGTTAGTTTAGCCTGTTATATTTCTCCGGTCATCTTTTCACTCGTTATAGGAGTTACAAACATCACAAAGTAGTTAATTTAAAGCGTTTTATAGCAATTTATATCCGTTTAGTGCGATTTTGGGACATTTATTTTTGCAACGATGTGAAAAGTTGGTCACGCTTTTCAGTTCATCCCGAACGTAGTTGACATTTCCACATGGCAAGAGGACAGCTTTCCACCAAAAGACGATTTCTCCCAAGAAAGGATCCTTTGCCCAAGATACTGATGGAAGAACAGCTCAAGGTAGGACATTTTTATTATGATAAATCGTGTTTCTGTCGAAACATTTTAGTGGCTTAGGATGCCATGTTTTTTGACGTAGCTTCGCTTGGCGCAAACTGTATTGAAAAGTAAGGATAAATTAAAAAATGTAATAACGCAATTGTATTAAGAATTAAATTGTCTATCAATCCCTGTCCACCCTATATTTTTTAGTCACGTTTATGAGTATTTATGTATAAGAGTAGATCACTGTCTAAGTGGCGCAAGGACGTTTTCTTTACCAGCTTGTCTACATTTCACATTGTCTAACCATGATTTTGGTGGCTAAATATAAACATTTTCGATCAAACTGTATATGCATGTTGTAATGTGATGTTACAGGAGTGTCATCGGAAGAATTCTGAGAAGGTTAGTGAAAAAATTAATATCTTTTGGCGATGTTGACTTTTATCGCTCACTTTGGCTAGAATCAATGCTGGGCTGCTAATTGCTATGTGCTAAGCTAATATAACGATTTATTGTGTTTTCGCTGTAAGACACTTAGAAAATCTGAAATATTGTCTGTATTCACAGGATCTGTGTCTTTCGATTCGTGTATGCTGTGTATTTTTACGAAATGTTTGATGATTAGTAGTTAGGTAAACACGTTGCTCATTGTAATTATTCTAGTCCATTTGTGATGGTGGGTGCAATTGTAAACTATGCCATATACCTGAAATATGCACTTTTTTCTAACAAAACCTATCCCATACCATAAATATGTTATCAGACTGTCATCTAATGAGTTTTTTTGTTGGTTAGGGGCTATAAATATCTTAGTTTAGCCGAATTGGTGATGGCTACTGGTGTTGGTGGACAAATAAAAGATGGTGGAATATGCTAATGTGTTTTTTAGGTAATAGATGTACATCTTTACATATTGTGTCTTCCCTGTAAAACATTTTAAAAATCGGAAATGTTGACTGGATTCATAAGATCTGTGTCTTTCATTAGCTGTATTGGACTTTAATGTGTGAAAGTTAAATATTTTAAAAAAATATTTTTTTTGAATTTCGCGGCACTGGTTTTTCAGTGGGGGGGGGGGGGAGTGCCGCTAGCGCCACGCTGATCCTAGACAGGTTAAGCTAACATTCAAGTCCTTGCCTCTCCTTGTCATTGCCAAAGACTTCGGTACATGACATGGAGTACAGAGAGCGGATTAGCTAACTGCCTTCCATTTTTGAAGACATTTTCTTTCGTTGTTTAGAGTGGCCACTTGAGTCTCCGGTCAATATAATCGATAATCTGTGGTCACCCACCATAACTGACACGTGTTAGTCACAAGCGATATCTCAATTGGCCAAAGGGGGGGGTGTTGCGTCATTCGTGGGGGACGACTTTTTACTGTTGCCTGTTTTCTTTTCCCTCCTCTTTGTTACTGTACCGGTAGCAGCTAATTTCTTTAAATAGTTTTTCATCTGAAGAGCCCACATGCAGCCAAAATGGCTCCTTGTCTGGCCCTTATCGATGACATCATTATTCAAATGTTTATTGGTTGATAAGTGTTGCCGACTGTGTGGGAGAACAAAGGCAAGCAGTGGGAGTCGGGACAAATATAGTGAAACTAGATTTTTGTAGGTGGTGGAGCTAGTCTTAATAATTGGCTATACTTTTCCATGATTATTTTGAATAGAAATCAGTTCAAAGTGATCTGGAAGCCTCCCCGTGGAGAATGTAGGTGAATGAAAGCTGCCGAGAAGTAGCTTTATAGACCACACACAAACACACACGTGCACAAGCACACACAAAAATCTTGGGCCTAACTGGTGCATAGTACACTGTGTATCCACCTTCTAATACATGGGGATTAATCTGGTCAACTTTAAGTGGATTATTCTCCGCCAGAGTTACTTGTTAAAACAGGCCTGGGAGGAACCAGCAGGGGAAATAACATTAAGGCTGGGCATTTGGCAGCACTACCACAGACACTGCACTACACTACACTGCCAATGCTACCACATGTGCCATTGGTCAAGTGTGACGCCACTGAAACATGAAGACAACAATCTTCAAGGATCAGCCAGTGATATAGTCTACCTCTCTGCAGTGCCAGAGGGCATGAGTCAGGGGGGTGAGTGAGACAGTGAGTAAGTCTCTTAGAATGAGCTCAGGTCAAGGTATACAGACATATTAACCTGATGAGAGCAAGAGAGTTACATATATATAAATGAGAGAGAGAGAGAGAGAGAGAGAGAGAGAGAGAGAGAGAGAGAGAGAGAGAGAGAGAGAGAGAGAGAGAGGAGAGAGAGAGAGAGAGAGAGAGAGAGAGAGAGAGAGAGAGAGAGAGAGAGAGAGGAGAGAGAGAGAGAGAGAGAGAGAGAGAGAGAGAGAGAGAGAGAGAGAGAGAGGAGAGAGAGAGAGAGGAGAGAGAGAGAGAGAGAGAGAGAGAGAGAGAGAGAGAGAGAGAGAGAGAGAGAGAGAGATTCCTGTCTGTTACTTAGTTAAAAAGCAGTCTATGACAGGTCAACCTCAACAGGCTACGCGAGTCACCAGACCACTCACAGGGCAGGTACAGCCTGTTCTAGTTTTAGTAGGGATATGGTATGGTTCAAATCTGTTATACAGTAAAGTATACTAACCCTTAATTCAAGGGGAATAAAATTAGCCTTGATATATGGTCCATTAATGGGCACGCATAACATTCACACACTAATACAATAATATTCCCTATGGAATTATGGACCCCAGGTCCAGGTCATGAGCTGGAAGTTGGGGAGGTGTAAGGGGAGGTGAAGGAGGAGGAGGTGGCGGTGGTGGTAGTCTGTGGCAACCGCCCCAACAGGCCCTGGTTGACTACTAGGGGATTTCTCCCCTTACATTATGAGTCAGAGTGGATGAGAAGCCTGCAGTTCACAGACCTCCCTCATAATCTCCTCACTGTACTTGTGCAAGTGACATTACAACTTGAAACTTGATACGGAGCTATAATTTAATACGTATGCTTATTTAACCTTTATTTAACCAGGTTAGCCTCGTTGAGATAAAAAAGAAATCTTATATAGAGCATACTACTTTACACTCAAGAACCAAACTTGCCTGTGTCCTAGAGCTTTGCACATGTTTCTCAGAGAGTCATCCCATCTGGCAGGATGAAAAACAGAGGATGGGAAATAGGTTTCTCAGAGTGCACCCAAGCCCTGAGGACTGTCCCAGCACTCTTCCCCACAGCTGGACGACCCATGAGTCACCCTGGGGTGAAAGATCATCCTCCTGGGGTCACCTGTTACATTAGCGCTCCGCCTGTCCAACACACAGGGGGTCCCAGTGACCCCTGACAGCCAGAATAAACCTCTGACCCCTATCAGTCCCAGTAGCCAGGCACACAGTCATGCTGAATCATTTACCTCACACATCTTTGTTTGAAAAGAGCTACAATAAATAACTCTCTTTCCTGTTCAGGATGCCAAAAATAGACATTTACTGGTTATTTACTTGGAAAAAGCTTTTGTGGTTTGCTCTTTTTTGTCAAATTCCCCCGTGAATAATTGTAAAATACAAACTGAATCTGTCCTTACTGCTTCGTATTTGTGTATGGTCAGATTTTCAACACTATTGACATCACTTGAATGTGTTGACAGAATAAACCCATTGTCAACTTGGACCCAGTCCCACATGACATGCCACCACCTAGTGTCACTGATAGTTTCATATTCCCAAATGAGGTTCCATTTAAACAGGTACTCGGCACAAGGGAGGGCAAAGAATGTCCACACATGGTTTTGGAATTTAAATTCCACGTTAGTTCAGAGGCGTCCTTTCATGCAATGCCATTGGTCGAATGGGTCGAAAAGCCCACATCCTGTTTATTTAAATTAGTCTTCACAGTAGGTCTAAAGAGAGAGAGGGATATAGAAAAAAGAAAGAGACAACTAGCTTTGTACCCCATTCCAGTTCTTCATTGTTGTCTCTAGTACTGGCATATTTGCATAATAACCTGACTGGTTAAGACACACAGCAGGGCTATCCATTTCATCTGCCCATGTAAAAACCTGATTAACAGGAGGGGGTAGGAGTACACAATGGGGAACTGATTCGTCTGCTTGACAAAGATACTCTTCTAAAAATATTATTATGATTCAACTTTTTATCTCCCATTTCTAAAAAGCAGCTCTGAGCTCGAGTTACAGGCCAGAGAGACAAGACAGTCCAGGCAGATTTGGGGCCTGCCGATAACAATCGGGACCGCATCAACTTTCCAGGATGCATTTCAAACTGGTCCTGTTGGCTGGACAAAGCTTCTCTTCTTTGAGCGGAATTAGAGAAAAATCCTTGAGTCTTAATTTGTTCATTATTTCAATCAGGGCCTCTGGACATAAGAGGAGAAAAACAGAAAACACAAGGCCCTTCCCTGCCCGCCTCTGTGACTTCAACTGTCAGAACCCACGATGCGCTTGTCTGTTTTGTTTGTCTGATGTTCTGTGTTCTGTTCTTTTTTTTCTTTCCGGAATGTTGCGCAGCATTCCGCTTCCACAGGATCTTGAGGGGAAAAACACCTCAGAGCAGGCGAGCAGAACGGATGGGCTTATTGGTTTTAACCAGGAGTCACTCCACCGTTCAAGCCGAGTAACACGAGCCTGGCCCAGGCACGGAGATTGCGAGACGTAGACATTAAACGCTGGAAAATTAGGGAGGGGAAACACAATCTCCCTACTTAAAAATGTCAGATAATCCGGCACATGTGCTGCCTACTAAAGGGATACTTTGGTTTTTAAGCTTCTTTGTCATTCCCATCCGAGCTTGCAAAGTTTGGCCAGGAACCTCAAGCCATATTCAATTTAGTCTGCTGATCCTGAACAAGCCAACGAGGGGATGGGAGAACCGCAGTGCTGGGAACCAGTTGTCAGATTAGACGAGAGGAATAAGACGCACACTCAAACTGAATGATGCGGCTAAACCCTGAATTAGCTGATTTAATTCTGGGCTTAAAGATTGGACTCCGTTCTGCATGTGACCAATGTTCTAGAAAGGAAAGCTCACAAAGCAAAGTCATTCCTGTCGTTTTGTCTTGTCATCTTTTCAGACGCAGATGCATCTGAAAGAGCAAATAAGTCATAAACACATGATGAACCTATACATTTATCAAGTGTTACGTTTGACCTTTGATCATTCATTCAATGTTCACACCTTTCTCACTCCAGTAACACATCACGTCACCACGAAAAAAATCCCAACGACGCAAGCAAGTGCAAACAAGTCAAGACCAAGGCCATACACTGTTTAATCGCAGTTGCCCTCTGAAAATCTGTCTTTCTGTTTCCAAAAGGAAGTCACCCTGGATAATGAACCGAGCAAATAGTGATAAGCCTGGTCCAGAGAAGATAACAACACCTAACCAATCACACACAGAGATTACTCCTCGTCTGCAGGAAAATGTGACCTCTGTGACCTCTGCACTGATAAGGTGGGGAAGCTGTGGGATAATAACTACCTCTCTCTCTCTCTCTCTCTCTCTCTCTCTCTCTCTCTCTCTCTCTCTCTCTCTCTCTCTCTCTCTCTCTCTCTCTCTCTCTCTCTCTCTCTCTCCCTCCCTCTCACTCTTTCCCAGTGACAGCAAAGTGGAATGGCGTCAAATGTGTAACTTTGTGGTGTGGACGCCGATACGGACTCATGTTGGAGTTAAATAAATCGGCAAAAATGTCGAACATACAGTTTTTCCTGTGATTAACTAACCAGTCGCTCATTGACTTCTAAACATAACCCGCCGGGCACAGACATTAATTCAAATGTCTATTCCACATTGGTTCAACGTATTTTCATTGAAATGACGTGGAAACAACATTGATTTGACCAGTGTGTGCCCATTGGGAAGAGCAGGCAATAATAGCAATCCCAATGTGGTGACGCCTTTACTTCGACAATACCCACTGTAGCAGTAGCCTAACTCAGCAGGGTTTATCTGAAACTTGATCCTCAGTCCCTCGCCATTGTACGTTGTCAACACATATCACGGGACCAGCTGGCGTAACCAAAGGAGACAGAGCCTAAATCCCTGGAGAGTTCCTTCTGAATCTCCCTCATCTTCAGCCTCCGCCAGCTACGTCAACCCTAAAAGGTCAAGCCACTAAACGCCGTGCGCTGAGTCGTCGTAAAACGGAAAGTTCTGGTTTTCTTTTTCTTCTTCTTCCCTGAATGAAGAACAAACTGAAGAAAGAAAGAAAAAACAGACGCATTAAAGAGGGCATTTATCATCATTTCCCCCTGCCGGTGGCGCTGGACAGAATGAGAAAGTATGGCGGTAGCTCTGGGCGTGCCGGTGCATCTTGAGCAGGGCAGTGGTGTCGCTGTGGCCCACTCGTGTGCACTGGTCTGGGGCTAGGTCTAGTGAGGTGGTCCCCTGATGTGATCCATAACGCGGAGCCGTGGAGGTGATGGATGGGGGTCGGAGGCAGGATATCTGGTCAGTGTACAGTGGGTAGAGAGACCTGTGTGTTGAACTGACTGGATCCTGGGCTCTTCCCTGAGCCATTCGTTACTAAGAGTCAGTTACACACCCTGCTAAATGAGGCCTGACCAACAGTCTGAGGTGAAAGAGAGAGAGTGTGTGTGTGTGTGTGTGTGTGTGTGTGTGTGTGTGTGTGTGTGTGTGTGTGTGTGTGTGTGTGTGTGTGTGTGTGTGTGTGTGTGTGTGTGTGTTTGCGCTCTTATGTGTGCATGCTTTTGTGTGTGTGTGTGTGTGTGTGTGTGTGTGTGTGTGTGTGCGCCTGCGCGGCTCGGTGTTTATGTATGTATGCGTCGTCTCTGTGTATGTTCAATGTGACTACACTATGTCACACTACTCGTAAAAGTCTGGCGTGCACCAACCCCAAACCACTTGACACAAACAGCGATTATTGATGTGAAGAAATGGGAATTGAGCTCGTTACGTTTTCCACAATAACAACGTTGTTTGTGTGACACTGTAATTAGAATACGTGTGCAGGGCTCGTTTTTATTTGGAGATTTCTCTGGGTATTCTCTCATGTCAGGCCCTGGGTACGGTGCTCTGAGTACGATTTTCCAGAAATCACCACCACTTGGTCATAGTTGACAGTGAACGGTGTTGTTGAGGATGCACCAGTTACATTCTTCAATTCAATTTACTGACAAAAGAAACGTGATTTGGAAACAAACAGATTGAAGTCCGCGTCCTGGGGTCAGTGCGCAGTTTTTTCACTCTGTGTGGCTGGTATTAATAAGTCAACTAGTGAACATTCCCAGAGAATGTTTCCCAAAATAATCATTAAAAAGAAGCACATTAGTTCCACGTACTTCCACTTTCAGACCTACCATTACCATACAGCGTTTTGTATGAAATAGCGGATTAGGTTACATTCTCTCTCTGTCCCCTTTGTCTCCTTTACTTTGCTATCCTTCTTGGTAGTTCTACACCTCTATATGTATCTTTACCCCCCCCCCCCCTCTCTATCTCTCTCTGCCTCTGTTTGTCTCCTTTCTCTCTCTACTTCTCTCACACCCCCGTCCCCCTCGGTCACTCTCCATATTGATGCTAATAACGAGTAAGAATGGATCTCCAGATTCCCAGTCTGGCCTCTAGTCTTCCTCCTTCCTTCCTACCTTAATCTCTTATAGTTGTCCTTATGCACACACACACACACACACACACACACACACACACACACACACACACACACACACACACACACACACACACAAATGCATGCACACATAAGTGCGCAAGCACACACACACACACACACACACACACACACACACACACACACACACACACACACACACACACACACTAATGCATGCTCCCACATCATCTTATCTTGTCTTCTCTACGTGTTACTCATTCAACAGCTATCTCAAACCATTTCCGACGGAAGCGACTGTCTTTCTATCATCTCCCAGGAGACACATCTACATTATATCATTGCCAAATGAAGGACCACATATTCAACAACTCAGTGCTGTTTTACTATGTGATGTTCACCTTAACAACAGAGCTCTGCACCGTATATGTACATACTGTGTAGAGGGCTGGAAAAGGTCACTCTACACAGCCACAGTTCAAACCCATACATAACGTAGGGAGATATGACGTAGGAGATACAGATACACGGAGTGAGAGAAAGAGACAGCAGACAGACAGAGCAGGAGACATCTCCGAAATATCCATCTCCATTACAGGCAAGGAGCGGGCGACAGTAGAGGCAGCACAATAATTGCAATAGCAAACGTCTACCGAACCTCGGAATCTAGTATAACTAACGAGCCGAAGCTCTCTATGAGACATTCCCAGACGGTCTATGGAGGACTGACATGCTGCGTATTCCATTAGCATGGCTCTGCCGCAGCACTGAGAGAGTGGGTGAGTGGGATCACGGCATTAATTTGGTCCAGTTGGGACAGGACGCTGCGGCGAGAGGAGGAGAGAGGGGCTCTGGACTACGCCTATGAGCAGGACCTCAACATTTTCTCCCAACATTGCTCCAGGCCCACTCATAGTGGCAAAGGAGGGAGGGAGAGGTGGAGAGGGAGGGAGGGAGACCAAACAGAGGATGAGAAATTCAAAGAAAGAAGAGAGGGAAAAAGGTTGAGCAATTCTGAGAACGGATAATGAAGACACAGCAGGGTCTCTCCACAACAACCAATTAGTTAGTGCCAGAGTATCTACAAGCTAATCAAATCATTAACCCATAAAAATGAATATTGCTGGAAATTGCCTTGGTTTGCGATAAAGACTTTTACAGGTCTACATAGACTGACATAGCGTTGACAGTCTGACATAGACACAAGAGGTTTGTGGTCTGGTTCCTGTGTTTCTGAGAGTTGAGTTTCAGCTGGTAGAGAGTTTGGTTGGAGCTCACTTTCATTACGCCCTGGGAGACCAATCAAAAGTTAGCAGGAGCTCCATGCAGAGGAAAGAGGCCCCTCATCATCATCTTCACATCCCACAACCCAACCCCTATTCCCCTCTCATTCTCTCTCTCTCTCTAATATTATCCCGCTCTCTCCCTCTCTTTCCCTAGCATCCTCTCCCTCTCCCACGCTTTATTATCAACCCCCTCTTCCGTCTCTCCCTCCCTCTCTCTCACTAACATCCTCCTCTCTCTCTCTCTATCAACTCCCATTCCCCCTCTGTTTTCTCTTCATTCCCACATCCTACTTTGAAAATGAGAATCAGCTGAAAGCCACTGGGCTCTGCGCAAACATGATTTGGAGCTGCTAATTCCTGCCATGCGATTGAACACAGTCAGTATAGGAACACGGTACTCAGAAAAATGTAAATCCTCCCCCTTCTCTGTATTTCCCCGTCTCTCTCTCTCTCTCCTCCTGCATTTCTTTCTCTCTCTCGCTCTCTCTCTTGCCCTCTCTCAAGTTTTATTCAGGTGGGGATTATTTCAGCTGTAAAATTCAATATCTCTCTCTCTCTATCCCTCTCTTTCCAGTCTAATTAATTCCGCTGAAGATGAATTACCAAGGGATTTTTTTACCCCAAAACAGAAATGGGGGGGTGGCAGAGGAGAGGAGGGAAGGAGGAAGGTCTTAATCACCCCTCACCCCCCCCCCCCCCCATTCCTCAGTAAAAAAACAAGAGGGAACAGAACAGAAAATAAAAAAAACGATAAACAAAATTGTTTACTTCCCCCTCACCTCTACAGCTGAATCCCCATGGGGATGTGATTATAAAAACAGGCCTCACTCTCTTTTTTCATTTTCTTTTTCTGTTCATTCCTCTTTGATGAAGTTCTGGGAGTTCAGAGGGACGCGCCGCGGCTGGGAAATCGCTGAAACACAAAGCACCATGGGAAGAGCAAACTTTGGCTGATCTGAGGAGACGACCGTGCGTGTGTGTGTGTGCGTGTGCATATGATGTGCACATATGTATGTGTGTATGCATATGTGTAATGTACACCTGCCCATTGCCAAATATTGAATCTTACCTCTGAAATAATCCCCACCTGATTAAAGCTTGAAAGCCTTCATTCTCCCAAGCTGCACTGTGTTGTCATGCCATGCGTTTGGCTAAGATGTCACTCACCCCCAAACTAGTTTTTTTTCTTCTCGCAAACACAGCCACATCAAACTTTACAGGCCATCAAACTATGACTAATTCCAGTGAAGTATTCATTTCCACTGCAACACAGCATCCAGGGGAATGGGTGAGAACGAGAAGGTCATGATGTCATCAAGGAGGCCCCTGATTGGGCAATCAGTTCCTGGGTACAAATGATGTCACCTTTTGATGGGCCTCTCCATTCAGAGCTATTGAGCTGGGGTGATATGAGCGCTATAGAGAGAGGTCATTTTTCTCCCCATGAGTGGTGGGTGAGAAAACCGCTCTGCGGCGAGGGGGGGGGCATGCTAATCAAACTCCACAATATAGATGTCATTAAACTAAGCTTAACCCCCCCCCACCAGAACAGCCCCCAGACCCTACTAAGCCTCCCTTCCCAAGTCTTGATCCCCCCCCCCACACAATTACACTTCCTCAGCAATAAAGCAGGCTTTGACTATAACCCACCCCTCAGAAACACTGCATGGGAAGTGTCACAAAGTTGTCATCAGCAGGCACAAAGGATTTGCTGGCAGTAGGGTTCTGCTTAGGCCTCTTTTATTTAGACAAGACGAGGAATAAACAAAACAAAGGCCATAAGGCTGGGACTGCAAAGACAAATCATGTTCTCCATACAGCATGATATAATGCGTTTATATGTATATATTGTGTATAATGCTTATATTTGTACTGTATATGTCTTCCCTGGTTAAATAAAGGTCAAATAATAATAATAATAATTTAAAAAAACATATAACTCAAAACCTCTACATTTAGACATGGTATTCAGATTTCGAGCGTAAAATAGTTTCCCATCCCAGCTGACATGCTGAGTCTAGCAGTCTGGTACTGATGCTACGCGCCAGTCCTATGAGACGCCAGTCTCAGAAACTGATCTCACAGACGTCTGGCCAGTCTCTCAGTCCTGGCACCGGCCAGCCCACTGCGTGACGTCCTCTCTGACGTCTCTGACTGTCAACTGAGGACGCCGCAATGCGCCCTTCAACACCCACTGGGTTCCCGTCCTCAGCGCAGAGGGGATAAACTGTCAACCAATGCGACGGATGATCGATGGATGTTCGCGTCGTCGCCGGAGTGCGGTCCATCCGAGTCCCATCACCAGCCAAGTCCGCCCTTCCCTTCCCCACCATAGCCCACCATCCATACCCCAGCCAAGAGTCAGGCCCAGGCATTCTCCAACCCAGTGTACCCTCTCCGCGGTGGGCTGGTGCGGCTGGGTCGGCAGCCATCTGGGCCTTGGCGCCGGTTCTACCCAGAGGCTGGAGGTGGAGAAACATCCAAACAAATACAAACCAGATGGAGCGACGGATGGGATGGATGAGCAGGGAGGAGAGCGTGAGTCACTCTCTTTCTCATTTTCGCTCTCTTTCAACCGGTACGTTCAGTCTATATGTTCTATCTGACTCTCCTCAGAACTCGCTGGTTGGAGGGGCGCACGCTCACTATCCCACTCAGCTACCAGCTCAGTCGGAGGGATGGGGTTCATGTCCTCACACCCATTTCTTCATCTCACTTCCCGCATAAACAAGAGAGAGAGAGAGAGGAAGTGGGAAAAGTGAGAAAAGTGACAACAACACATTTCAAGTGATAACCATTCATTTGCCGTTTCAAGTCATTACCATTTTGTGGGTTTGGATGTTCTGCTAACGTATTTAAGCCAATGGACTATGCATGAAATCACACAGTTATTCCAATGTGACCTCATTACAGATAGAAATGGAATAGTCCCCGATCCGCAGTACAGTACTAGATGAACGTATTTTTGTTTGGGAATTGTAAGGTGGTGTCACAGTAGCTCTCTAAATACTCAGTAACTCCTTTGTGAAATATATTCTTCCACCATGAAACACACACACACACACACGCACACGCACACGCACAACGCACAAATGCATGCACACATACAAGCACGCACGCACAAACACACACATTACTCACTGGTGCCAAATGATGAAATCACGGCTGGCCTGCCCTGTTTGCTTGCCATCGCCATGGCAGCTTGTTTGTCACCGAGGAGGTGGCGGTGACCTGGGGGATGAAAGAAGGGATTAGGGAGGCCACAGGAGAGGACATACGTGCCTGGAGACCTGTCAGCACTTCTCTCTTTTATCCCCCTCCCTTTCTCTCAATCTCTCTCTCTCTCTCTTTCCTTCTTTGTCTTTCTTCACTTTGCTTTTCTTTGGCTCTGGTGAAAGGAAGAAGAAAAACAGTGAGCTCCCCTGCGCACTCCTCCGTCAACTGGCTAGGTATCCCCCTTTCCCTTCCCTTTCATAGCCTGTTCATCTGTATTCCCCTGAGCACTCCTCCTCCTACCCATCCCTTGTTTTTCAAATGTCTTGAGGAAGTGTGTCATCTTACACTGGATGTACATCCACCTGTCCACTAACCTGCTCAAGGCCACTAACCATCGGTATCATCATATCTTAATAATGGATATTTTCCGTCATCACTCCCGTCTACTAAATCTCCATCTCCATCCTTCTTGTTTCTCTCTCCATCACCATACACCGTCAAAGGTCAAAAAGTCCACCCTTTTAAATTGAACTCACCCCATACGCACCTCTGGAAGTAAACACATTCCCTTTCAGATGTTGTCACCGTTTGGCACCTGTCTTCACACCCTGAGCGAGAGAAAAACAGAAAGAGTGAGAAAGAAAGAGATTCGGATGAGTGCTGGGTAGATATGCAGGAACACATGGGGCCCACCTGGAGGCCAGATTCCCAGCCCAGTTTTAGAACACAACAGGTCAGTCACAGAGCCAGGACCCTTTCATGAGCAAGGCCTGGTTTGTCAGTGGAGCGAGAGAGAGAGAGAGAGAGAGAGAGAGAGAGACAGAGACAGAGACAGAGACAGAGACAGAGACAGAGACAGAGACAGAGACAGAGAGAGAGAGAGAGAGTGTGAAAGAGAAACACAGAACAAGCAGAGAGAGAGTCAGGCCCAGGCCAGTAAATGTCACAGTGAGGAAGGATAATCAAAGCCTGCGTAGTCTGTAACGTTAAGATCAGAGCACCCAAGACCTGCACCTCGTTTGAAGTGATATCTCTATAACCAATACCATTCCTTCCACTGTGGAAGAACATCAGAGAAACGCGTCACCTTCTAGAGGGTGTAGAATGTCGGATTATGTGGCACTTTAGGTATTCTCGATTGATCGTTTGACTTGTTTTTCGAAATCTGTCAAGTATAATGTCATGTGCCCATGATCAAAGATTATGCGCCATGAACACAATTGGTAAAATACATTGTGAACTCCGCCATCCTGTGAGTTTGATGGTTTCTCGTGTGACGCAAAGGGTGACATCCGTTTGACATTCTACCGGTTCCTTACCGGGATTCCCTGTTGTCTTCGGGCTCGCCAAGGCATTTGTGGCGCGCCTGAGAGAAAAGAGAGAAAAGAGAAAGGAAGCCTGATTAGACTTGTCATTGCAATCTCCAGGCATTGTCACCTTTATTTCACACGCGTGCATTTTCTCAGAGTCAAAAAGGTACGTGGATTTGGTTCTGTATCTGTTATTGTACTATGGCTGTGGCCTATTGTGTGGACGACGACATCATGACTTAGCAATATCCGGAGCGTGAGAACATGGTCATGTACAATTACAAAGTTATTCAATTGGTTTACCGTCAAAAAAGCTGAGTGAAAGTCGAAAGATTCTACCTTTACCCCGTTGCTCCCATTGTGCAATCTCCCCATCCCAAATCAAAACAGAATTGCCCAACTGCTTTTTAGCAGTGCTAACCAGTTGCCCTGACAACAAATACCGCGTTTCCAGAAAGCGAGAGAGCACTTCACTTGAAGAACCCCCAGCAAAGCTATTCAGAGCAGGAGTTACCCTTGCTAAGAGAGACGGTAATGGGAAACATCACAGGAGTAAAACAGGGACAAACAGAGTTATGTATCATGCTGTTAAAATGTTAAAACACAACTCTACATATCATCCAGTAATACTGGTCTGCGGAGTCACAAAATAACAGACTGAATCGAGGCAAACCCTCTGCCTGCCTCTTCCTCAGCGTAATTAGTTGTGTCGCCTTCTGACTCTAACTTGTTTAAGACCCCTCCATCACCTACTTGAGCCAACCCATGGTTCGCTATTCCTTTCTACAGATCAATCTGCCATGCGGACTCATTCCCATCAGGAGGCAAGCGTTCTACAGCAACAGTGAGGCAGTGCCAGTCTGAATCCGACCAGAACCACAGCTCCCCACTCAATGTGTGCAATGAGTGTCCTGTACAGCACTGTGTACACTGGAGATAGTTGCTCCCTCAGAACACGCTGGCTACGTCCCCAATGGCACCATATTATCCCTGGTCAGACATATAGACGGTACGCGATAGGGTGCCATTTGGGGTGCACCCGCTGTCTGCCGTGCTGATCGCTGACCCGGCTCGCAGTAGCCTCGAGGAGAGAGCGTCTCAGACCACACCCCCGCCACCATCCGACCCCCCGATCACAACAAACCAACTAACTAAAAACAACTAAACATGGTGACTAAACATGGTGTAATCAACTAACTAAACATGGTGTAATCAACTATTAGATAACTATCCCTGTGACATCCTACCACCTGAGATGCGAAGCTAGGGTCAGAATGATTTAGCAGAGAGAGTCAAGGAGCCGTAGACCTATCGCCTAATCAATATCCTCAAGGATAGGGAACGTCCGATACTAAAAACACAATCACATCCACATTCATGCAGATCAGGTCTTGGTCACTGAGCCTTCGGGCAGCATTACTCCACAAACCCACTCCACAGGGCCTAACCCACAGGGCCTAACCCACTGGCCCTAACCCCACTGGCCCTAACCCTAACCAAAACCCCTGGCCAAGCCCAGCTCCAACCATGGCATGGTCCGTATTCCACTTCCTGTGTTAAAGCAGTCATGTGAGAAGTATAACCTGGTCCACACAGCTTCCTGGTAAATTAGATTACTGCTCTGCTATTGGCTCTGCTCCTGTGTTCATGTTCACTGGGTTAGACTGGGCAGTTTTGGGCTAGACTGGGCAGTACTACTGAGGAATACTGTAACAAGGCCTAATCATATTTGGCCAGGTCAGCCCTGTCTCGCCACAGACTCGGCTCTACACTACAGCGCAGTCGTCATGGACTCAGATTACTGTAACTATGTCAATGAGCCAAGCACCCGATCCAAACCACACCACTTCCTAGTTTTGCTCACATGAAACGTTGCTCCCCTTTTGTTGTCCACTTCATTCAATGTCAAAACATGGCCGCAGGTTTGATACATTTGCCAATTGATATGTTTGCCCCCCCCCCCCCCCTCTGAAATGAAACTAAGGCCAGGCTGAAACTAAAACAGTGTACAAGTGGATCTGAAAATGGCCCGCTAGTGTGGCACTTCTTCAACCTGAAGATGAGATTGACACGTCTGAGTGAGTGTAGGAAAGTGTTTGCTCGGTGCAGATCAGTCCATTCTCTCGCTCGCTCTATGCTACGGTGTGAACCTACACCGAGAGTACCACACATTAAGAACTCCTGCACTTTCCATGACACAGACTGACCAGGTGAATCCAGGTGAAAGCTACGATCCCTTATCGACGTCACATGTTCAATCCACTTACAACAGCGCAGACGACGGGGAGGAGACAGCTTAAAGAAGGATTATTAAGCCATGAGATAGTTGAGACATAGATTGAGTACGTGTGCCATTCAGATTGGGCTAGGCTCTGAGCAGGGCCTAGTCAGGGCTCTCTCCACTGCTCCCGCTGCCTGATTAGAGGCCGACGTGCTGGCCCGACTGTACGACTCTTAGCCCAGCCCCAGCGCACCACTCTAGCCCACTCCTCTAGTACTCCAGGCCTCCAATACACTGCTCCAACAGCAGCAGTCATGGAGATTTGTTCAGCCCAGCTCTGCTCAGCTCAGTTTGCCAACAGCAGGTTGGCCTGGCCAGCGTAACACGCCTTAGGGAGAAAGGTCCAGGGCGGCACACACTTAACCCGTAGAACGTGACGGTTTCCCAGACCCAGACTAGGCAGACCGCCGCACTAAAAACCATGTTCAATGGATTATTATTCGGATTATTATTCTCTCAACTCGTTCTCCCACCTCTTCTTCATCTTCCTCCTCTTCCCTGTCTCTCTCCAACCCTGTTCTGCTCTGCTTGCGTTCAACAACGTTTCAATTCCTTCACATCAAGACGACGAGTTACGGAGTTCTGTTTAAATGTCACATGAAACCTTACCAACCTCGCCCCAGCTTACTCACACACTTTCTGTATGTGTTTGAACAAGTAGATATCGAGTAAATACCCCAAAAAGGATCTATTTCCCATAGCCAAACATGCAAAACAACAAACACCATTGGGCCCCTCATCTCCCAGTTAAAAGAAACACAAATCTCTAGTCTCTTATGAAATACTGCACGGCATCAGGTTAGGTAGTAATGACAGACCTTAACAACTCTACTACAGCACTCTAACTCCTGCAAACAGTTATTACCCATTTAGCTAATGGGCTCACATAATTACACGATCAGCCTGTGCCAGTGCTTTCACGCCTTTGATTGGCGGTTGGTAAGGACTCTGCTCGTTAGGGATAAGCGCCTTGGTGTTTGTACTAATGCCAACCCAAGGAAGAAAGATCTCGGTGTGCCAATGCACAGGAACACTATTCCAACCGCCCTGTGTTCTTATGAAGAAATATGTAGAATATGGTTTCGGCCTTCAACAATGCTTTTCTATATTATATATTGGCTTTTTGAGGGTTACATTTATGATTTAGTTCAGGGAATCTATGAGGTAATGTAACTTCCCCTGAGTCCATTCAGAAACCCATACATTCATATTACCAGCAGAGATGTCTATTGGGAATCACGTGCTCTATCCTCCCCTCCTTGAGACCCCTTGACTTCTAGCACATTTTGTTAAGTTACAGCCTTATTCTAAAATTGATTAAATCGTTTCCCCCCCTCATCAATCTACACACAATGACAAAGCAAAAACATGTTGTTAGATATTTCTGCAAAAAACTGAAATATACCTCTTACATAAGTATTCAGACCCTTTAATCAGTACTTTGTTGAAGCACCTTTGGCAGCGTTTACAGCCTCGAGTCTTCTTGGGTGTGACGGTAAAATGTATACAATTATTTTTTCCCCTCATCAATCTACACACAATACCCCATAATGATGGAGAGAAAACATGTTTTCAGAATAAAACAAAACAAAAATACCTTATTTACCGAAGTATTCAGACCCTTTGCTATGAGACTCGAAATTGAGCTCAGGTGCATCCTGTTTCCATTGATCGTCCTTCAGAGGTGTCTACAACATGATTGGAGTCCACCTGTGGTAAATTCAATTGATTGGACATGATTTGGAAAGGCAGACACCTGTCTATATAAGGTCCGACAGTTGACAGTGCATGTCAGAGCAAAAAACCAAGCCATGAGGTTGAAGGAATTGTCCGTAAAGCTACGTGACAGGATTGTGTTGAGGCACAGATCTGTGGAAGGGTACCAAAACATTTATGCAGCACTGCAGGTCCCCAAGAACACAGTGGCCTCCATCATTCTTAAATGGAAGAAGTTTGGAACCACAGCCTCTTCCTAGAGCTGGCCGCTCAGCCAAACTGAGCAATCGGCGTAGAAGGGCCTTGTTCAGGTGACCAAGAACCCGATGGTCACTCTGATAGAGCTCTTGAGTTTCTCTGTGGAGATGGGAGAACCTTCCAGAAGGACAACCATCTCTGCAGCACCACCAATCAGGCTTTTATGGTAGAGTGGCCAGACGGAAGCCACTCCTCAGTAAAAGGCACATGACAGCCCGCTTGGAGTTTGTCAAAAGGCACCTAAAGGTCTCTCAGACCATGAGAAACCAGATTCTCTGGTCTGATGAAACCAAGATTAAACTCTTTGGCCTGAATGCCAAGCGTCACACGTGGAGGAAACCTGGCAGCATCCCTACGGGGAAGCATGGTGGTAGCAACATCACAGCCAAGAAATGCAGGAGTGGCTTGGGGACAAGTCTCTGAATGTTCTTGAGTGGCCCAGCGAGAGCCCGGACTTGAACCCAATCGCACATCTCTGGAGAGAACTGAAAATAGCTCTGCAGCGACACTCCCCATTCAACCTGACAGAGCTTGAGAGGATCTGCAGAGAAGAAGGGGAGAAACTCCCCAAATACAGGTGTGCCAAGCTTGTCACGTCACACCCAAGAAGACTCGAGGCTGTAATCGCCGCCAAAGGTGATTCAACAAAGTATTGATTAAAGGGTCTGAAAACGTATATAATTTGATACAATTCCTTTTTTATTTATTTTTTACATGGATTTGCATTGTCATTATAGGGTTTTGTGTGTAGATTGATAGGGGGGAAAAAAACATTTTAATTAATTTTAGATTAAGGCTGCAATGTAACAAAATGTGGAAAAACTCTTCCTTCTTACACCTACACTGTATATCAAAAATAGCCTAAGAAATAGGATAAAATACCAGAGATTCCCCCATGGCCCGTTATATTAGGCTATTGGTATAATTAGGGCATCAGCCAATAGGGTAGACGTAGTTTGAAAGGGAGTACATTTGGGGATGAAATTATAGGAGAGTGGACACTTACTTGAATTGAGCTACTTTTTGCATTACCTTTGGAAGCGGAATGATTTGCAAGCATAAAAAAAATGCGGGATCAATATTTATTCCCAGTCAATGTCGGAGTCTAAATAGCCTATCATATTTAGGAAGTTCAAGACAGCTGTGCCGTGCTTCTCCGCCCCTATAGCCTATTCTCCAGGCTATTTAAACAAGACAACACATACAGTATAGGCACATAGAGGAACACCTCATTTTGCATAACTTTGATAGGAGTGGGAGGCTGACACAAATAAAAAAATGGGGTATCAATATTTATTCCCAGTCAATGTCGGAGCCTATACTATAGCCTATCATATTTAGGAAGTTCGTTTCCATGGAAAGGCATCTGTGCCCATCCGTATAGCAACTGCGCCCATCCATATAATAACTGCGCCCATGCATATAACAACTGCACCCATGCATATAGCAACTGCGCCCATGCATATAGCAACTGTGCCCATGCATATAGCAACTGTGCCCATGTATATAGCAACTGTGCCCATGCATATAACAACTGTGCCCATGCATATAGCAACTGCGCCCATGCATATAGCAACTGCGCCCATGCATATAGCAACTGTGCCATGCATATAACAACTGTGCCCATGCATATAGCAACTGCGCCCATGCATATAGCAACTGCGCCCATGCATATAGCAACTGTGCCATGCATATAACAACTGTGCCCATGCATATAGCAACTGCGCCCATAGCAACTGCGCCCATGTATATAGCAACTGCGCCCATGTATATAGCAACTGCGCCCATAGCAACTGTGCCCATGCATATAGCAACTGTGCCCATGCATATAGCAACTGCGCCCATGCATATAGCAACTGCCCCCATGCATATAGCAACTGCGCCCATGCATATAGCAACTGTGCCATGCATATAACAACTGTGCCCATGCATATAGCAACTGCGCCCATAGCAACTGTGCCCATGCATATAACAACTGTGCCCATGCATATAGCAACTGCGCCCATGTATATAGCAACTGCGCCCATGTATCTAGCAACTGCGCCCATGCATATAGCAACTGCGCCCATGCATATAGCAACTGCGCCCATGCATATAACAACTGTGCCCATGCATATAACAACTGTGCCCATGCATATAGCAACTGTGCCCATGCATATAACAACTGTGCCCATGCATATAGCAACTGTGCCCATGCATATAACAACTGCGCCCATGCATATAGCAACTGCGCCCATGCATATAACAACTGTGCCTATGCATATAACAACTGTGCCCATGCATATAGCAACTGTGCCCACTCATATAACAACTGTGCCCATGCATATAGCAACTGTGCCCATGCATATAGCAACTGTGCCCATGCATATAGCAACTGTGCCCACTCATATAACAACTGTGCCCATGCATATAACAACTGTGCCCATGCATATAGCAACTGTGCCCATGCATATAGCAACTGTGCCATGCATATAGCAACTGTGCCCACTCATATAACAACTGTGCCCATGCATATAGCAACTGTGCCCACTCATATAACAACTGTGCCCATGTATATAACAACTGTGCCCATGCATATAACAACTGTGCCCATGCATATAGCAACTGTGCCCATGCATATAGCAAATGTGCCATGCATATAGCAACTGTGCCCACTCATATAACAACTGCGCCCATGCATATAGCAACTGTGCCCACTCATATAACAACTTTGCCCATGCATATAGCAACTGCGCCCATGCATATAGCAACTGCGCCCATGCATATAGCAACTGTGCCATGCATATAACAACTGTGCCCATGCATATAGCAACTGCGCCCATGCATATAGCAACTGCGCCCATGCATATAGCAACTGTGCCATGCATATAACAACTGTGCCCATGCATATAGCAACTGCGCCCATAGCAACTGCGCCCATGTATATAGCAACTGCGCCCATGTATATAGCAACTGCGCCCATAGCAACTGTGCCCATGCATATAGCAACTGTGCCCATGCATATAGCAACTGCGCCCATGCATATAGCAACTGCCCCCATGCATATAGCAACTGCGCCCATGCATATAGAAACTGTGCCATGCATATAACAACTGTGCCCATGCATATAGCAACTGCGCCCATAGCAACTGTGCCCATGCATATAACAACTGTGCCCATGCATATAGCAACTGCGCCCATGTATATAGCATCTGCGCCCATGTATATAGCAACTGCGCCCATAGCAACTGTGCCCATGCATATAGCAACTGCGCCCATGCATATAGCAACTGCGCCCATGCATATAACAACTGTGCCCATGCATATAACAACTGTGCCCATGCATATAGCAACTGTGCCCATGCATATAGCAACTGTGCCCATGCATATAACAACTGTGCCCATGCATATAGCAACTGTGTCCATGCATATAACAACTGCGCCCATGCATATAGCAACTGCGCCCATGCATATAACAACTGTGCCCATGCATATAACAACTGTGCCCATGCATATAGCAACTGTGCCCACTCATATAACAACTGTGCCCATGCATATAGCAACTGTGCCCATGCATATAGCAACTGTGCCCATGCATATAGCAACTGTGCCCACTCATATAACAACTGTGCCCATGCATATAACAACTGTGCCCATGCATATAGCAACTGTGCCCATGCATATAGCAACTGTGCCATGCATATAGCAACTGTGCCCACTCATATAACAACTGTGCCCATGCATATAGCAACTGTGCCCACTCATATAACAACTGTGCCCATGTATATAACAACTGTGCCCATGCATATAACAACGTTGCCCATGCATATAGCAACTGTGCCCATGCATATAGCAACTGTGCCATGCATATAGCAACTGTGCCCACTCATATAACAACTGCGCCCATGCATATAGCAACTGTGCCCACTCATATAACAACTTTGCCCATGCATATAGCAACTGTGCCCATGCATATAACAACTGCGCCCATGCATATAGCAACTGTGCCCATGCATATAACAACTGTGCCCATGCATATAGCAACTACGCCCATGTATATAACAACTGTGCCCATGTATATAGCAACTGTGCCCATGCATATAACAACTGCGCCCATGCATATAGCAACTGCGCCCATAGCAACTGCGCCCATGTATATAGCAACTGCGCCCATAGCAACTGTGCCCATGCATATAGCAACTGTGCCCATGCATATAGCAACTGTGCCAATGCATATAGCTACTGCGCCCATGCATATAACAACTGTGCCCATGCATATAGCAACTGCGCCCATGCATATAGCAACTGCGCCCACGCATATAGCAACTGCGCCCATGCATATAGCAACTGTGCCATGCATATAACAACTGTGCCCATGCATATAGCTACTGCGCCCATGCATATAGCAACTGCGCCCATGCCTATAGCAACTGTGCCCATGCATATAACAACTGTGCCCACGCATATAGCAACTGCGTCCATGCCTATAGCAACTGTGCCCATGCATATAACAACTGTGCCCATGCATATAACAACTGTGCCCATGCATATAGCAAATGTGCCCATGCATATAACTTACAGGCTATTTAATTGAGACCACGGAAAAGGCGCATTTGCTCTCGCACGCCCAAGAGAGGAGAGGTAGAGTAGTGAACTTGAAGCAGAGTTATCCTATGAGAGTTTGTGAGTAGTGCGACAAAGAGGTGCTTTTGATACAAAAGATAACACAGAAAAAACTGAAAGACAACCGTTTGAAATAATCTGTGGGCAAATGAAATATTTTCATCCCAAAGGTGTCTGTCTGACCGCCCGGTCCCACCCGCAGCAGGAAACATGCTGACCACGCTGCAACGCTCTCTGTCGGGGCTGCAGGTCGCGCTGGATGTCCACGGGAATGCAGCTCTCTACTAGGCGGGACAAGTCTCCCAGAGAGGCTTTCGCAATTAGTCAGTATTCCACATAGGTGGAGATGTCCTTCTCTAGGGAATGATCTTTCTTGGAAGGAGCTTCACAAGCACACCACCACATGTTTTTTCCAAGGGCTGTTCTCCCAACACACACACACACACACACACACACACACACACACACACACACACACACACACACACACACACACACACACACACACACACACACACACACACACACACACACACACACACACACATTTTAGTACATAATGTATACATACACACACACAAATGGGCACACACGCATGGACACACACATATATACAAGTACATATACACACATGCAAAGGCACACACAAACATGCACATAAATACACGTACAAAGGCACACATGGAAGCATACATGTCCACGTGCACACATGCGAATGCAAACACAAGAAGAAGCATACGTGCTGTAAACACAAAAAAGAAACATAGGCCTCTTTAGCAAACAGAAACACATTGTACAGATTGGCAAATGCACAGAATCACAAATTGCACACCCACAAATCCACACTCACACAAGTCTGCTATCAACACTCAGTTCACGTTATTAAAACCAATTCTGCTGTTACTAAGTGTGTAAATAAAACCCAATAAGCCGTGACCACATTTCCTGCCCAGGTCTCTGATTCTCAATTACACAGCTCTGGTACCACCATGTTTAGAGATTAAAACATTTAATTAGAACCAGATAAATTTGATGAAATTGTTTCTTTTTTTTATCAGCTCGGACCCCACATTGAACCGAGAATGACACAAAACAATAAGGGAAATTAAAGTTCTGTGGTGAGGTTATTAAATAGACCACAATGATAAAGATGACGTCAAGGGGACAACAACATCTAGTGATCCTATGAACTTTGAAAGCAAGCTCTCGTTCTCAGACAGTCAATGAAATGCATATTGCCCGACACAGTGTCTGGTTCGGAGATTCCACTCATTTCAGAAATTCTTTTGGGGAAATGCAATGTCCAATTCCACTGACAGGAATTGAAAAAAAAATGGACCTCAACTCTGTACTGTGTCTGTACTGTTGTGGTCTCTTACTAAACGGTCAAGACATTCTGGAATGCATGTTGCCAATGGGGATGTACCGGGTTCAGTGTTCCTTCCCTAACCTCTCAGGTCTTGTAAATACACTGTTCAGCTCAGTTTCATTCAACAACATCTCTAACTTGAACTTTGACCTACAAGAGAGAGAGGATAGATGGAGCCCCACTGATACAGAATCACAGAGATTACACAACACCCACACGTACACATTCACACACTCTCTCCACAGAGACACTCCGAGACATAGGATTTAACCTGTGTGCCTGTCCGTCCAAACCCCAAACCCTCAATTCCTACCTCCAACCCCAATCCAAACCCCCAAACCCTCAATTCCTACCTCCAACCCCAATCCACCCCATGGGCCTGCACAGAGAAAAAAGATGAGTAGAGCGAGAGAGAGAGAGCGAGAGAGAGAGAGAGAGAGAGAGAGAGAGAGAGAGAGAGAGAGAGAGAGAGAGAGAGAGAGAGAGAGAGAGAGAGAGAGAGAGAAGAGAGAGAGAGAGAGAGAAGAGAGAGAGAGAGAGAGGAGAGAGAGAGAGAGAGAGAGAGAGAGAGAAGAGAGAGAGAGAGAGAGAGAGAGAGAAGAGAGAGAGAGAGAGAGGAGAGGAGAGAAGAGAGAGAAGGAGAGAGAGAAGAGAGAGAGAGAGAGTAGGAGAGAGGAGAGACCAGAGAGACGAGAGAGAGAGACGACAGAGACAGACGAGAGAGCAGAGAGAGAGACACAGAGCCAGCGACACAGGAGACACACAGAGACACAGAGACACAGAGACAGAGACAGAGACAGAGACAGAGACAGAGACAGAGACAGAGACAGAGACAGAGACAGAGACAGAGACAGAGACAGAGACAGAGTGCATTGGATGGAACTGGAGCCGGACAAAGCCTACTATTGGTATGGATGTTAAGAACTGCATGGATCAAATTCCAGCCCCCAGATGTCTTGGAGAGACATGAGCAGTGTTTCGCCAGGATTGTGTCAATAATTCAAACCAGCCAACAATCCACCTCCAACCTCCAAAACCACTGCTTGTTTATTACATGAGGCTGTGTTCTGACCACACACACACACACACACACACACACACACACACACACACACACACACACACACACACACACACACACACACACACACACACACACACACACACACACACACACACACACACACCTTCCTAATATTGATTTGCACCTGTATTCGGCTATTTCAGCCATACCCATGGCTGACAGGTGTATACAATCGGGAACACAGCCATGCAATCTCCATAGACAAACATTGGCAGTAGAATGGCCTTACTGAAGAGCTCAGTGACTTTCAACATCATAGGATGCCGCCTTTCCAACAAGTCAGTTCGTCAAATTTCTGCCCTGCTAGAGCTTCCCCGGTCAACCATAAGTGCTGTTAGTGGGAAGTGGAAACATATAGGAAACATCTAGGATCAACAACGGCTCAGCCGCAAAGTGGTAGGCCACACAAGCTTCCAGAACGGGACCGCCGAGTGCTGAAGCGCGCAGCAAACACTCTTGCCAAACACAACCACTCAAATGTCACATGTACTCAGGAACACACACACACACTTCCTTGGAGACACAGGCTACATTCCACCCAGTAACCAAAAAACATGTATAGGCCTACTTCAGTCTAGGCTATTCCTCAAGATTCTGATTTCATGGTATTTTACTACTTTAGTCCACTAACACAGTCTGGAGTCAAGCCCTCAACATGTTGCGAACACATAGTGTTGGGCAATTAGCATGGAAAGAACTGGAAAGCTGACCTGTGCACATCCATAAAATCCCCCCAGGCACCCAGGACCCTCATGTTACCCCAACAGACAGTCACTGCAGGAGGTGTGGCAGAACACAGGAACACAAGGGGGCCCAGTTGCCATAGCTCCCTCTAGTAGACCCTCAGAGCAGAAGTTATGGAGGGCTTCCACCCTGTTTCTCAAATGGTCTCACAGCAAGCTCAGCAGATCAGGGAAGTGCCTCAGCTTCACACCCAACCCTGGCCTGGAGGAGATAGGGCTTTTTCTTCTTTCCTTCTCTCTTTCCTTTCCCTCCATTGTAAATAAACTACAGCAACCCGCGTCAGTGCTGACTCATCATGCATGAAGCATATCAGCTACGGTGGAGCACCGAGGAGCCAGGCTGAGCAGACCTCTCAGGGTCTACTGTCTGCTCCACACATTACTCCCAAGGAGTCATATTAGCTATATTCTAGTGAGGTAACATTTAGCCTGTCACACTTTGATCCCTTTTTTCGATCCCTTTCCGCTACCGGGGCCTCGTTCCCTCTCACTGATTCACTCCCACTGGGTTGTAACGGGCCTGGGCAGCACATCTGGTTCCGTGGGAGAAGAGATATGTCGTGACTGACAAGGTTCTGGTATTAGTTGTCTTAGTTCTGTGGGGGCTGGTGGGATGGAGGCTGAGATTATGGGCCGGGCAAAGCCTGGAAATGCAGATCCCAGATATCTAGGCCCAGGCCCAGCCCCCACAGCTCCAAGCCTCATCCCCAGCCTCAGAGCTCCCTGGTCCAGCCCAGGGTGGGCAAGCTGGCTCTCCCCATCTGCATCCAATCGCAAGTGTTTGTCGTTGGGAATTGAATCAAATTAAAAAGTGTAATATTTAATGCGACACCATATGGAAGCGGAGAGGGGAAAAAGGCCCTGCGGTCGGCCCGATATCCCCCTCTGAAGACAGGGCCTGGAATTCCTGGAGGCAGAGTCTGTGGAAATATGTATACACACATATGGGAGCGGAAGAGAGGCGGGTGGGGAGGCACGAACCCTGTAACAGGATTACAGTCAGAGTCAGGACACAGGAGCAAGGATCTGAAATCTAGCCTGTCAATCAAAGCCAGGCACACAATAGCAGATACACACTGTAGACACACACCCACACACAGTGTGTGGCCTGACTGTGAGGTGTCGTTTAGGGGGAAGCAGCTCTGTCTTTTTAGCCAGTGTATCCACTTTCATAAACAAAGACAACACTAGTGTCACGGGGTGAGGGAGTTCGCCTGGACGATGAAACAACCTAATAATGTAGCGCTGGAGGACGTGTATCCAAGCACTGTGAGTCATGTGAACTGAAGGGAAAACATGGAGGTTCGACCGGTGGGAAGAGCAGGGGCTTCCAACACGGTGATCAGTGAGCGCCGGTACAAATATTTCACTTGGAGATTTGACTTGACGTATGTCAGTGCGGTGGAGCAGCTGGGATGTGGGTTGTGTAGAGGTCTGGTCCTATGGGTCACTGAGGAATGATGTACCGTATGCTCTATGGGCGGACTACTTGTTTCCATAGGAGTGCAAGGTACACTCCATTTCAGAGAATACATACATTACATAACAGGGTCGGGGTCAATTCCATTTATATTCCAATCGATTCATGAGGTTTTCCTCGGTGAAAAGCACTGAAGAGAGTTGGATTTGGAATGTCAGTGTACTTCCTGAATAGACTGGAATTGAAATGGAACTGACCCCAACCCTGGTGCGTAACGCATGTCAGGACGTGTGTGGGTCTTAGAGACGTTATAGGTACCTATGAAGCAGGATATGCTGTACTGCACTGCGCTGGATGTATCGGACGCTCTACGTGTTTCAGCCAGGGCCCGTGTGAACCAATTAGTTCAAGGTGAGAGGAGCGCAAGGTCAACTGGATTTGCGATATACCGTACGCACAACGGATGCCAGGACTTGAGCCAAAACTATGTGGGTACTCAGAGATGTTACGTGTATCTGTGCACAACGTGAGGGTCTACACATGATACTGAGGTGTCAGCGGGACATTGCAGGTGTTTGGTGAGGGAGTGTGGATGTGGATGTGGGCGTTAGCAGTTTGTACAGTACAGCGTGTGGATTTACAACATGCCGTACGCCTCCTCATGTGGCACGTGCGGTTGCCTGATTAACGTGACCGTGGATTACACTAAGCTCTGAGGACCGCCATGGGAGAGACACGGGACTGGGCACCAGCTGGGTCTCACACAAATGCGTGAACACATGACTGGGAACAGAATCACCTGGGTCACACACACACACGCGCGTAAAGGTGCACACACTTCACACAGTCCCATCCGACGTTGCATAATGTCATTGGGGGGGGGGGGGGGGGGGGGGTGCAAGGCACAATTCATTTCAGCCATCACTCACTGTACTGGGCCCGACCACAGAGTGAAATGAACACACACTTACAGACAAATGAACATGATCGCGCACGCACACACACGAACACACACACAAACAATTTACCACAGCCACCTACCCACCCTCAATGGGAAAGAGGAATGGAAGGATCCCACCACGGCAAAATAGGTCTCATCCAAGTCACACACTTTCAGAAAGCTCTGTCACTTTCCTACACCACACACAGACACACACAGGCACACACAGACACACACAGGCACACACAGACAGACAGACAGGCACACACAGACAGACAGACAGGCACACACAGACAGGCACACACAGACAGACAGACAGACAGACAGACAGACCACAGACAGACAGACAGACAGACAGACAGACAGACAGACAGACAGACAGACAGACAGACAGACAGACAGGCAGACAGGCACACACAGACAGACAGGCAGACAGGCACACAGACAGACAGAGAGACAGACAGACAGACAGACAGACAGACAGACAGACAGACAGACAGGCACCCACATACAGACACAGACAGACAGGCACACACAGACAGACAGACAGACAGACAGACAGACAGAGACAGGCACACACAGACAGACACAGACAGACAGACAGACAGACAGACAGACACAGACACACAGACACACACACAGGCCAATGCATATAAACACAGAAAGAACATGAACAATAAGACAGATACACACTTTTACTTTCCTTCACTGATCAACATCACTACCGAGTTCCAAACTGCCTCTGGAAGCAACGTCAGCACAATAACTGTTCGTCGGGAGCTTCATGAAATGGGTTTCCATGGCCGAGCAGCGTCACACAAGCCTAAGATCACCATGCACAATGCCGGCCAAATCTGGGTTTGGCGGATGCCAGGAGAACGCTACCTGCCCCAATGCATAGTGCCAACTGTAAAGTTTGGTGGATGAGGAATAATGGTCTGGGGCTGTTTTTCATGGTTCAGGCTAGGCCCCTTAGTTCCAGTGGAGGGAAATCTTAACACTACAGCATACAATGACATTCTAGATGAGTCTGTGATTCTTTGTGGCAACAATTTGGGGAAGGCTCTTTCCTGTTTCAGCATGACATTGCCCCCATGCACAAAGCGAGGTCCATACAGAAATGGTTTGTCGAGATCGGGTGTGGAAGAACTTGACAGGCCTGCACAGAGCCTTGACCTCAACCCCATCGATCACCATTAGGAAGGATTGGAACGCCGACTGCGAGCCACGCCTAATTGCCCAAAATCAGTGCCCAACCTCACTAATGCTCTTGTGGCTGAATGGAAGCAAGTCCGTGCAGCAATGTTACAACATCTAGTGGAAAGCCTTCCCAGAAGAGCGGAGGCTGTTATAGCAGCAAAGGGGGGGACCAACTCCATATTAATGCCCATGATTTTGGAATGAGATGTTCGACGAGCAGGTGTCCACATATTTTTGGTAATGTAGTGTATATCCACATGGGCATAAACCTGCATGCATGTATCCTTTTCTCAGAAACATGTATGTAGCAACTACACACTTTCACACAGTGGTTGTGCAGATGACTAGTGTTGATTAGTGCTGAGCGATTAGTGCTTTTTGAGGTGTGTTCGGTTTCCTTAAAAAAAAAGTTAAAAAAAACACAATTTTGGTTTCGATCATTTTTTAAACAAATGCACTCTGCATTATGTGGGTTGAATGCTGTAAAAACACAGAATTAAACAATTAATAAAAGTCCCATGATGGTAGTGACTGCACATTACTTCTTATCACTTATTGAACATCCTCTATTGACATGAATTTACTTAAATAAAATATTTGAGTTGTTGTATATATACAATTGCTTCATTTGATAACTTTATTTTCATTCCGAGTCATCATGTCATCTCTGTAGAGCTGCTGCCTATGCTGTCTGACAAAATCACTAAAAGAAACACCGACCGGGCCAGTTTAGCCGCGCAATGAATTATGGTCATTGTAGGTAATTGTCACATTTTCTACGGTAAACTATGCAGAACATTGGCCTGTTGGAAACTACAACTCCCGAAAACGTCGCACTGTTCGGGCATATGACCCGATTTATCTCTAGTGCGATGTGCGCATTGAGCTCACAGACAAAAACCGACCAAAACGGAATTAAAATAATTGAACTGACGGTCAATTCGTTGTTTAAAAAAAAAGAAACTGACATTTTGGTTAATCGCTCACTCAGCACTAGCGTTGATGATGTACAGTGAGAGGAATGTAATATATCTGGGACCTGTCAGGAGAACCCAGGGTTGCCAGGAAGAGCACAGAAACAAAGGAGGAAAGAGTGACGAAAAGAGAAAGAAACACAGACTGTATTTACTCTCTAAGAACCAAGTCAATAAAGAGTGACAGCAAGGCAAACACTCACCTGTACAGAGGTAATAACTGGACTTTGTGTGTTTGTGTGTGTGTGTGTGTGCGTGCGTGTGTGTATTCGTGGAGAAAGGCTAAAAGCATGCTGACTCATGCATTCAAAAAGAACTAAGTGAATAAAAGTAACAGACAAGTATAAGCTACAGTAGTATGTATCTTTTTCAGTCCTTCCATTGCTCAAACTGTATCATAACTTCACTCACATAGGTTTGCACAGTAGCACGTGTCACTAAACATATCCTTTCAAGCCAACACTAACCATACAAACGTTAGGCTCCAGCCCTGTAGCCGGGCTTCTACACCTGCATTGCTTGCTGTTTGGGGGTTTTAAGCTGGGTTTCTGTACAACACTTTGTGACATCAGCTGATGTAAGAAGGGCTCTATAAATACATTTGATTTGAGTTGAACAGGTGAAATCATGGAGTTCAACCCCACAGTATCCAGGGGTCGGAAAACAGTGTCAACGCTACTGTGGAGATCAAAGGTCATACCCCCTAGACTTGACCCTGCTTGTTGCTAGGCAACATCATTTTTCTTTATGAGAAACGGGGGCTCCCAGGTTTGGAACATTGGAAGTCAGGTTGTATACATGGCTTAGATTTACAAGAGAACAGGGAGAGAAGTCTCACACCCTAGCAGCCTGCGTGCTGCCAAGGCAGAAAAATGAAAAAAGGATTTCAGCAAACAGCTAAACCTCTCCCTCACCACAAGAGGCAAGTCAGGCAACAGTTCCCGGAATCTGAGGGGAGAGAAAGGGGGTGGGGGGACTATTCTCAATAATACCATTGGGAATGTGTCTATACAGACTTAAACCTAAACTTAGACCTAGTCTAGACCTAGTTAACGGCTAGGATTACAAACCAAACCACACAACTATAACCAAATGCACTAATAAGTCATCCAAGAAAAAATCTGAGCAAACCATAGTTAAAAAATACTTATAAAGTGGGTGGTTCGAGCCCTGAATGCTGATTGGATGACAGCCGTGGTATATCAGACCGTATACCATGGGTATGCCCCCATTTTTTTTTTTACTGTTTTAATTACGTTGATAACCAGTTTATACTCTGTTGCGTCGTGCATAGGAACAGCCCTTAGCCGTGGTATATTGGCCATATACCACACCACCTCGTGCCTTATTGATTCATTATATTTTGGACTAAAAACTGCATTGAGGCATGGATTTTCCTTTTCATGATCATGGTAGGTCCTTAATGCTTGTCCACCCACTCACCATAGCCAGCCAAACTCCCTATGTGTCTTAAGGGGAGACCCATTGCATGGCCTCAACACTCAACTCTCACACGCACGCACGCGCACGCACGCACGCACGCACGAACGCACGCACGCACGCACGCACGCACGCACGCACGCACACACACACACACACACACACACACACACACACACACACACACACACACACACACACACACACACACACACACACACACACACACACACACACACACACGCACGCACGCACGCACGCTACCAGCGCTACAACTTCAACTTGACTCAACAACTACAGTAAATGTCTCTGACTCACTCTAACGCGAGTCCTGCTACGCGGTGTTACTTCTGAGCCTGTTTTTGTTGGAAATGCAAGGTCCTTTCTTTGGGTCCTCCTAGATCCATCGCTAATTTTAGAAAAGTTCCAGAAATAATAAAAGTGTGTGTGAGTAGGCGGGCATGCCTGCCCTGGCAGAGTGGGTGCTCCTGAGCAAGTGGGCGTCTAGGGGCTAGCGTCACCGGTGACGACGTGCAAGGGTGGAGAGGACAGGGTTTTCCTCACACTCTCGCCAAAGGCAGAGACGAAAACACACGGGATTTTTTTTCCCGCTGGAGCGTAGCTCAACACAGATGGAGGAGACACAGGGTTGACAGCTGACTCAATGTCACTGCACTGTAACTCAAAATCAACACAAACACAATGAATAGTACAAGTACACAATGTCCCACATTTTATTCATGCAGATTCCCAGCCCTACACACAGGAGACTAAAGTTTCTGTGTGTAGAAGCATGCGCAATGTATTTTCTACAAACGAACACACTCCTTAAGTCCAGAACTAGTGTTAATCTATGCCCAGGAAACTGTCCCAAAAATACTAATGTTCCCTAAGACTAAGTGCACTCCAGTGTGTTGTAATGGTGTCTTGGCCAAGTGGTGACTATGGCTTAGTCACACAAACAGCAGCTCCATAGGAAGCCTTGGCATTGTGTCTATACCGTCATACTGTACCATGGGAAGGAGCAGGCATACAGGCCGCACCATCAATCCAGGCCCCATAAACCAATCAGCACTAGGAATAAAAGACTGGAGATAGTCACACAGGAGACGTGATTCAACGTTCCCACAACGTTCCCAGCCCAGCAACTTCATATGCATCCTACTACTGCGTCTGACAATGAGGCCAGTAGAAGAAGGATATAATGTGAAACAGCTCTTGGTTTCCCATCAAATGGCCTCTGTCAATTTCCATACGTCAGAAGAACAAAACGAGAGAGGAGCATGAAATGAGAAATGAAGAAAAAAATGTTGTGTGTGCCAACCTGTCTGCCTGGCACTGGCTCTAATGGCGCTATTAGATGACAGCATGGGGACATTAAGATGAACGGGAGGAGAGTGGGAGGGAGAGAGGGCAAGGGAGGGCGGGAGTGTGAGAGAGAGAGCGAGAGAGAGAGAGAGGGAGAGAGAAAGAGAAAGACGGAGAGAAGAGAAAGCGAGGGTGAGAGCGAGGGAGACAGAGAAGAGGGGTTAGGGGGAGAGAGAGAGAGAGAGAGGGAGACTTCGGGAGAGAACGACAGAGAGACAGAGTGCTGTGGGAGCTAGCGTGCCACAAAGTAGAGTGGGTCCTAGCCAGCCAGGCTGAGTGAGGGAGTTCCCAGCAGGTTAATGTTTGCACTGGGACCGAGCCGGGGGCAAGTGGGGTGAGGCGGGGGAGGGGGGGGCACTGTGAGTCATGGGGTTACCGACTGTCATTAACATGTCACCGAAACCCACCCTGACAACCGTGCATGACCATGACACACTCCACACAAACACTCACTTACCCGACCCGGCAAGTTAACCCTGAACCACACATGTATACAGACAGGTCTACCAGTGGAGGCTGCTGAGGGGAGGACGACTCATAATAATGGCTGGAATGGAGTCAATGGAGTGGTATCCAATGCATCAAACCCCTGGTTTCGATGTGGTTGATGACGTTCCATTATATTCCATTCCAGCCATTATTATGAGCAGTCCTCCCCTCGGCAGCCTCCACTTAGGCCTACTATGCCTTAGGCTAAACAGACACACACTGATAATCATTTTGTAATAGCTAAACGTTCGACATAGAAGTCAGGCTACTGTACAACAAGGGCCA
Organism: Salvelinus fontinalis; assembly: GCF_029448725.1. Classification (NCBI taxonomy): domain Eukaryota; kingdom Metazoa; phylum Chordata; class Actinopteri; order Salmoniformes; family Salmonidae; genus Salvelinus; species Salvelinus fontinalis. The sequence goes on from NC_074694.1 coordinate 38,686,447, forward strand.
TCTATGAAATTATCAGCAGATGTAATGGAAAATTATTCACAGACTCTACACAGTCCCAAACTCAACGGCAAAATCTATATGCCGCAATGATGGTGGTCAAGTACATACGTCTGTTATACCTGCAATATGGAAATATGGGCTCATATTATTCTTGCCTTATGAAGCAGATGGCAGAATCATTCAACACAATGCATACAGACATAAAAAATTGACATTCAGCACGTGGAATCTCAGGAATTAATTATTTCTTGCACTTGCACACTTGGCAGGAAATATTAAACCTCTAAGGTGGAGAAAAGTAGAGTTTCTGGGTTTGCCCTCTGGCATCGCATGCTAGTCAAATAGCTCGTCAGTCCGAATGGAAGTCCTGCCGGACCGCAGAGCTGCTAAAATACATTTTGATTTAGTCTGCTCCCCACGCTTTTCTCTCCACATTAAGTAGAATCACTTAGCGAGTCTTCGGGTACATCCGATATTGTACTAAATGTCACTATATAGTGCACTACTTTTGACCAGAAACCTACGGTGCCCTGGTCAAAAGAAGTGCACTATATAGGGGACATAGGGTGGCAATTGGGACGTAGCCTTGGAGAAGAAAAAAAAGCCGAACATGTAAAGTACGACGGGAGCAGAGACGGAGTCAGAGACGGAGTCAGTGAGGGAGTTTGGCATCTTGATTGAAGGACTACTTGTCTTGGAGGGCCTTCAGAACTGCCTCGCTTTTCCTTTGAGGGTTTCAAGTCCCAGCTGTTTTCTTTTTGAGAGCATTTATTCATACTGAATCATAATAATAACAGTATTAATCGTTGACGTCAACAGGAATTACATTTAAACCTAATTGGGGCAAATTATTCAGGGTGTCGAAAGTGGAGACTCACTGAATACACAGTTTTGACTGACTTGAGAAAACAACATAAAAACACTGGAAAGCTACTTTTTCCAGAAATCTATTTGCCTGCTCAATCGCAGAACTTGTATTTTCCTTCCATACAGTATGCAGGTATGCTCTAATAATTGATCATACAATGACTGAGTACATTGATAATCACTGAACGATTACCTTCATGAAATCATTTGCAGTGTTTAGTGGAATAATTGACACCGATGACGGTGGGGTCAGAAGGGAAAAGCCCCACGGGACCAGGAAGTGTCAGCAACGTTCCACCATGTCACAATGATACATGGAAACATACAGTACTTACACAAACCTGCTAGCACACACATACTGTTACACAGACACAACACACATTACACACAAGGCACACTTGCATATCCACACAGTACGACGAAGCCAAAGTCAAATCTTTCCAATCAACAACATGCACCACCAAATCTGTTAAGAAACTGATGTTGTGCACCAAGGCGATGAATAGTCTGGACACCATTGGATACAATGTGTTCCTATTTGCATCTACCAGCTTTCGCAGTCTCGACTCAGACATTTTTCTCAAACCTCAAATTCAAGTGTTTAAGGTTAGGTTTAGGCATTAACTCCAGATGGTTAAGGTTAGGCATTAACTCCAAATGGTTAAGGCTTTTAGATAGGCTTAAAACAACAATATAAAAATGAACTTTCTTGGAATCAAACGCCCATTCGCCATCCCCATCGACAACGCCCTAGCAAAACCCGAAACCCACTTGAAGGTGACGGCACTCACTGTTGCCCCTAGTGGGCGGTTTCCACATCATCTCCCGACGTCCTCAGACATGGATGGATGTCGAATACTGACTTGTATTATGGGTGACCTGTCTGATTTCCATACTGATTCCTGTATTGTGTAACACAGAAGCTCCTGAGGATGTGAATTGAAATGCAACCCAATCTGGCTGGTGTCCCCACTTCCTGTTTGGACACTGATCTTCGTTTATCGGCTCTTCCTCTGATGCCCAGATGAGTCCCGGTTACATAACTACACAGAGGCAGTCTGGATGTCTGTGGCGACCATTTGTCGAGAGAAGAGAGAAAATGAACAGATTTGATCAAAAGGGAGAGGCAGAAAGAAAGTGGCGGCATTGTGTTGTCTTCAGTCAATAGCGCCTCCTAGAGTAAAATCAATCCCCCCACACACACACACACATGCACACTTCCCCACAGCATGGCAGGTTGCCATCCACCTGCACCACTCCCCATTGGTGTGTTCCCTCCCTCTCTCCTGGATCATGTTCCTCTCACCCTCCCTCACGCTCACTTTCTCTTCATCCACTCTACATCGACTCAAACATGCCCTTGTTCTCTATCAACCAGCGTAATCCCCCCCCCCCCCCCCCCCACAACATTCAATTCCTCACCACCACCCCCACTGCAACAAGAGCTCACAAAGCGCCTCAGAGTACGAGCGCTGATCTAGGATCAGTTCTGCCTTTTGAAGTCATGATGAACAAGAGGTCTTCTTCCCACATGTAGAAGGTGGTCGTAGAGGTTAACCCGCTTCACACTGGCCGTTGGAAATGTTCCCTGTGTAGGGCTATGCTACTATGTGGCCTGTGCGTTACGCCATGCCAATGGAATGCCCTCATATCAGAGCGAGATAAAACACACAAGTCACAAAAGGAGCAGGCCAGCACTGGGAAACAAACAAAAAAAATCTTTCAGAGCGTCAGTTGGTGTACAAAGGAGGTCAGTCACCACACACCATCTCGCCCTGGAACGGGACATTTGTTTGTTTTGTGTGTGTTTTTTAATTTTTTTGAAATTAGGATGACGTGCTCACCTTAAAAGCTCTCTACTGATCAGTGCCTCAAATCACTAGGGGAACAATAAAAATGCACTCCCCCCATTTAGAGTGATCAAGCACAAAATAGAGGGACTGAGGGAAAGAGTAAAAAGAAAGAGAGAGAGAGGAAGAGAGAGAGGGAGAGAGATCCAAACAAGAGAATGAGAGAAAGAGAGGGAGAAAAAGAGAAAGTAAATGAACACGACAGAGTGATAGAGAATGGGTTTAATGGAACATTATGGAATCCATTCAGGGCTAATGGCTGGCAGTGATGCCAGACGAGGCATGTTCTGACTGAAGTGGCTGTTCCTTTCAATGGTTAGGCCCCAATTAGGACTAGCAGTCTAGTGTTAGCACATCCGTCACATCCCACTGGTAATTACCATTGAATTACCAGAGAGGCTAACGTCTGAAAATCTCGTCTTTACGAGCTGTGACTCTCCATCCGTCCCTCTTCCAACGTCGTGATCAATGAGCAGTGGAGTGATGCGTGGAGTGATGGTACAACATAGACTAAACAAACTTTCATGTTCTCCAACAGTGGAAGGAAAAAATAGGTCTGTTTCATTTTACTATGTTGGTAAGAGTCTATTAGAAGGATGCAAGCCTGTTAAATCCAATTATATGGACTTTGATGTGATTTGATGAGTGGGGAAGAACGGGAGTGTACAGATGTAGGATCTTAATTTGAGCCAGTTTGCAGCAACAGGAAATCTGAATTAATATGTAGATTATAATTAATGGACATTTTTGTAGGGGTTGATACATTTTTCATTAGGGCCTATCAAGTCTGAAATTTGAAAGTGGAAATTACAAACTGTAGAAGCCACTATAAATACACTACAAGTTTGCATTTCCTGCTTAAAATTCTCAGCAACAAAAGAGTGATCAAATTAAGATCCAACATCTGTATGCTGATGTCTTAAAACACAAAAATATAGAATTATTAGGCTTTCTGCATGGTAATAATGTCAAATAAAGTCAATAAAGTGATTAGAAAGGTTTTTTTAAAAATCTACAGATTAATCACCTCTATAAAATCAGATGATAGGTCCGTTGGACACGTGTAAGCTAGATGCTATACTGCCATGTGGGCCTAGATATTGAATACCTCCAAGAGAGAAACAACTCATGGTCAAACATATCATCAAGGTATGAACAATGAGTGAACAATGGTATCAGGTTGAGACATTTGAACTGTACTTACAGCTGGCAAAACCCCCAAATAAAAACAGAAAGGAGTATGTAAAGACAGGACCACAGCAGGACAGCGCGACATAAAAAAGGTTACAGCAAAGAAAAGGCATTACACCCTGAAGGCGTTGCAGAGAACAAAAAAATCAAACAGAAGAAGAAGAGGATGAGAGGATGTGGAGGACTAAGGGGAAGGGAAGTGCCTCTGTGAAATTTTGCCTGTCATTTTACTCCAGGGTTGGAAAACCTCCTGCCGAAGATAACCTATCAGTTGTCCTTGCTATCTCTCATTTGGCAATGATGGATGGTGCCCTTCCCTTCAAGGTGTTAACAACCAACCCAGAGTTCAAACTGGGGTAAAGTAGGACAACCTAGTCTCAGGACTATTCATATTATTCTATACATAAAACACTCAATTTAGTTTAATATGCAACATCGTGTTACATTGTAAATGCAATAGCGGTCGTACAATATCATATGAATTACAGAACCTATACTATCCTATGTCTTACCCGGTTGTACAATAGCATACAAATTAGATGACGTAACTTAGCATTATCTCTTGGAGGACGTATATTAGTCCTATATATCGCAATCTTTCTATTCAGATATCTAGTTTCCATACCCCAAAGCATCTATTTTGTAGGCTTGATTGTGCACTAGGAAGTAACTAATAACCAAAATGTCTGAAAATGTAACAACCAGGGTCATGTTCGTAACAACCAGTGTCGTGTTTGAGACCACCTAAAGCGAGACCGATTCAAGATAGGAGCAAATCGAGTCCAAGATCAAGACCGGGAGGGGGGTGTGGGGTCCGAGACCAAGTAAAGACAGAGGCCAGAAAAATGTGAGTGCAATTCAAGACCATGATTGTAATTGTGTCAAATTGCCACCATAATAAGAGTTCAAAATGTCCAGTATCTCTGTGTTCATACTTCAGAAGAACGTGGATTCTTCAGACATACAGAATGGTGAATATATGCACTGAGAGGGCAAATAGAGAGGGCCAGTCTACAAATGATCACTAACCCAAACAGGTCTATAATAGATAAAAAGACAAAAATATGTTGCCCCGGTCTCCCCTTACTAATAGTGAGTACGCAACTTTCAAACCATTTCCCCCACTCTTCCCTTCCAGCGAATCAGGGAAATTCTGATGAGCACGAAAAATGTTGAGGATTTTTGTTCAACAAAAGTAAAGGACAGTAATATTACAAGTAAAGTAGGAAGCCCCGGGTTCAATATGCGATAAGATTTTGTTGTGTCATGAAAGGAGTCTGAATATTTGACCCGACGAAGCAGTTTTATGCACTGACTGAAGGGGAGCTGATAATTATGATTTTTTTTACTCTGCTGGTCTCAGGCTATTTTTTTAAATTGAACCTTTATTTAACGAGGCAAGTCAGGCAAGTCAAAATGACGAGTGTTCATTGTCTGAGACGGAGTCAAGACCGAGTAAAAATGTATCTGACAGCGAGACAAGACCGAGACACTCAATTTGTGGTCTCAAGAACAGACTTGAGTATTACAACACGTAACAACAAAGGAGAATTACGGGGTGGAATTTACGTTGGTGGTTAGGGAAACCAACAACAAAGGTTAGGAGAACTAAAACAACAAAGGTTAGGTGAATTTACATAATAGGTTGGGGTAATTCGGTTAAGTTTAGAATAAGGGGAAGGGTTAGGTAAGATGCTACAGTTGTTCCTGATGCGACTCGAACATGCAATTTCTGGATTGCTAGTCTGTCACTGACTACGCCAACCCAACCTCCCTACTTTAATTTCTGTCTCAGGTAAATAGACCATTAGTAGGTATCATACATCTTGGAGGTGCTCAGAAATACATAAAGTATATTTCGTATTGCTCTGGGGCCAGGTTGAGTAGGAGGACTAGAGCCACGACGTTGGCGAAGACGCATCCATTTCCTCAGTCAACAACACCAAGGCTGTGTTCAGTTGTGAAAAAAAACGTTTGGAAAAAAATGTGAAACGTGGGACGTTCTTGCTGAATTTGTCCAATGAGAACACATGATTTAGTTTTCCATTGCGAAACATTTGGCAACGTGTGCACAACTGAACACAACCCAGGACTAAGCTATTTCTGAGCACAGGAACTGCAGCATAGGAATCTAAATGTCCAAACCAGGACAGTAACCTAGGAAGTGTGACCGTAACCCCAGATGCTCTTGGAGCCAACTTTGAAACCCTGCCCATAGTCCTGGGATTTCTTTACCGGATAGTAGAGCTGCATTTCAGTGAGCCACACTCTCATCCAACCATCAGGGGATTTGTTCAGTAAATGATTCTACCATAACGTATGATGAAACACACAAATGCAGCATATTAGATGTCATATGGAAAGATTAAAACCATACTCTTTGAAGAAATCCGTTTCATGTGTTTTTTTTACGGGATTACCTCTTCGTCCATATTGAAGCCATCACTCCGAGTCTATTGTATACCACAGAGAGAACTCAGGGCTGCTCAGAGCTACACGGCTGTCCTTCTTCCTCTTCGTTTTCTTCCTTTTCACTTCCAGAGCTCCTGAAACATGACAACCAAATGTCCTCAGTAACAGTCCATAACTCCCTTGCTCTCTCTCTCTCGATCTGAAGCAGGCAGCAGGCCAAACGCAGCACGAGTGGGTGGACGCACCACACCGACTAGGGGAGTGCTCTGTCTCTCGCTCTCACACACCTCACCGAGTCGCACACATATCACCAAGTTCCACACAAGCTATCTAATGAGAACACTTTGAGAAACGCTCCCCAACACTTTTGGAAAACTTTTCTTGTGCCTTTTTTGACCCCAAAGAAATCACAGTCTTATTTCCCCGCACACCTTTTCCCACCTTCTACTTATTTCTCCTGTCGCTCTCTCGATTTCATTCCTCCATGTGGTAAAGTGGAGATTGTGATGGACAAGCAAGCATGCAACAAAGAAAACCGAAATGGATAAAATGACTCCTGAAAAAGCAATATCATCTATATAATAGCCATAGGCTGCTTGATGTAAACTGGCTTAAATTAAAGTCCGATGGACTGACGCCGACGGTGTGTTGATGGAGTGAGTATAAATCTGAAATCATTGATAGACACAGTATTATTGCATCATATGTAGATCGGATGCAGTCCTGTTGCATATGTAGCACCAGCTGCAGCTGAAAGAACAGGAAAGACTGTTAATTGGAGTCTCACTCCCGAGGCACAGGGGTTAAATGGTGCAGCGCTCGGTGTAAAGGGTTAAACTGAACCACATGCACACACACTCTCACACACACACATGTATGCATGTACACGCGCATGTTCACACACACACACACACACACACACACACACACACACACACACACACACACACACACACACACACACACACACACACACACACACACACACACACACACACACACACACACACACACACACACACACACACACACACACACGCACACACACGCACACACACGTACACACAATCCCTCAGCACATGGAGTCCATTCATATAGGCACTAAAGCGATCCTAAGACCAGGAGGGGTGACATTCACAACACTGGCAACCCACCACAAACATATTGAGCTACTTAGGGAGAGCTTTATAAGAACAGAAACTCCTGCAGCGAGGGAAGGAGGGAAAAGACCTGTCATTCTGTTTCATCTCGCCATCATTCTGTCCTCCTCTCTCTCATCCTTCTCTCACCCCTCTCATACGTTTCTATCTCCACTTTCAACCCCCTCTTGCTCCGATGTCACCCCTCTATAGCCCTTCTCTAACTTCTCTATACAACTCTCTCATCCCTCGCTCACCAGTCTCTCACTCCTCTCTCACCCCCCACCCCCCCTTCCTGTTCTCTGTTCTCTCAGACCAAGTAAAATGTCAGGTGTCCTTGTGTTAAGTCATTTCATAGTTTGTGTCTGAGTCTTTGTCGAACAAGGACTGTTTATAGGTGAGTTCCAGGCCAGTGGTTTAGTGAATGTATTTTTGTGGCTTTCTGGTTCTGTGTTTTAACCCCCTGTTACTATGGTTTCTGGCCCTCCTAGGCAGATATGGGCCACTTTGTGAACATTGGGCCTGTTTGTGGTGGCACGGGCTGGAGTGAAGGAGAGAACTGTGGGTTTTCCCTCGCTCCTGCTTTCTTTTTCGACCTGGTGCACATACAGTCAGCCCTTACCAACTATTTCTGCCAACCCCTTTGGCAGTGAGAAATACACACGTACACACACACGCGCAACACGCATGGACGCGCACACACACACACACACACACACACACACACAGGTATGCAAGTGGCAGGCCTACCTACAACTGGACAACTGTCCATCTGTCATCGTCACAGTCGATAGAGCAATGAGGAAATGCCTGTCCGTGGTTTGAACTTGGCTCTATTTTTAGTGGGCCACACGTCCAGAGAGACCTCTCCAGCACGTCCCCGTTCTCTTATTGTCGTTTGTCTTTCCGCGCCTCGCTTTAGAGGCCCCGGGCCACATGCATGCTAAGCTCACCCCTCAGATTCCTCTCGGCACTGTCCGCTGCCAACAAGCTGTCAATCACTCACTAGCCACGCCCCCTTACTCACGGCACATCAACGTTTGACAGGAAGGGATTGTTGAAGGGTTTGTGGAACGGGGTGTATGTGCGTGTGTGGTGCATGCGTGTTTGTGTACGCGTGAGTGTGTGCTTGTTGCCCAGCCGTGCCAAGGGGTGTACGTGTGAGTGTTTAAGTGGGCTCCTAGCGGAGTTGTGGGTGTATCCATCTGCATGTAGCGACTCTGTAGTGTGATAACTAGTGTTTACTTGGAACAAGAGCTTTTAACAGGCATTCAGGGCATCCAGCAAGATTCCATCTATTTCCTAACTTCCATGTGCCCAATGGTATATGTGTGTGATGGGTACGAAACAACATACAGTATATGAATCCATAGAGTACTTGCGAAAGGGAATGCCAGGGAATGTATCTGGTCTTTTCACAGGTGTGTGTAGTTTCTGGTTACCATGGCATCGTCAGAATAAATGGGATTCCGGAGATGTTTGGAGATGTGGGAATGTGGGAACGTCTCTGACGTTATCGAACGCGAGTGTCCGGAGGTAGAGGAGCACCAAGGGTTATGTACAGCCACCCCTACACACAAACACACACACACACACACACACACACACACACACACACACACACACACACACACACACACACACACACACACACCGTGGGATCTACTCCACTCATATCTACAAAACTGACCACACTGTTTACACACGCCGCTCGGTTTACCCGTTACCACGGCAACCCGAATAGTTTGCAATTTTTTTATCTGACATAAATCATTTTGGGGCTTGCGCTCACTGGGACAGTAATTATGCGTTAGTCTTCCAGTATCCCCTCGCAGCCTCAGGTCAACGAACTATCAGTCATAAAATGGCCGAAGCTTCTCATGCTCAGAATTATGACGAGTCAAGTGCCAAGCGTTTCATTCCGAGCTAGTATTCTTCTCAGCTCAAATAAACAGGCTTATAGCATTTCAAACATACCGGAACACATTCTAACCCAGAGTACAGACACATGTTTGTTTTGCTAGCGTTACGAGGCTCATGGTGGATAAATACACCATAGTGAAAATGCTCCGTCAGATGGGAGATGAATGTGGCATAAATATGACAGATAAATATGTCATGCTATAGTTTTTTTGTTGTTGCCATAAGCACATTTTGAGAGACCACAGTGGCTTGGGGGCTGAGCCGGCGCAGATGCCAGAGAGAGAAACAACCCTGCAGCTGATTTATTATTAAACACAGGGGAAGAAAAGGAGAGAGATTTCAACATGCTGATTTGAGAGATGAGAAATAGGCTACAGAGAAAATAGTCCCGTAGGAGAGGTAAAGAGAAAGACAAGACTAACGGTGACATGGGTTTCAAAGGAGTAAGATGGAGAGGCAGAAATATGTTTAGTGAGGCATGAGACAATCGTAACATAGAAGTAGACAAGACTCAAAGTAACATACAGTACTAGTCAGAGGTTCGGACACACCTATTCATTCAATACTTTTTCTTTATTTAAAAAAAATAAAAATCTGTTTACATTTTTTTTTAAATGGCGCCGGAAGAAATGGCAGCAACCAATTGTGCTATTATGTGTTTTTTTTTCGCGTTATTTGTAACTTATTTTGTACATAATGTTTCTGCAACTGTATCTTACGGCAAAAAAAGAGCTTCTGGATATCAGGACAGTGATCACTCAACTCAGATTAGACAAAGATTTTTTCTTCAAAAAGCAGGAGGTACAGGACATTCTCCAAACACCCGACAGGGCCAACATCCCGTTATTTGCAAGAGGAAGAAACGCAGGTACAGGGGACATAGAGCGGGATGCCTCGTGAGGACCCGCAGAAGGCGAGTGGGAAAGCTGCCGTTACCGTCAATATTACTCGCCAATGTGCGATCATTGGACCATAAATTAGACGAGGTACGATAACGAATATCCTACCAAAGGCACATCAAAAACTGTAATATCTTATGTTTCACGGAATTGTGGCTGAATGACGAAATGGATATTCAGCTAGCGGGATATACGCTGCACCTGCAAAATAGAACAGCACACTCTGGTAAGACGGGGGGAGGGGGAGCGGTCTGTGCATATTTGTAAACAACAGCTGGTGCACGAAATCTAAGGAAGTCTCTAGATTTTGCTCGCCTGAAGTAGAGTATGTGATAAATTGCAGGCCACACTACTTGTCTAGAGAGTTTTCAGCTATACTTTCGTGGCTGTTTATTTACCACCACAGACAGATGCTGGCACTAAGACTGCACTCAGTCAGCTGTATAAGGAAATAAGCAAACAGGAAACCACTCACCCAGAGAAACCACTCATCCTAGTGGCCGGAGACTTTAATGCAGGGAAACTTAAATCAGTTCTACCAAATTTCTATCAACATGTTAAATGTGCAACCAGAGGGAAAAAAATTCTAGATCACCTGTACTCCACACACAGAGACGTGTACAAAGCTCTCCCTCGCCCTCCATTTGGTAAATCCGACCACAATTCTATCCTTCTGATTCCTGCTTACAAGCAAAAATTAAAGCAGGAAGCACCAGTGACTCGGTAAAAATAGTAATAGTAATAGTAATAATCGATAAAATAGTGGTCAGATGAATCAGATGCTAAACTACAGGACTGTTTTGCTATCACAGACTGGAACATGTTCCGGGATTCTTCCGATAGCATTGAGGAGTACACCACATGAGTCACTGGCTTTATCAATAAGTGCATCGAGGACATCGTCCCCACAGTGACTGTACGTACATACTCCAACCAGAAGCCATGGATTACAGGCAACATTCGCACTGAGCTAAAGGGTAGAGTTGCCGCTTTCAAGGAGCGGGACTCTAACCTGGAAGCTTATAATAAATCCTATTCTGCCCTCCGACGAACCATCAAACAGGCAAAGCGTCAATACAGGGCTAAGATTGAATCGTACTACACCGGCTCCGACGCTCGTCTTATGTGACAGGGCATGCAAACTATTACAGACTGCAAAGGGAAGCAGAGCCGTGAGCTGCTTAGTGACACGAGCCTACCAGACGAGCTAAATCACTTCTATGCTCGCTTCGAGGCAAGCAACACTGAGGCATGCAGGAGAGCATCAGCTGTTCCGGACAACTGTGTGATCACGCTCTCCGTAACCGACGTGAGTAAGGGCTATAAAACAGGTCAACATTCACAAGGCTGCAGGGCCAGACGGATTACCAGGATGTGTGCTCTGGGCATGTGCTGACCAACTGGCAGGTGTCTTCACTGACATTTTCAACATTGATTGAGTCTGTAATACCAACATGTTTCAAGCAGACCACCATAGTCCCTGTGCCCAAGAACATGAAGGCAACCTGCCTAAATGACTACAGACCCATAGCACTCACGTCCGTAGCCATGAAGTGCTTTGAAAGGCTGGTAATGGCTCACATCAACACCATTATCCCAGAAACACTAGACCCACTCCAATTTGCATACTGCCCAAACAGATCCACAGATGATGCGATCTCTATTGCACTCAACACTGCCCTTTCCCACCTGGACAAAAGGAACACTTATAAGAGAATGCTATTCATTGACTACAGCTCAGCGTTCAACACCATAGTACCCTTAAAGCTCATCACTAAGCTAAGAATCCTGGGACTAAACACCTTCCTCTGCAATTGGATCCTGGACATCCTGACGGGCCGCCCCCAGGTGGTGAGGGTAGGTAGCAACACATCCGCAACGCTGATCCTCAACACTGGAGCCCCCCAGGGTGCATGCTCAGTCCCCTCCTGTACTCCCTGTTCACCATTGACTGCATGGCCAGGCACGACTCCAACACCATCATTAAGTTGGCAGATGACACAACAGTGGTAGGCCTGATCACCGACAACGACGAGACAGCCTATAGGGAGGAGGTCAGAGACCTGACCAGGTGGTGCCAGAATAACAACCTATCCCTCAACGTAACCAAGACTAAGGAGATGATTGTGGACTACAGGAAAAGGAGGCCCGAGCATGCCCCCATTCTCATCGACGGGGCTGTAGTGGAGCAGGTTGAGAGCTTCAAGTTCCTTGGTGTCCACATCACCAACAAACTAGAATGGTCCAAACACATCAAGACAGTGTCGTGAAGAGGGCACGACAAAGCCTATTCCCCCTCAGGAAAGTAAAAAGATTTGGCATGGGTCCTCAGATCCTCAAAAGGTTCTACAGCTGCAACATCGAGAGCATCCTGACTGGTTGCATCACTGCCTGGTACGGCAATTGTTCAGCCTCCGACCGCAAGGCACTACAGAGGGTAGTGCGTACGGCCCAGTACATCACTGGGACTAAGCTACACCAGGCGGTATCAGAGGAAGGCCCTAAAAATGTTCAAAGACCCCAGCCAACCCAGTCATAGACTGTTCTCTCTACTACCGCATGGCAAGTGGTACCGGAGTGCCAAGTCTAGGACAAAAAGGATTCTCAACAGTTTTTAACCCCAAGCCATAAGACTCCTGAACAGGTAATCAAATGGCTACCCGGACTATTTGCACTGTGTGACCCCCCCCCCCAACCCCTTCTTTAAGCTGCTGCTACTCTCTGTTTATCATATTTGCATAGTCACTTTAACTATACATTCATGTACATGCTACCTCAATTGGCCCGACCAACCAGTGCCCCCGCACATTGGCTAACTGGGCTATCTGCATTGTGTCCTGCAACCCACCACCCGCCAACCCCTCTTTTACTTACCTATTGTTCACCTAATACCTTTTTTGCACTGTTGGTTAGAGTCTGTAAGTAAGCATTTCACTCTAAGGTCGACACCTGCTGTATTCGGCAAACGTGACAAATAAACTTTGATTTGATTTTCTATGTTGTAGAATAATAGTGAAGACATCAAAACTATGAAATAACACATATGGAATCATGTAGTAACCAAAAAAAAGTGTTAAACAAATCAAAATATATTTGAGATTTGAGATTCTTAAAAGTAGCCACCCTTTGCCTTGATGACAGCTGTGCACACTCTTGGGATTCTCTCAACCAGCTTCACGAGGTAGTCACCTGGAATGCATCAATTAACAGGTGTGCCTTGTTTAAAGTTAAAAGTTAATTTGTGGAATTTCTTTCCTTCTTGTGCATTTGAGCAAATCAGTTGTGTTGTGACAAGGTAGGGGTGGTATACAGAAGATAGCCCTATTTGGTAAAAGACCAAGTCCATATTATGACAAGAACAGTTCAAATAAGCAAAGAGAAACAACAGTCCATCATTTCTTAAAGACATGAAGGTCAGTCAATCCGGAAAATTTCAAGAACTTTGAACCTTTCTTCAAGTGCAGTCGCAAAAACCATCAGGCACTATGATGAAACTGGCTCTCATGAGGACCGCCACGGGAAAGGAAGACGCAGAGTTACCTCTGCTGCAGAGTATGAGCTTATTAGAGTTACCAGCCTCAGAAATTGCAGCCCAAATAAATGCTTCACAGAGTTCAAGTAACAATCTCAACATCAACTGTTCAGAGGAGACACCAATAAGAAGAAGAGACTTGCTTGGGCCAAGAAACATGAGCAATGGACATTAGACTGGAGGAAATCTGTCCTTTGGCCTGATGAGTCCAAATTTGAGATTTTTTGGTTCTAACTGTTGTGTCTTTGTGAGACGCAGAGTAGGTGAATGGATGATCTCCGCATGAATGGTTCCCACCGTGAAGCATAGAGGAGGTGTTATGGTGTGGGGGTGCTTTGCTGGTGACACTGTCTGTGATTTATTTAGAATTCAAGGCACACTTAACCAGCATGGCTAACACAACATTCGGCAGCAATATGCCATCCCATCTGGTTTGGGCTTAGTGGGACTATCATTTGATTTTCAACAGGACAATGACCCAACACAACTCCAGGCTGTGTAAGAGCTGTTTGACCAAGAAGGAGAGGAGAGCAGCCAACAAGTGCTCAGCATATGTAATAGCCACATGAATATGTAATAGCCACATGAATATGTAATAGCCACATGAAAGAATTAATAGAACATCTAACCCTATCAAATGGAATGGTAAACTCGAAATGGCTGCCTGGTATTGTGATACAAAAATGTCCACGGTAATTTCGAATGTTCTAATATCTGATGCTGGATTGCCATGGTAATGTAGAATGTTTATTCAAATGATGCTAACTGAAGTGACTCATGCAAATGAAATGTATTTTTTGTTATGTAAGTTGAGTTGAGAAAAAAAAAATCACAGCACAGTTTGAAGGGTACACTTCTTGCTTTTACTTCCTGGCATGGGTATACTCAAAATGGCTGCCAGTCCACCCATTATGCCATAATTGACTTGAATGTGAACACCCGTTCTATTCATTCTATGTCACGTTGTGTTATCACAGCCAGGGAGTGCACCCTAAACAACTGCAAGGAACCGGGCATTCCTAAGAGTATGATGATGTCATCAGTAGTGGCCCATGCGTTCCTATGGATGTTATCAATGCCCACACCCACCCTAGGGGATGGTGTTGATAAAGACTTACAGCAGCCTCTTTGACAGCTAGGCATCTTCCTCACAATGTCCCTTTATCCCTTGCTATCCCAACATCTCACCCACGTCTACCCAACAGCCTGTGTGTGGGACAGACGACTACAGGGAAGGGCCGGGAGGGGAAAAGGGGACATGGTCTTATCATCCTCTAAGGCCCTCTTTTAACCTTCTACCTTCCCCTACTTTTTACTTTGGTATCATTGTTTCCCTCTGTCCCTCTCTCTCTCTCTCTCTCTCTCTCTCCCTCTCTCTCTCTTTCCCTCTTTATCTTTAGAGTGTCAGTCCATTTTAGGATCTACAGTTGAAGTCGGAAGTTTACAAACACCTTAGCCAAATACATTAAACTCAGTTTTTCACAATTCCTGACATTTAATCAGAGTAAAAATCCCCTCTCTTAGGTCAGTTAGGATCACCACTTTATTTTAAGAATGTGAAATGTCAGAATAAAAGGAGAGATAATTATTTATTTAAGCTTTTATTTCTTTCATCACATTCCCAGTGGGTCAGAAGTTGACATACACTCAATTAAAATTTGGTAGCATTGCCTTTAAATTGTTTCACTTGGGTCAAACGTTTCGGGTAGCCTTCCACAAGCTTCCCACAATAAGTTGGGTGAATTTTGGCCCATTCTTCCTGACAGAGCTGATGTAACTGAGTCAGGTTTGTAGGCCTCCTTGCTCGCACATGCTTTTTTAGTTCTGCCCACACATTTTCAATAGGATTGAGGTCAGGGCTTTATGATGGCCACTCCAATACCTTGCCACAACTTTGTAAGTATGCTTGGGGACATTGTCCATTTGGAAGACCCATTTGCGACCAAGCTCTAACTTCCTGACTCATGTCTTGAGATGTTCCTTCAATATATCCACATAATTTTCCTACCTCATGATGCCATCTATTTTGTGAAGTGCACCAGTCCCTCCTGCAGCAAAGAACCCCCACAACATGATGCTGCCACCCCCGTGCTTCACGGTTGGGATGGTGTTCTTCGGCTTGCAAGGAGACAGAATGCATCTCCTTCCTGAGCGGTGTGACGGCTGCGTGGTCCCATGGAGTTTATACTTGCGTACTATTGTTTGTACATTTTCCCATGATGTCAAGCAAAGAGGCACTCAGTTTGAAGGTAGGACCTGTAAATAGATCCACAGGTACACCTCCAATTGACTCAAATCATGTCAATTAGCCAAACAGAAGCTTCTAAAGCCATGACATCATTTTCTGGAATTTCCAAGCTGTTTAAAGGCACAGTCAACTTCGTGTATGTAAACTTCTGACCCCCTGGAATTGTGATACAGTGAATTATAAGTGAAATAATCTGTCTGTAAACAATTGTTGGAAAAATTACTTGTGTCATGCACAAAGTAGATGTTCTAACCGACTTGCCAAAACTATAGTTTGTTAACAAGAAATGTGTGGAGTGGTTGAAAAACGAATTTGAATGACTCCAACCTAAGTGTATGTAACCTTCCGACATCAACTGTATTTCCATCACGTTTAATTATTATGATGCAGTAGAGCCTAGGCAGAATCACACAACAGCCAAACATGTTAAGAACACAATTACCACGTAATGGAAACAAATAGCCTCTATCCGCTAATTGAGCCATGCTATCTATCTGCTAGCCAGACAGTTATAAAGGCGAGACCATTAGTAAAAACGGTGAAATGGCCCAGAATGATAAGCTAAGGCAAGGACTGTTAAACAGTGTCTGCTGGAGCGCCACACAACTGTGAAATCTACCAGGGCGGCGAGATTTCTCACGTTGTACTGGGGTTCCCCGTCAACTTTCCCTCCTTTTCGTCGCACCCATTATCACCCACGAGAAACAGTGCTGTACAGTACGTGGCGTACAGGGGTTGTAATCTTAAGAAGATGACTTCATAGCTTTGGTACTGGTACCATGGCCTGAAGCCATCAGATCTCTCCCAGAGTTGTGCTTGTGCAAACACAACAGAGAGCAAAGATCACAGGAATGGGTTATTGTGTGTCCGTGTGTGCGCATGTGTGTGTGTGTATGCGTGCGTGCCTGCCTGTCCTTTCTAGTCTTTTCAATTTGAACTTATAGCTGCGCTACCACTGGTCCTGCTGGGTGGAAGGCTCCACTGAACCGCCCGCGCCTCATAGCTTCAATGGATGGACCTTTGTCATGACAACATTCCCGTAATGCTCATGGGGTTAAAGCAGATGGGAAAATGTCATGATTCTATCGAGGAAGAAATGTGTCGACATCACTCAAGAATGCAACCACTCACCGAGCCCCCATTTCACACAAGTCGTTTCTCATCCAACAAGATCAGAAACATCTCTGAGCTTACAGAACAAGACCTGGGGGCATCGTACTCTAACACTCTCTCACAGAGATTAAACACAACATGGTAGCGCCGGCCAGCGTCGGGATAAAGGATGAAACACGGCAGTCTCCAGACTTAGCTGCCATTGGTCGGAGTGGAACATTGCCGAGACGTTGTGGGTAAGGTATTATTGGGCGTCTGTCTGAGAGGGGGTCAGGATGGACGCTTCACCCTGAGGGGGTGTCCAAACCCCCCCCCCCGCAGTTCAACCCGTCACCCCGTCCTCTACCCTCCTGTGCTTTGAGACATGCCGCTCAGCATGCAGCCAGTGCCAACGCGTTAGTTTGAAGTCTGCTCTAACAATAGTGTCTACTGTAACTGTAGAGGGCATTGAAAGAGCAGCCTGGGAGATGCATAGTAGACTAGTGGTGGGTATTGTCCTGACAACTACCTGTGGGGAGGCTCTTTAATACCCTCAGGTTAGCAGGTCAGTTTGGTTTAGAGGAACATGTACAGACCTATTGGCAGAGGGGAAGGCCGCGATTCAAGCAGTTGCAGAAAGCAGCTTTCCGGATTTTGCTTTCAGAAGTGTGTTTGATTTTGACCAGTATGGGAAGGCAGATGCTTCTACTGTATCTAGTGAAGTCTCCATAACTTAGGCCCCCAGCTAGGTGGTCAGGTTCTGGGGTAGACGTCGACCGACTCCCCTCTCCTGACCCAGACCCATGGTCTGTTGCATGCAGACAAATGTCGTATGAGAGAGACACTGAATGAATGCTACTTTTATGTGTGGCTAAGATCTTATTTGATGAATGCATGGAAGTTATTGTGTGTATGTGTGTATGTACTGTATATGTGTTGTGGGTGGCTGACTAGCGCATGTCTTCAGGCACACACACTCACACACACTGGCATGCACTCACCTGCACTAGCCAATCAGCGCGTTCGTCACGTAGGCACCTCTGTGCTGAGCCCACAAGCCCAGACCAGCCACATGCAGACAGTGGAGCCGAGCAGAACCATGCCAAGCCCGCTACTCATCTGTTCCCACACACACAGGGCATGGGTGTTTACGCCGCTGTTCATTACATTAAGCTCTGTCTATGCAATCTATAGTCGCACACCTGAATGTATATTATGGTGATCTGAGCCTCCGCTATAGGTAAAATAATGAACTAGCACATGCAGGCGGTCGGGTGTATTGAGATAAAACATGTCACACCAGATGGGTTGATTTACCCTTATAGTCCTCTATATCAGACCTCATCTTGCAACGAGGCACAACGGAACAAAGGACATGTGAGACCGAACTGGTTAGGTGGAAAACTTCAGCAGGAGGCATCCAAACAAAGGGGTCGTTGTCTTTCACTTCACCTCCAATCAGGCCGCGGCAAACAGCAAAACTTCCTGTGTGGTTTGTAATCTCGGACCAATCGGCTCCTCTGTCTGGCCTGTCGCCATGGCTGCTGCTGCTGTCTCTGGCCTGTCATAGAACAAGCGCACACGTTCCAGGAGAAGAAAGAGAAGAAAGAGAAAGAGAGAGGAGAGGAACGACATGTCGAGTCTTTTATCCTGGGAAAGGGAAGTCTAGTGATACCTTCCACTAGGTATCAAAGAGGGTGGTGATGAAGAGGGGGAATGTAACCTGATGGTATATCTTTGCCTCTATGAAAGAGCCCTGTGTGTGTGTGTGTGTGTGTGTGTGTGTGTGTGTGTGTGTGTGTGTGTGTGTGTGTGTGTGTGTGTGTGTGTGTGTGTGTGTGTGTGTGTGTGTGTGTGTGGGTGTGTGTGTGTGAGTGTGTGTGTGAGTGTGTGTGTGAGTGTGTGTGTGAGTGTGTGTGTGAGTGGGTGTGTGAGTGGGTGTGTGAGTGTGAGTGTGTGTGTGTGTGTGTGTGTGTGTGTGTGTGTGTGTGTGTGTGTGTGTGTGTGTGTGTGGGGCAAGGTCATCAGTCGCAGCACCTCTACCCCTATGCATATATACACTACACTCTCACTCCTACCCCCATCTCATTCTTTGGTTTTGGTAATCATACACACGTACAAAGAAAAGAGTAAGGGCTGTTTTGCACATGAAGACTTTACTGAACTGCAAGTAGGTCAAATGTCACTGGCAGATGATTCAACACGTCAGCTCTAACAGGTATTCCTTATGCCGAAGTATCCAGAAAGTGTAAACCAGGGTTCCCCAAATGGCGGCCCATGGGTGGCTATATTTGGCCTCCCAAGTTTTCTGAGCAATATATTTTTTTTTTTCTTCATTGTTGGACATAAAAGACTGTAGAAAAAAATCTGGAAATCAGCTCCAAATGAGTTTAATTTAAGAAATATGTTCCCAATTATCCCCATGCATAATAAAGAGAAGTGATCATACACAAATGTAAGCAAGGTTTGAAATGATTACGTTTTAGTCAAACATTATATCTGTTTGGGATTCTTGCGGTCAATTAGGAGTCTACCATTTATTTGTAATTGTGTTCCGGCCCCCCCGATCATCCGCTCAAGAAAACAACTGTCCCGTGGCTGAATCTAGATGATGATCCCTGGTGTAGGCCCTATAGTTCCCATTGGGCAAAAAGTGTTTGAATTAATTTGAATGAAATTGTGTTTTTTTACATTGGATAAAAGTAGAGACTCAGAGCTAGAATATGGTAAATCTTACAATACAGTTGAGGAACAATGGGGGAAAAATTCTGCTTTGAAAGTTGATAAACTTGTAACCTCACTTTTGAGAAAATGGCCCTTGGATTTTTTGGTACACCTACTGGAGAGCTCTTCGTTGTCTACACCCATTCAGCATCGTTGACACCCTCTAAAGCCTTAGCCCCACCCATCTCTTTAAGGATTCACATGTGAGGCCATGTACTTAAACAACAATTTCAAGACTAAAGGCTGGTTTATACTACGGGTGTGTTCATACATGTAATCTGGAGTGCCAGAGTGTGCTCAGAGTGCGCTCCGGGCGTTCTTACTGTAAACTCAGAGCGTTGTCAGATTGTCACACTGGACGTTCTGGCCGAGAAGTAGAGTTGATCCGAGCGTTCTGACCTAACAACAGCAGTCAAGCACCCAAGCTAACTGGCTAACGTTGGCTAGCTTGCTAGCTACTTCCAGACACAAATGAGAGAACAGCTCACTCTGACTATTTTACTCGCCCTAAAAGAGCTGGCTAGGCTGTTTTTATGTTATCCAGAGCGTTGGTGACTATAACTGTGCTTCTGGCAACAATTTAACTATGTTTATTGCTAAATCAAAAGTTTGGAGACACCTACTCATTCATTTATTAATTTTTTTTTACTGTTTTCTACATTGTAGAATAATAGTGAAGACATCAAAACTATGAAATAACACATATGGAATCATGTAGTAACCAAAACATTTTTCATCAAATCAAAATATATTTTATGTTCGAGATTCTACAAAGTAGCCACCCTTTGCCTTGATGACAGCTTTGCACACTCTGGCTCTCATGAGGACCACCACAGGAGAGGAAGACCCCAGAGTTACCTCTGCTGCAGAGGATAAGTTCATTAGAGTTGACTGCACCTCAGATTGCAGCCCAAATAAATGTTCAAGTAACAGAACATCTCAACAGAAACTGTTCAGAGGAGACTGCGTGAATCAGGCCTTCATGGTCGAATTGCTGCAAAGAAACCACTACTAAAGGACACCAATGAGAAGAATAGACTTTCTTGGGCCAAGAAACATGAGCAATGGACATTAGACCGGTGGAAATCTGTCCTTTGGTCTGACGAGTTAAAATTTGAGATTTTCAACCACCGTGTCTTTTTGAGATACAGAGCAGGGGAATGGATGATCTCCGCATGTATGGTTCCCACCGTGAAGCATGGAGGAGGAGGTGTGATGGTGAGGGGTGCTGGTGACACTATAGGTGATTTATTTAGAATTCAAGGCACACTTACCAGCATGGCTACCACAGCATTCTGTAGCAATACGCCATACCATCTGGTTTTCGCTTCTTGGGACTACAATTTGTTTTTCAACAGGACAATGACCCTAAACACACCTCTAGGCTGTGTAAGGGGTATTTGACCAAGAAGGAGAGTGATGGAGTGCTGCATCAAAATTTGACCTGGCCTCCACAATCACCCAATCTCAACCCAATTGAGATGGTTTGGGATGAGTTGGACTGCAGAGTGAACACCTTCAAGACTGTTGGAAAAGCATTCCCCATGAAGCTGGTTGAGAGAATGCCAAGAGTGTGCAAAGCTGTCATCAAGGCAATATGTGGCTACTTAAAATATATTTTGATTTGTTTAACACTTTTTTGGTTACTACATGATTCCATATGTGTTATTTCATAGTTTTGATGTCTTCACTATTATTCTACATTCTTCTAATGTAGAAAATAGTAAAAATAAAGAAAAACCCTTGAATGAGTAGGTGTGTCCAAACTTTTGACTGGTACTGTACGACTAGTTTCCTGAAAGTCACATTTCATTCGAGTCACATTTCATTTTTTTGTTGATTTCACATTAGTTGACAACCAAATCTAAATCAACAGAAGACGTTGAACTGACATCTGTGCCCAGTGGGTTGTTTCAGGGTGTCATTGTAGTTTTGACTCATGGGATATCCTGTGCTGTGTTTGGCTACAGTTAGAAGAAGAATGCTTTATATGAAGGCGTCTGTCCTAAGGCTTTAAATAGGTCATGTCCACAGTTACGTTATTCCACTGTTACCCGTGTGTTTGTTTAAAACGATACCGTAATAACTTTGCCACGCTATGGGGCAAATACAGGTTGATATCGTGGTTTAGTGCCAGCTTCTTCAGTTTCAGCTGACAAAGACAGAGCATAAATCTACTCATATCTGTAGTTTAGCCCTTACCTCATTCCAGGCAATATAGAATTACGGATGCTTACCCCTCACTCTCACTGTGTGCTTAATTTACTTTAGCGAGCATTTTTGTTGCTTTGATGTCGTACAGGGAAAACATATGGGCTAGTCCGAGCCAGGAACACACACACAAACGCAATGAAAAATGCACACGCGTACATACACACGCAAGCAAGCGAAAATGCATGCACATGCAAACATGCACCCACACACAGCACATTTTATACCTTAGCCTGATCACACAGGTCCAGAAACTAAGTGGTACACATTCACTTCGCCAGGTAGAAATTCCCTCCTCAAACACCACTTTCTGATCCAATCTCGGTAATAAATCTGAGCCTACACTCCTCCTCGAGGCCTTTGTTCTCTGCATACCAGGATGCAAGGCCAGGCCAAACCCTGCCATGCTTGCCCTACCAGAAAAACTGTACCTCCACGGGACTAGTGATGCCTTGTCTCCTTTCCTTCATGACCACTGATTTGAATGGATCCACTCATAAATAATAAAACACTGATTCTGCAGGCCAACATAAGATTCCTCTTTCAGTCATAAGAGACAAGACTTCACACGTACACTCCCCCATCTTGAGATCAAGTTTTGAATTCCATCTGTTCAATGGGCCAAGTAGGTATAAGTCCTTTGTGTGTTTGTACAAGGATGGGATAGGAGATTTCAGCGAGACACGTGTGCCTGTCTGTGTGTGTGTGAAAGAAAGAGTTCCAAATCAAATAAAATGTTATTTGTCACATGCGCCGAATACAACAGGTATTCAACCTTACAGTGAAATGCTTACTTACGAGCTCTTAACCAACAATTTTTGAAGAAGTTTTAAGAAAAATAAGTGTTAAGTAAAAAATTGAAAATGAAAGTAGCAAATAATTAAACAGTAGCAGTAAAATAACAATAGCAAGGGAGTACCGGTGCAGGGTCAATGTGCGGGGGCACCGGTCAGTCAAGGTGATTGAGGTAATATTAAAGTGAGAGTTAGTGACTGTACATAGATAATTAACAGAGAATAGCAGCAGCGTAAAAGAGGGGTCTGGGAAGCTCCTTTATTAGCTGTTCAGGAGTCTCATGGCTTGGATGTAGAAGCTGTATAGAAGTCTTTTGGACCTAGGCGTGGCGCTCCGGTACCGCTTGCCGTGCGGTAGCAGAGAGTACAGTCTGTGACTAGGGTGGCTGGAGTCTTTAACAATTTTTGGGGGCTTCCTCTGACACTACTTGGTATAGAGGTCCTGGGTGGCAGGAAGCTTTCCCGCAGTGATGTACTGGGCCGTACGCACTACCCTCTGTAGTGCATTGCGGTTGGAGTTCGAGCTGTTGCCATACCAGGCAGTGATGCAACCAGTCAGGATGCTCTCAATGATGCACCTGTAGAATCTTTTCAGTCTCCTGAGGGGGAATAGGTTTTGTTGTGCCCTCTTCACGACTGTCTTAGTGTGTTTGGACCAGGATAGTTTGTTGGTGATGTGGACAACAAGGAACTTGAAGCTCTCAACTTGCTCCACTACAGCCCCGTTGATGAGAATGGGGGTGTGCTCGGTCCTCCTTTTCCTGTAGTCCACAATCATCTCTTTAGTCTTGGTTACGTTGAGGGATAGGTTGTTATTCTGGCACCACCTGGTCAGGTCTCTGACCTCCTCCCTATAGGCTGTCTCGTCGTTGTCGGTGATCAGGCCTACCACTGTTGTGTCATCTGCAAACTTAATGATGGTGTTGGAGTCGTGCCTGGCCATGCAGTCATGGGTGAAAAGGGAGTACAGGAGGGGACTGAGCATGCACCCCTGGGGGGCTCCAGTGTTGTGGATCAGCGAGGCAGATGTGTTGCTACCTACCATCAACACCTGGAGGCGGCCCGTCAGGAAGTCCAGGATCCAGTTACAGAGGGAGGTGTTTAGTCCCAGGATCCTTAGTTAGTGATGAGCTTTGAGGGTAATATGGTGTTGAACGCTGAGCTGAAGTCAATGAATAGCCTTCTCACATAGGTGGGAAAGGGCAGTGTGGAGTGCAATAGAGATTGTTTAATCTGTGGATCTGTTTGGGCGGTATGCAAATTGGAGTGGTTCTAGGGTTTCTGGAATAATGGTGTTGATATGAGCCATTACCAGCCTTTCAAAGCACTTCATGGCTACGGACGTGAGTGCTACGGGTCTGTAGTCATTTAGGCAGTCATTTAGGCAGGTTGCCTTCGTGTTCTTGGGCACAGGGACTATGGTGGTCTGCTTGAAACATGTTGGTATTACAGACTCAGCCAGGGACAGGTTGAAAATGTCAGTGAAGGCACTTGCCAGTTTGTTAGCACATGCTCGGAGTACACATCCTGGTAATCCGTCTAGCCCTGCGGCCTTGTGAATGTTTACCTGTTTAAAGGTCGTACTCAGATCAGCTACAGAGAGCGTGATCGCACAGTCGTCCGGAACAGCTGATGCTCTCATGCATGTTTCAGTGTTACTTGCCTTGAAGACATTTAGATCGTCTGGTAGGCTCGTGTCACTGGGCAGCTCGCGGCTGTGCTTCCCTTTGTGGTCTGTAATAGTTTGCAAGCGCTGCCACATCCGACGAGCGTCAGAGCCGTTGTAGTACAATTCCAACTTAGTCCTGTATTGACACTTTGCCTGTTTGATGGTTCGCCGGAGGGCATAGCAGGATTTCCTATAAGTGTCCGGGTTAGAGTCCCGCGCCTTGAAAGCGGCAGCTTTACCCTTTAGCTCAGTGCGGATGTTGCCTCTAATCCATGGCGTCTGGTTGGGGTATGTACGTACAGTCACTGTGGGGACAACGTCATTGATGCACTTATTGATGAAGCCAGTGACTGATGTGATGTACTCCTCAATGCCATCGGAAAAATCCCTGGAACATATTCCAGTCTGTGCTAGCAAAACAGTCCTGCTTAGCATCTGCTTCACCTGACCACTTTCTTATTGACAGAGTCACTGGTGCTCCCTGCTTTAATTTTTGCTTGTACGCAGAAATCAGGAGGATAGAGTTACGGTCAGAATCGCCAAATGGAGGGTGAGGGAGAGCTTTGTACGCGTCTCTGTGTGTGGAGTAAAGGTGGCCTCGATTTTTTTCCCCTCCTGTTCCACATTTTACATGTTGGTAGAATTTAGGTAAAACGGATTTAAGTTTCCCTGCATTAAAGTCCCCAGCCACTAGGAGCGCCGCCTCTGGATGAGCGTTTTCCTGTTTGCTTATGGCCCCGTATACAGCTCACTGAGTGCGGTCTAAGTGCCAGCATCGGATTGTGGTGGTAAATAGACAGCTACGAAGAATTTAGATGAAAACTCTCTTGGTAAATAGTGTGGTCTACTGAGTTATGGATCTCTTTACACCCTCTGCTCACTCCATAGCAAAGGTGCGTCACAGACTCCCAGGCCTCTTGTACCTTCTCTTTTCCGTTCCCCCTTCTCTCTTTGCCCCTCTCCTGACATCAAACACTGAAGCTGATTCTAAACTCCCTACCGACTATTTAACAACTGAGTCATGGGTCAAAGTGTCACACACACACACACACACACACACACACACACACACACACACACACACACACACACACACACACACATACACACACACACACACACACACACACACACTCAGTAATGATGCCAAAGTCCCCCATCTTAACCAGTTGTATAAGACCATTGATTCTATTTTAGCTCTGTTTGGCAGCAACGGCACAAAATGAAAACACCCTGATCTAACTAATGATTTCACACTAAAAACCAACATGGACATGGACAATATTTCCTCAACCAAGTTAATGATTGTCTTATGACATGACGTGCATCACTTTCATTCAAAACCTCAAAACATTAAATGGCTGTGTCTCAATGAAAGCATTTAAGGCAGGAAGTTAATATCGACGTGTCCCATTCCCAAGGTACCTTAAAATGCTGCCTTCTTTATTTTGTAGTCAGCCAAATGTCAAACCTCATCTGCATGACAACCTAGTTTATCCCATTGTGTGGAAACCCAGAAGAGGAAGTCACACAAGATTAAAGGCAACTTCTGAGAAGACATGCATTTCTGATGACATTCTAGGATGGTAACAGTATAAAGGGTTGCTTTCTTCAACATCTGCCGAGTCACAGAAATAGACGGGGTAGATAGTGATATGTGAGAGAAAGCCTTTAGAGTGTGTCCAAGGAAAACAGGGCTGTGATCAGAGAAAGAAGCTTCTCTGGCTGGAGAGAGGACCACATGGTGTGGCAGAGATGGCAGTCTCCACATGTCTTCTTCCCTCTGTTTACCCTGTCTTCTGTTACCTCTCTGATGGTCTGATCACTAGGTAGGTGTACTGATCACAGTGTAGGTCTACGAATACCCTTTGCCGACAGACTTTACGGTAAGTTGCCTGTAAAACAAATCAGGCAGTGTTTTTACGAGCCCATTTCATACAGTCCCATTTCACCACATTCTTGCCGGGATAAGCCTTTCATACTGTCTCTACCAGTGCACATGCCGGCAAGGAGCAAGCGTGGGCTGATGTAGGGGGACGTTGATATTTCACAACTTCCGTGGCCCTTTGAAGTTACCTAATACACGACCGAGCAAAAATAATAGGCCTACACTTGATTTAGGCGACATTATCGCACGTTAAATGTTCCTGATCAGCGATAGAGGAGCAAATGAATAGATTACCTACACCAACCTCCACTTATTTGCCCAGCCTGAAACCGATTAGCCAAATATACAGAGGGGGATTCAGCGAAACAAAATCACATCGATTGATTAAGACAAGTCACAGGCTTTCGGTAGGGAGTAGGCCTAGGGTACTAAATGACTGCGAGTGAAGAGCAAAATAATCCACTTGATAAACTACATGACATGCTGATAATGTTCTGATCGGCGCTGACTGGACAAGATGATCATGAGCAGCACTCACCTCAACTTAGCTAACATTTCCACAACCTAATTGTAGCCTGACCAATATCCAAACGGAGATTCAGTGAAAATAACAATTTGACATTGATTGATTTATGAAAATCCAATGAAAATCCAATTAATCCAATGTTTTCGTAATTCAGCGATATTTATTTCCACTGTCACTCTTTACGGATCCATCCATTTGTGGTTAAGGAAACAGTGGATGTGGTGGGCTATGCGATGACATGGGTGAAGTGACATGCCTTGCAAAGTTTAGAACTGCCAGGAGGAGAGTAGTAACAGGCGCAGCCTAGCAACCATCAAGAGTTTAAGAGCCTAGTGCGGGACAATGCCGCGTCAGCATTGCGGCTACATATCATACTAAGCCATAGGCAGAACTTTAACGCAATCATGACTAGGTCGGTTCATGGAAATAAAAGTTTAGGCTTTGATTCCAGCAAAACATTTCAGATATAAAGAAAAGACAGAAAACAAGTTGGTGGAATGCTAAAGTTGTGATGGGGTGGGGGATCGATACAGTTACATATTAGGATATTATTTTTGAAGATATATTATTTCGTATCGTTTTGACAAAATTTCAATATTATTTTTGTGCTCATTGGATGTACCTGCACAAAAACTCTTCTTCTCCAGCTTCTTTTTAAATACGGAGCCAATTCATCCTCAGCACTTCTATTTTTCTGACTGATCAAACTTGTTTCCTCAGGGCTCTCTCTTGTCCCTCTACAGCAGAGCAATATGTTTGGGACAACGAAACGCAAATAATGTATTGTGAATGTATTATAGGTCATATAAATACTATGCATTTGTATAGGTTGCGTGAGATTTTAATTGGCTGTGGGCGTGATAGAATGCACTATAATTACATTATAAAACTCATGTGGTTTATGTTCAGCTTTCTGAATTCCTCAGCTTTTTGATTATTTTTACCAATGATTTCAAATTGCCAATGTGGTTTGAAAGTGGAAGGAGTTGATTAACATCAAAGGAATACCATGCTGCCTATAATCCACGATAACCCTAGTAAGACCATGTTATCCACCACAATAAAGCTGGGAGGGTCATACAGACCACAGTAAGCTTATAAATGGGTAAAGTTGTAAATAACAAACAACCATGAAGACAAACTTGGAGCTAAAAGTTGTTTTGCCAGGTTACTTCCTGTGGTCTTGGTTGAGATGTCAAAAGTGCCTAAACCAAGACATCTGAGAAGTTCTGAGATGCACCGGTTTTGATTTCCCTCTTTGGTGTGTGTGTGTGTGTGCGTGCGTGCGTTAGAGGCCTTCACAGGTCCAAAAAGTTGGACCCTTTTACAAAATGGTCCTGGAGCTTTTCCATCTAGACTCAGGTCCATAGATATACATTAATACGTTTTTTAAATATAGAGACCCGTTCCAAACGGACCCGAGTACAACTAGACCCGTTCCATATAGACCTGGTTGGATCCAGACCCGATGCAGCCAGCAATACTGTCCTACTGTGGTCCATTTCCTCTCCATCTAATGGAAGCTCGGCTCTCTTTAACTTAACCTTGTCCTGAGTACCAGCAGTAAATGACTGGCAGCATGCTATATTTCACAATATAGAATAATATTCCTTTTATATCTATGACATAAACAGTCAACTCCTGTTCTATTAAATGGCTAGGGCCTGTCACGAATACATGCACAAACTAAAGCATGTGTATATCAAATACCGCAGAGATTGGTGAACTGCAATGCACATAAACAGAGTTTGCACTTATCCCATTTGCACTTTAATCTAGAGTCGACTGTATTACTGTATATAGCACCACCACCACCTTGGCTATGTTTTGCTCTTAGGTTGGCCTTAATAAACCTTGTTGAGGAGATGGGAGCAGCATAACTCCTCAGCTCTAACATGTACACTGCGCAGGGGAGCCTCTGGCCCAAAACGTAAACACAGGAACATTATTTCTGTCAGACAACGCAGAAACATAAACAGCAATTTATCTCCACTTACGGGAGTGGGAACATTCCATTTTAGCACTCTCCATCATCCAACACACAGACCCAATCCCTGCTCATAAACACATACATGAAATCACATAATCACACACACACACAAACATACGTGAGAGCACACACACAGAAACACACGTTATATAAGCATCGTTAGAATCAACTACTACACACAGTAAGAACTTCATTGATTGATTATCCCACTCTTCGTTTTGATATTGAGGTTAGAATTTCCATAAAAAGTTACACCCCAGGTTTTATTAGAAATTGCAACAATAAATCACACACACACACACACACACCCTAAACCAAGGTCCCATCCATTTGTTTTGTTTTTACCACAGTTGCCCTTTAATGCCATTAGGTTGTGTTAAATCAGTGTCCTCGAGTTCCAGGGGAATTCCGACTGAGGTTGGAGAGATAAGGCTGGGATCCGAACCCTCTCTGACAGACAGAGAGAGACAGATGTGTACAGGCAGGTAACTACACTGTGTTTATCTAAGCGTGCCTTTGGCCTACCCGCAGACTACATGGAAACTGCACACCGACGGATCAGGCGAGAGAGGCTCTTCCTCTTCCTCAACAATGTCAGAATTGTTCACGGTTGTCATGTGGCACAGGGATTGAACTGTGCTAGTTGACACTGACAACAGAAGTCTTGCCAGAGTCAACCTACTGTACTCAGACACTTGCCGTCTAGTAAGCCATGTCACGCTAGTTCTGCAGACAGGGTAGAATGCAGTGGGTACAACCATCTATCCTACCAACATGCTAATGTCGATCTGCAGACCTCTCTCTGTCTTTCTTCCTCCCCTCTCTGTCTTTCTATATTCCTCTCATCTCTTTCTTATTGGCCTGCAGCAGCCATTCCACAGGCGTCATTAGTGCCGAGGGGTAATACGCATCGTAACCGAGCAGAAGAGAACAGAAGAGCCAGAGCAGAGCTGAACAATCAGCATGTCTCTCATTCAGACCGACCCACATCCTGTGCCAACACACTACAATAGTAGCCCAAGTCTCCGTGACTGGGCATATTAACGAGGCCGGGTTTGATAGCAGCAATATGCAGGCCTGTGGGTTTGTGTAGAATTTCGAAGCGATAGGGTTGATGTACTGAACTGAGGCATGTGGCAGGGATATATATACTATAGCATTAGAGTAGCTACACTGTGGCTGGACGTTTGAGTCATGTGAATGAATGAACACTGCTCTGATATTATAAGAGGGGAAAGAATAAAAGTGATGAGGTGAAGTTGTCGGTTCTACTTCACAGGGGTCCCTGCAACTGGCTCTAGGTCATGTTCAATAAAACGTCACAGTAAGGTGCAGAGTGTTCGATTTTCCTGCTGGGGGGACAAGGAGACCCCCCAGCTCCGCTAGAACCATTGACAACTGCGTGACGTTTTCAAAGGATTGTTAAATAAATGTTAACTATTTGGTTGTAATATCATCATCTCCTGAAGACTATAGAAAGAACTACATATTTCTGATTATTACAGTGCTGTGAAAAAGTATTTTCCCCCTTTCTAATGTTCTCTACTTTTGATAGTGAATGTTATCAGATCTTCAATCAAAATGTAATATTAGATAAAGGGAACCTGAGCGAACAAATAACACAACAATGACATACTTATTTCATGAACAAAGTTATGCAACACCCAATGCTCCTGTGTGAAAAAGTAATTGCCCCCTTACACGCAATAACTGGCCACCTTTAACAGCAATGACTCCTACCCAACGCTCCTTGTAGTTGTTGATTGGTCTCTCACATTGCTGTGGAGGAATTTTGGCCCACTCTTCCATGCAGAACTGCACAGCAACACTTGTGGGTTTTCAAGCATGATCTGCTCGTTTCAAGTGCTGCCACAACATCTTAATTGGGAATAGGTCTGGACTTTGACTAGGCCATTGCAAAACTTCAAATTTGTAGCTTTTTAGCCATTTTCATGTAGACTTGATTGTGTGTTTTGGATCTTGCTGCATGACCCAGCTGCGCTTCAGCTTCAGCTCACAGATGGATGGCCTGACATTCTCCTGTAGACTTGATTGTGTGTTTTGGATCATTGTCTTGCTGCATGACCCAGCTATGCTTCTCTGATACAGAGCAGAATTCATGGTTCCTTCTATTAAGGAAAGTCATCCAGGTACTGAGGCAGCAAAGCATCTCCAAATCATCACACTACCACCACCATGCTTAACCGTTGGTTTAAGGTTCTTACTGTGGAATGCTGTGTTTGGTTTTCGCCAGGCATAATGGGAACCATGTCGTCAGGACCTGGATGACTTGCCTTAATTGAAGGAACCATGAATTCTTGCTCTGTATCAGAGAAGCATAGCTGGGTCATGCAGCAAGACAATGATCCAAAACACACAATCAAGTCTACACAAACATTTAAAAAAAAAACCGTTTTCAATAGGGGTGCGCCATTTCACTTTGTAAAAAATCGTTCCCAAATTAAACTGCATTGTACTCAATTATTGCTTGTACAATATGCATATTATTATTACTATTGGATAGAAAACACTCTCTAGTTTCTAAAACCGTTTGAATTATATCTGTGAGTAAAACAGAACTCATTTTGCAGCAAACTTCCTGTCAGGAACTGAAAAATCTGAAATCGAGGGCTCTGTTCCAGGGTCAGTTTATTAATTTGCATGGAATCTATGGGTCTACATGCACAGCATACGCCTTCCACTAGATGTCAGTAGGCAGTGAGAGTTGGAATGGGGTGTCTAGCTAGATCTGAGGACGAACAAGATCGCTTGGAACGGAAGGCCTGACGCAAGAGGGACGTCTGCATTGCGCTCTGAAAAGCTTTCGTTTTATAAGTTAGATATCTCCGGCTCTGATTTAATTTGATATATGTGTTAAAAACATCATAATGTAGTTATTTTAAACCGAGTTATATCAGTTTATATCAGTTTATTGCGATTTTCGGTATATTATTTGTTTTGCGTTATGGTGAGTTGGCCACTTCTGTGCCGCATGGCTAGCGTTTGCTAGCGTTCTACAGATGAAGACGACATTCTACAACCGAACAACGATTATTCTGGACAAAGGACAACTTGTAAAAGATTCTGATGGAAGCTCATCAAATAGTAGGAACAATTTATGATGTTAATTCGTATTTCTGTCGAAAATGTTTAGACTAATATTCCGCCATGAATTTCGGCGCTGTCTCGCTATAACGTAAGCTGTATGTCATAGTAACGTTATTTAAAAAAATCTAACACAGCGGTTGCATTAAGAACTAGTGTATCTTTAATTTGCTGTCCAACCTGTATTTTTTAGTCAAGTTTATGATTAGTTATTGATTAGATTAGGTGCCTCAAAATGCAAATTGTTTGAATTTTGGCTACTTATTCACATTGTTCAACCACGAATTGTACCGCTAAATATGCACATTTTCGAACAAACCATATATGTATTGTGTAATATGATGTTATAGGACTGTCATATGGTGAAGTTTGAGAAGGTTAGTGAAAAAATTAATATCTTTTGCTGGTTTATTCGCTGTCGCTAACGTGTTGAATCAATGCGGTTGAGTGGTAGGCTATTGTAGTAAGCTAATATAATGCTATATTGTGTTTTCGCTGTAAAACACTTAAAAAATCTGAAATATTGGCTGGATTCACAAGATGTTTGTCTTCCATTTGCTGTACACCGTGTATTTTTCATAAATGTTTTATGATGAGTATTTAGGTATTTCACGTTGGTTTCTGTAGTTATTCTAGCTGCTTTGGTGAGAGTTGTGATGGTGGCTGCAATGTAAAACTATGATTTATACCTGAAATATGCAAATGTTTCTAACAAAACATATGCTGTACAATAAATCTGTTATAAGACTGTCATCTGATGAAGTTGTTTCTTGGTTAGTGACTATTTATATCTTTATTTGGTCGAATTTGTGATAGCTACCTATGCAGTAAAAAAATGGTGGAAAAAAAAGTTGGGTCTTTTGCTATCGTGGTTAGCTAATAGAAATACATATTGTGTTTTCCCTGTGAAACATTTAAAAAATCGGAAATGATGGCTGGATTCACAAGATGTGTATCTTTCATCTGGTGTCTTGGACTTGTGATTTCATGATATTTAGATGCTAGTATTTACTTGTGGCGCTATGCTAGGCTATGCTAGTCAGCTTTTTTACTGATGAGGGTGCTCCCGGATCCGGGATGAGTACCAAGTAGAAGTTTTAAATGCAACAAATTTAGTTTTTCAATGGCCTAGTCAAAGTCCAGACCTAATCCCAATTGAAATGTTGTGGTAAGACTAGAAACGAATAGTTCATGCTTGAAAACTTACAAGTGTCGTTGAGTTAAAGCAGTTCTGCATGGACGAGTGGGTCAAAATTCCTCCACAGCAATGTGAGAGACTGATCAATAACTACAGGAAGTGTTTGGTTGGAGTCGTTGCAGCTAAAGGAGGCACAACCAGTTATTGAGTGTAAGGGGGCAATTACTTTTTTACACGGGAATTGGGTGTCACTTACTTAGCTAGTGAATACAGCTAGCTAGTTAAGCCTACTCAAAGACCTGGCTCAAACAAAGAGGGATGCTATGTTAGCTAGTTGGCTATGGCTATCCAATAGTAGAGCTCTTCTAAGTCAAGGTAAGCTTTCGTTGTATTAATTCATTACCACCGGGTCCCGTCAGTGTAACTGCTAAACTATACACTTTACTGCATGATTGTAGCGGGTTAACTAATGCGTTAGTTCTAGTAGCTATGTTGATTATGTCGTTAGATAAAACGGTGCCAATGATGGAGGCTGTGTGTAGCGGTTAGCGGGTTTGGCTTGGAATTTTTCCCCGCCTTGTCACAGACAGCTGTTGTGTTGTGCACTGATGTCCACATGCGAAGGGAAAAGGTGAAAGAGAGAGAGCGCCTAGATGTGAGAAGAAATTATAGAACGACCAAAGTGATCATGCTGTTTGTATGTGGCTGCTATGAATGTGAACTGTGTTTGCAGGTGATCAGGGGTGTATTCATTCCGCGATTCTGTTGAAAAAAAACATTTCTTAAATGGAAGCAAACGGAACAGAAATAAACATAACTACATTTTTCCAATAGAACGTGTCATTTGGGGTGGTAGAGTTAGGGGAAATAATAAAGAAGGAAAATATAATAATACATATATATTTAAAAATAAAAACTATATTGGGGATTGGAAATTATGCAAACAATTACATTGATAGAAGCCAAAATCTATCTGCAATATGAAAGCTGATCTACCCTCCCAAAATAAATACAACTTAGTCATAGAATTTATTTAACAATACCTTGAAAACAGTATGTAATTGTCAATGGTTTTAGCTGCTGGTTTCCTTGTCCCCCAGCAGCCAAATCGAGCACTCTGCACCGCATTGTGACGTTTTAACTTGAGGGGGCAAGCAAAACTGAGACTCTTTCAAAAGTATGCTGTCTATTTCTCATAGTCTAACCAGATGCTGGGCTTTCTAGGTGGACATGAAAGAGTTAATCAGAACCTCTGTGAGCATAAGAGTGAGGAGGGCAATCTCACTTAGAGCACTTAAAGCTGTGACTTATCGCGCTCCAACTCCAACAATGCCGGAAACAAGCCCAAGCTGGATCAGGAACGCAGTGACACATTAGCTACTTATGCCACAGGCTTACACTCTCTGGTCTAAATCTAAATCTGTGTATTACTAAAGCAAGGTGCACGTGTGTGTGTTAAGAGACCCAAATCCTGCTCTCATGACCAAGTAATCAAGCTGAGATGCTGTGTCACCACTAGGGCTGTTGCGGTGACCGTATTACCGACACACCGGCTGTCACGAGTCATGACGGCAGTCAAATTCCACGTGACCGTTTAGTCACGGTAATTAGGCTTCTGCAAGCTCTGATGCTGCTGATGGTCATTAGTAGCTTACCAAACTTGCTAACTTCCTGGTATTCAGCAATCTATCGTCCCTCTAATCACTCTGACATCAAGGCAAATGTCATCAAAAATCTTGCGCAACATTTCTATAGGCTATGCAATTGTGTGAGAAAACAGAGTGACGGCCTCTATTAAAAAGAAGAGGATCCCATCAGCTTTCTATAGGCTAGGCCTACTATATTTATTTCTCACCTTTCCTAACATTAACTTCTTATGGCTGTTGAAAAACTGGAAAATATGTGCCCATTTTCAAACGGCCTCTTAATCAATTTTTGCTCTTACAATATGCATAGTATTACTACTATTGGATAGAAAACAGTCTCTAGTTTCTAAAAACGTTTGAATTATTTCTCTAAGTGGAACAGAACTATTTTTACAGCCCATTTCCTATCCGGAAGTGAGTTTTCCAAAATCGATGTCTCTCTTCAAGACCTTGTCTATAAAAGGGCATGTCACTTAGGACTGTAGAAACACGTCATACGCCTTCCACTGGGTGTCATGCGGAAGTGAGAGCAGAAAGGACTTGAATATCTCGTCCTGGGTTTGAACACAACCTCTTGGAGTGAGACTTGCGCACTTTATTTTTTTTTCTGGGCGCGAAGTAGAACCTGGACTCGGCTCCTGGAAAACGCTCGTTAAAGGTGAATATGATCTCCGGCTTCGATTTTATTTGATACATGTCACAATATCATCCTAAAGTATGTTTTTTCAATATAGTTTAATTATATTATTGAAATTTATTCTGGA
This sequence comes from Salvelinus fontinalis, assembly GCF_029448725.1. Lineage (NCBI taxonomy): Eukaryota > Metazoa > Chordata > Actinopteri > Salmoniformes > Salmonidae > Salvelinus > Salvelinus fontinalis. Next base: position 38,722,055 of record NC_074694.1, read on the forward strand.
CTTTAGACGTGATGCGACGCAAGAATTTTGTCAAGATGGAGAGGTTAGCGTCGCACTGCCAGTGTGCTTGCTAATTCAAGAGGGAAATCGTTCGTTCTGGATCGAAATAAAGACGTTTCTGAACAAAGGACCCCTTGGAGAACATTCTGATGGAAGATCAACAAAGATAAGGACCCAATTTGGGATGCTTTTTCATAGCAGCATACCACCCTGCATACCACTACTGGCTTGCTTCTGAAGCTAAGCAGGGTTGGTCCTGGTCAGTCCCTGGATGGGTGACCAGATGCTGCTGGAAGTGGTGTTGGAGGGCCAGTAGGAGGCACTCTTTCCTCTGGTCTAAACAATATCCCAATGTCCCCAGGGCAGTGTTTGGGGACACTGCCCTGTGTAGGGTGCCGTCTTTCGGATGGGATGTTAAACGGGTGTCCTGACTCTCTGAGGTCATTAAAGATCCCATGGCACTTATCGTAAGAGTAGGGGTGTTAACCCCGGTGTCCTGGCTAAATTTCCAATCTGGCCATCAAACCATCATGGTCACCTAATAATCCCCAGTTTACAATTGGCTCATTCATCCCCCTCCTCTCCCCTGTAACTATTCCCCAGGTCGTTGCTGGAAATGAGAACGTGTTCTCAGTCAACTTACCTGGTAAAGTAACGGTAAAATAAAATAAAATAAATAAATAAAATAAAATATCTGTCGAACTGTGCTATGCTACCGTTTGACTAGAATCAATGCTGCTGTGTGCTAGCTAATGTAGTAAGCTAATATAACGATATATTGTGTTTTAGCTGTAAAACACTTCAAAAATCGGAAATATTGGCTCTATTCACAAGATCTTTGTCTTTCATTAGCTATCCACCATATATTTTTCTGAAATGTTTTATGACGTGTAATTAGTAGTTGACGTTGGTGTCTGTATTTTCTCTGGCTACTCCCGTGCGATTTCTTACTGTAGCTATGATGGTAGCAGTAATGTAAAACTGATTTATAGCTAAAATATGCAAATTTCATCAATAGTTTGTAGGCTATGAGTGGAAGCCAGGAAATGCTAAATGTGTTTATGTTAATTAACGGTCAATTACCATGAGACTGGCAGTTATTTAAGTGATAATGCCCGAGAAGCCGGTGTTTGGAGGATATATTGGCACGGGTGTTGTTGGGCCCGAGATGAAGTGTAGGTCCGGCAAACCGTGCCAATATATCCTCCAAACACTGGCTTCGAGGGCATTATCACTTTTACATAATGCGTTACCAACATATTCAAATAACGATTGACATATTTTCATTATAAACATTATTTTGCTGAATTTATTCATACTATTTCATCATTCCACAAGATATAGTCCCGACACAAATCTAGGGTTGCTACCCAAGCTGGTCGTTCATTCTATTGGTTCGGCTGCCAGAGACGCGACTCGGTCGTTCAGTCTTTTTGTTCTGTATCTATGGATGCGACCCAGTCGTTTGTTTTAAATGTTCCATTGCCATACTGGCTGGCAACGTTCTTATCCCTTGCTTGCTAAACAGCCAACTACGGCTAACTTAGTCATGTCAAACAGTACAGACAGAATAACAACAATAGCTGCATTTGCATTTGGTGAAGCTGTTTTCTAGTGACATTTATTTGGATACATTGCCATGAGGCGCAATATACGCCTGGCATAGAAAATGTGCTCACTCGTCAGGACACTGTTGTTCAGAGGAGCTAGCCAACAACACAGCTACAGTAACACAATCACTTCAAACTGAAGCTAGAAAGACTGCAAACTAGCTGCATTTTGTTTTGTTTGACCTTTTTTCAATCAACATTTCTTTGTATATATCCATAAAAATGATGCCAGCTGATTCATGATTTCGACTGGCTGAGAATCGCTGCCTGCCTGCCTGTCTGTATCCTCCCGACTCCCAACAGACACGTTCATTGCTATGGGACAGCTGGAGATTGAATTTGAATATTGTTGCAAATGTCGGAGAGACAGACAGCAAGGTTTATACAATTCTCCAACCTGTGGAAAACTAAATGCTAGTCTAAAGGAAATGTGAGATAATGTCTAGATCCTTTTTATAGTGGAGATCAAGTTCATAAATTGCCTGGCTGGGCTGATGAGACAGTGGAATGCGCAGTCAGATGGAACAGAGTAAATATGCATTTTAACGCCATAGATTTAGCTGGTGGTAACTTGTGGAATAGACACCGGCTGGAATGCAGTTTTAACCAATCAGCGTTCAGGATTAGAACCACCCATTGTATAATTGCTTGACAATCACCGGCTGACAAAATTTCATGACCGCCACACACACACACACACACGGATCTGCTGGCATTTCACTGGTATAAAACACAGGCCTACACTTAGCGCCACAACAGTGCTAAGAAGCAATGTGCAAAGTGCTGATTATTTTAATCTGCAGGAGAGTGTAAAGGAATGTTGGACTTTGCTACACAAACTGGTGTGCGTCTATCACACACTTGAACTGGTCCAAAGAAACCTATCACAGCGGCCAGCTCAATGAAAAAGGCAACACTGTACACACACACACACACACACGCAGATAAACACATCCAGATAAACACGTGTGCACGCACGCACAGGCGCACACACACACAAATACACACACAAACAAGGTTAATGTTGTACAGCCTAACAGATCCATCTAAACGATGCCTTTGTGTGTAGGACTTTGCAAAGTTTGGCTTCCGTATAAAAGAGTGAGCTCAGGCAGAGGATTGTACAGAGCATGAGTAAGTAAACCACCTAAATTCCTCTCACACGCTTCGACAGGAATCCAGCGAACAGGCAAAGGAGGCGGAGAGGTGGTGGTGGGGCAGAGGAGAGGAGGAGAGAAGGGTGCACTCTTTTCAAAGGCAGGGCATAATTTGTCCTGTTCTCAGTGTGGTACAAAAACAGAACTTAACATGTAGCAAACAAGAGCGAGGTCGCCAATCGTCAGCGATGTTAACCCTTTGTATGGACCCACCGACAACGAGGGCCCAGGGGAGCCCAGCAAACCACAGATACTCTCAGTACAAAGCGGAAGGAAAAAACAAGAGTATTGTAAAAACTTAGGTGAAGAAATGAAAGGATCAAGAAAAGATTTGTCAATGACTGGGCAGCACATGAAAGAAGATGCTGTTTTCTTATTCTATATAGCCCGCGTTGAGGTCTGACGAAAGCACTTGATCAATAACATGCATTATCGTCCTTATTAATAACGTTGGCACGCAGACGCACAAAGACGACATCAATAGGCGGGCGCACATGCAAAGAGAGATGATTAGTGAGGTGCTATAGGAGGGGCCAGCTAGGAAAATATTCATAAGGGCCACAAGTCTATCCCAAGGGCCGCTCTCTCTTTAAACACATTGAAGAGAAGGGGGAAAGTGTTCTGTTCATCCTCAGAACCACCCGAACATTTGAGAGCGAGAGAGAGAAAGGCAGAGGCCACTCTGCAGCCAAACTACACACTAGTCTCCCACTTACAGCCGGGTCGGCATTGGGTGTCTCAGAAGTGGAAAGAAAACGGAGCGTGTTCCTTTTATTGTTTGTTTTTCTAGCACTTTGTGTTATTCTGGTTCCCTCTCTCTGTTCTCTCTGTCTTTACGTTACATAATGAGGTCCATCCATCCCAATTAGGAGGTGTTGCTTCCTGACGAGGGGTGTGTGTAGTGGGTAAGGGGACGGGAGGGCGGAGGAGGGTACTGGGTTTTGTGTTCTTCTTCTGAGAGCTTTTTTAATTGTGTATAAAATAAACTGGGGTGCTGAGCATCAATCGTTAGCTTATACAAATATCAAGAGGGGTAAAGCTAACCCGACTATCCCTTAGGATTACTCTTGCACACTATGGATTCGGTATGCAGAACAATTTGAGAGGCGTTCAATCTGGATGAACCGCAGGCAAATGCAATCACACCTACTCCTCAAGAAATACAACAATAAACCCTAAATCCAATACTTTCAGCCTCCATTGCCAGTCTCCATGGAGAAACATGGAGACACTCCACACACACAATCACACACATACTTCTCTCCCTCCGTGACACACGCAAAGCTGAAGTGTGTTTTTGTTTTGGGAAGAAGAGAGGGTTAATTACTTACACTTCTCGATCAGAAACATATTTACTGACTTCTCCCCTCTCCTTTCTCTTTCATTCTGGGGGATGGGGGGGAAGCAGGAGGGATAAGAGGGAGTAGGAGGTTAACTTCTTGTGTGTCTGAATGGAGAACAGCTGCAGGGTGCTGGCCAGGGACAGTTCCACTTGGCTAGAGAGAAGACCAGAGACCCCCTGGGGAGAACAAGAGAGAGATGAGAGGAGAGAGAGTGGAGAGGTGGGGAGAGAAAAATATATAGTAGGAGTGGGGAGAAGATGGCAGGGGTAGAGAGAGATAGGGCAGTCAACAACAAAAAACGTACAGAAGAGGAGAAGAGTGTTAATGGAAGTGCTGAGTGTTTCCCATAAACAGATCATAGTAGCCTGAGGGTATATCACAGCCCAGTTGACTTTACAGAGCAGCGGAGGGATTCAAAAACGCAACACTTCATCTGCTAGTAGAGGACTCACAAACAGTTATTGATTGAGACTGACACTTATAGCAAAATAACTGCAAAAAAACCCTGACCAAACTCAAACGACGCATCATCGGTGTAAAAAAAAAAGTAGAAAGAAGCTTTGCTTCGTACGAATCAACAAACCGCCGATACCCCCCAGAGAAAGAGGCACTGTGGGAACACGTTTGGTAGCAAAGCATTCTGGGAAAGGACACAAACGTGTAAGAGGCTCATCTGGGTGATTTCCTACACTGGCTGTTTTTCTCCAGTCGATCAGGCATCGGTAATGCTTTAATGAGCTGGCTGTCAGTACATGATGAGTTGTGTGTGACACCACAGAAAAAACACGTTATATAAACAGCACCCTCTCGGATATAGACTATAATCAGATAGGGGAGGGGCAGGGAGTCGTTGAGTCATTCTGTTGTCAGGAGGTGTTGCCAACGATGCAGACAACTCCATATTTAATGGAGAGTTTCACTTGCTGTTTTTAAGAGTTAGTATCTGAATAGGACTATATCTGTGTCTGTATCTGGCAGTGCTGGAATCTGTGAGTTGGGTAATAAGGCCAGAAGACCGTTCTAGCTGGGACTGTTGGCCGATTCTTGAATCACTGGGCACTTCATGCATGGAGCGTTTCTGCCACCCAGTGGTTAAAGGGAACATAAAAGCTTCCCTGCGGTGCTCTATGCCCAATTCTAAATAGGCCTCTAGCTGCTTCTGTCCCATCTTCAGCCTATCTGGGAACAAGGAGAAGCTTTAACCATACTGCTTATACCTGTGAAGTAATTCCAGAACTATTTCAAGTGCCTCTAGGGGTAAGAGGTGGAATTAGGCCGAAGCCATCTAAACTCAAGTTTGTGTGTGTGTGTGTGTTTTACTATCCTTGTGGGGACCAGGATAGGAAAACAAGAAAATTCAGACAAGTGGGGACATTTCGCCGGTCCCCACAAGGAAAAAAGCTATTTTAGGCTTAGGGGTTAGGTTCAGGGTTGCAAGTAGGGTTTGAATTAGGGTTAGGAGTTAAGGTTAGCAAAGAAATGTTGGTCCCAATAAGGAGAGGGAGAGAGAGAGAGAGAGAGAGAGAGAGAGAGAGAGAGAGAGAGAGAGAGAGAGAGAGAGAGAGAGAGAGAGGCCCCACCCACCACCAGAGCATCACCACCTCCATTGGCCCAGCCAGTCTGGACTAGAGGTTGACCGATTAATGAGCATGGCCGATTAATTAGGGCCGGATTCAAGTTTTCATAACAATCGGTAATCGATTATGGCCGATTACATTGCACTCAACGAGGAGACTGCGTGGCAGGCTGACCACCTCTTACGCGAGTGCAGGAAGGAGCCATGGTAAGTTGCTAGCTAGCATTAAACGTATCTTATAAAAGACAATCAATCTTAACATAATCATAATAACTACACATGGTTGATGATGTTACTAGTTTAACTAGCTTGTCCTGCGTTGCAAATAATCAACGCGGTGCCTGTTAATTTATCATCGAATCACAGCCTACTTCACCAAACGGGGGATGAGCGCATTCGCGAAAAAAGCACTGTCATTGCACTGTCATTGCACCAATGTACCTAACCATGAACATCAATGCCTTTCTTAAAATCAATACACAAGTATATATTTTTTAATCTGCATAAATCTGCATAAAATAAATTCATGTTAGCAGGTAATATTAACTAGGGAAATTGTGTCATTTCTCTTGCATTCTGTGCAAGCAGAGTCAGGGTATATGCAGCAGTTTGAGGCGCCTGGCTCGTTTCTTCCTAACAAAGACCGTAATTAATTTGCCAAGATTTTACATAATTATGACATAACCTGTCTAGGATCAGCGTGCCGCTAGCGGCACACCCCCCCCCCACACTGAAAAACCAGTGCCGCGAAATTCAAAAAAAATATTTTTTTAAAACATTTAACTTTCACACATTAAAGTCCAATACAGCTAATGAAAGACACAGATCTTGTGAATCCAGTCAACATGTCCGATTTTTAAAATGTTTTACAGGGAAGACACAATATGTAAAGATGTACATCTATTACCTAAAAACACATTAGCATAATCCACCATCTTTTATTTGTCCACCAACACCAGTAGCCATCACCAATTCGGCTAAACTAAGATATTTATAGCCCCTAACTAACAAAAAAACTCATCAGATGACAGTCTGATAACATATTTATGGTATGGGATAGGTTTTGTTAGAAAAAAGTGCATATTTCAGGTAGATGGCATAGGTTACAATTGCACCCACCGTCACAGAAGGAATAGAAAAACTACTTAGAGCAACGTGTTTACCTACTTACTAATCATCAAACATTTCGTAAAAATACACAGCATACACGAATCGAAAGACACAGATCCTGTGAATACAGACAATATTTCAGATTTTCTAAGTGTCTTACAGCGAAAACACAATAAATCATTATATTAGCATAGCACATAGCACATAGCAGCCCAGCATTGATTCTAGCCAAAGTGAGCGATAACGTCAACATCGCCAAAAATATATTAATTTTTTCACTAACCTTCTCAGAATTCTTCAGATGACACTCCTGTAACATCATATTACACAATCCATATAGAGTTTGATCGAAAACGTTTATATTTAGCCACCAAAATCATGGTTAGACAATGTGAAATGTAGCTCAGCTGGTCAGAAAATGTCCTTGCGCCACTTAGACAGTGATCTACTCTTATACATAAATACTCATAAACGTGACTAAAAAATATAGGGTGGACAGGGATTGATAGACAATTTAATTCTTAATACAATTGCGGAATTACATTTTTTAATTTATCCTTACTTTTCAATACAGTTTGCGCCAAGCGAAGCTACGTCAAAAAACATGGCGTCCTAAGCCACTAAAATGTTTCGACAGAAACACGATTTATCATAATACAAATGTCCTACTTTGAGCTGTTCTTCCATCAGTATCTTGGGCAAAGGATCCTTTCTTGGGAGTAATCGTCTTTTGGTGGAAAGCTGTCCTCTTGCCATGTGGAAATGCCAACTGCGTTCGGGATGAACTGAAAAGCGTGCCCAGCTATTCACATCGTTTCAAAAATAAATGTCCCAAAATCGCACTAAACGGATATAAATTGCTATAAAACGCTTTAAATTAACTACCTTATGATGTTTTTAACTCCTATAACGAGTGAAAAGATGACCGGAGAAATATAACAGGCTAAACTAACGCTTGGAACAGGGGCGGCTCGGTGTCCTCCACGCGCGTTACGCACCAAGAAAAGACTTGCTAGCTACAGGGTTTTTTAATTTATAGGGCCTGTGAACGCGCAATCGACCCCATTGGAATCGTCATCACGTAAAGGCATCCAGGGGAAGACGTAAGAAGTGTCCGTATAGTCATAGCAATAACAGTGCCCTTTTAACTGACTTCAGAACAGTGGCCAACATTTCTGAAATCTGACTCCATGTCAGGGAAATTGCTGTAGAATGGGCTCTGTTCCACTTAGAGACAAAATGTCAACTCCTATAGAAACTATAGACTGTTTTCTATCCAATAATAATAATAATATGCATATTGTACGATCAAGGATTTTGTGGGAAGCCGTTTCAAAAATTACCCAATTAGCATAAATAGTCTCAACAGCGCCCCCATCCTCAACAGGATAACATTAAAGGTTGTGCAATGTAACAGCAATATTTAGACTTATGGATGCCCCTCGTTCGATAAAATATGGAACGGTTCCATATTTCACTGAAAGAATAAACGTTTTGTTTTCTAAATGATCGTTTCCGGATTTGACCATATTAATGACCTAAGGCTCGTATTTCTGTGTGTTAATTATATTATAATTAAGTCTATGATTTGATATTTGATAGAGCAGTCTGACTGAGCGGTGGTACGCAGCAGCAGACTCGTAAGCATTCATTCAAACAGCACTTTCCTGCATTTGCCAGCAGCACTTCGCAATGCTTGAAGCACAGCGCTGTTTATGACTTCAAGCCTATCAACTCCCGAGATTAGACTGGCAATACTATAGTGCCTATAAGAACATCCAATAGTCAAAGGTATATGAAATACAAATGGTATTGAGAGAAATAGTCCTATAATTCCTATAATAACTACAACCTAAAACTTCTTAACTGGGAATATTGAGGACTCATGTTAAAAGGAACCACCAACTTTCAACAGCAGGACCAGTGCAGCTACACAGAGGCCCTCAGAAGACAGGAGAACTCTGCAGGTAGGAATGAGTCTGATTAAACAGCTCCTCCATGACGTTTGCACTACAAGCGTGCACACACAAACACACACACACACACACACACACACACACACACACACACACACACACACACACACACACACACACACACACACACACACACACACACACACACACACACACACACACACACACACACACACACACACACACACACTATTGTACTAAAAGTTTGCTTGTTCAATGAATATGAAGAAGGAAAAAAGAAAAAGAGAACAAATGTTTGCTGTTATCCATTGTTTATCGTACTCTTAACAACTTAGTAGTCAGTTGTTACTGTATTTTCGGCTGTGTTGTTCTTTCTTTTTGCTACATGAAATCGCTATCATTTAGCATGTGGAACAATCAGGGCTTATTAAACTCATCAACCTTTGGACTGAAGAGTTTAGCACTGGAGTTTTTTGTTGTTGTTGATGTCATCATTCTGCAGGACACATGGTGTAAAGCAGACATTGTCACTCACCGGCCCACAGTCTACAGAGAGGTAATTGTGCCGTCACAGAAACACAGCTCTGTCAATAGAAGCAGAAACTCTGAAGGATAGGTCATTTGGTACAAATCCGAACCGCAAAATCGAATTGATCCCCTCAAAATTGGTAAATATCACATTTGGTTAAAGCTGAAAAAATGACTTGTACTGACAGAAAAGATGTGTTCCTTTGCGCAATATATATCCCCCCTCAGAATCCCTATATTACTCAGAGGAGATCTTCCCCACCCTTGAGGAGGAGACGTGCTATTTCCAGGCCCAGGGAAATGTGTTGATCTGTGGGGACACAAATGCGAGCACAGGAACACTACCTGATCTAACGAGCACACGAGGAGACAGCTTTATTACAGGCCATGCTGTTTCTAACTGTCTTAATCTCCCCCATAGAAACAGTGCCAGCACCATCATCAAAAACGGAAGGGATCTGTTGTAGCTCTGTAGAAGCATGGGTCTGTACTTTGTCAATGGTAGGTTACGGGGGGACTCTTTGGGGAAATTCACCTATTGCTCACCTCTTGGCCACAGTAGACTATATGATTACAGACACTGACCCTTTCTCTCTCAGCTCATTCACCGTCAAGCCACTAACAGCTCTGTCTAATCACAGCCAAATTGCCTTGTTCCTCAAAAGAACAGACCTGGAAACAACCACATATTCACAGCCCAGTAAGCTGTACAACATCAGAAATTCATACAGATGAGCCCAAAACAGCACAGAAGAATACCAGAAAATAACCAGTAACCAAAAAATACAAAATGGTGACATATGGACAACCCATTTTAAAACAGTCTACAACACCGTTCAAATTCATGGGAACGCAGAACAATGCCAAATTCATGAGAAGTTGAATGGAGTAGAAAAAGCTATAAAGGACAATTAAAATCCATTGGACTCCCCAATTACTGACCAGTAGCTCTATTAGAAACTTCAGCCCCTCAAATTTAAAAAAGCATACAGACCTGATGGCATCCTAAATGAGATGCTCAAATTCACTAGTGCAAAATGGGATACCTAGTCAGTTGTCCAACTGAATGCATTCAACTGAAATGTGCCTTCCACATTTAACCCAACCCCATCAGAGAGGTGCGGGGGGGCTGCCTTAATCGACATCCACGTCTTTGGCGACCGGGAAACAGTTGATTAACTGCCTTGCTCAGGGTCAGAACAACAGATTTGTACCTTGTCAGCTAGGGGATTCAATCCAGCAACCTTCCGGATACTGACCCAACGCTCTAACCACTAGGCTACCTGCCGTTTAATTAGATTCTAAGTATAGGTTATTTTCTTGACATCTGGAATCTTTGACTCATAATCCCAATCTTTAACAACGGAGAATTTGACCCTAACAATTACAGAGGCATTTGTGTGAACAGTAACCTGGGGAAGGTTTAATGTCGTATTATAAATGTAAGAGTTCTAAAATGTCTTGAGTAAAAAGGCAAATTGGATTTATACCAAAACATTGCACAACCGATCATATTTACACCCTACACACCCGGATAGATAAACATGTCCACCAAAATAATACCAACATGTATGCCTGCTTTATCGACTTCCAAAACGCATTTGATTCTATTTGGCATACGGGACTGTTCTACAAAGTGGTGTCGGGGGGTAAACATGTGACATAATTAAATCAATAAATGAAGCATCAAAACTAGCAAGAAAATAATGGAATTCTTTAACCAGGTTGCGGGGCCTTCGCCAGGGTTGCAATCTGAGCCCTGCGCTCTTCAATATTCACATCAACGAATTGGCCACTATTCTAGAAAAATCTTCAGCCCCTCGTGTTAGTCTCCACAATCCAAAGGTTAAATGCCTGCTCTTCCCAGATGATCTGTGCCTGCTGTCACCCACAGCACATGGCCTACAGCAGAGTCTGGAACCTGCTGGAGCAGTACTGCCAGACCTGGGCCCTGGCAGGAAACCCCAACAATACCAAAATAATTAGATCCAGATCTCAGGGAATTAGACCAAAGTTCTGAATTGGTACAAAATATATAGAGTACTACACACACTACAATTACTTTAGTTTAAAAATAAGCTCAACTGGACAACTAAATGAGGCAGCGAATGAACTAAGAGAGAAAGCACGCAGGGCATTCTACGCCATTAGACATCTAATTTAAATGTGTCATTGAACCAATTGCACTTTAAGGCAGCGAGGTGTGGAGTCCACTTGCAAAACAAGATTTCACCCAATGGGACAAACACCCCAATGAAACCCTGCATGCAGATTTCTGTAAGATTCTCCTACATGTCCAGAGGAAAACTACAAACAATGCATGCAGGGCAGAATTAGGTCAATATTCACTAATAATAAAACTAAAAAAAGAGCAATTCAGTTTTAGAAACATCTAAAATACAGTGATTCCCACTCATATCATTACCAAGCCCTGCAATGCCAAGAGCAAAGAAAAGAGTCCCCTCATCCAGCTGGTCCTGGGGCTGAGTACACAAACCTATTCTACTAACACACTTAAGCCTCAGGACCAGAACATCCAATCAATCAGAATAAACCAAATTACAACACAGTCAAAACAAAACTACATTACCTATTGGGAAACACAAGCACAAACACAAAGAAAAATGTAGTGCTATCTGGCCCTAAATCGATAGTACACCATGGCTAAATATTTGACCATGGTTACTGATCAAAACCTTAGAAAGACCTTGACAAAGTACAGGCTCAGTGAGCACAGCCTTACCATTGAGAAGGGTAGACACAGGAAAACCTGGCTCCCTGTAGAGGAAAGGCTGTGTAACCACGGCACCACAGCAGAACCTGAGACAGAGCTGCATTTCCGGACAAAATGTCAAAAATATTAAACAATTAGAGAGTGTCGTTTCCCCAAATGTTAAACCCATATTCAAGGTTTCAAAGACTGCTCTGATGAGAATAGTCTACAAGTCCTGTTGGGGGAAGAAGCAGAGAGCTATGAGTTGGCGGTGCACAACATTGCTGCCTGCCATAAGATGAGGGACAGTGTTTGACAGGCTAACCTCCTACACATGTCCTCTATGCCATTGTTATTGTCCATTGCATGGTCATTTTTACCCTTAATTATTGTTGTTATTGATTGTTCCGTTGACAATTATTACAATTATGTTAATTTTGTAAATGAATCTGTAAGGGCCGACGCCGGACACCAGAAGCAGGTACGGGGAGTCAGACATTTATAGAGGAGGTAATAAACAGGTGATTAAGTGAGTCCAGGTGAGTTCAATATCGCTGAAGCGCATGACGAGGGAAGGCAGGTGTGCGTAAACGATGATGGCACGAGTGCGTAATGCAGGGCAGCCTGGCGCCCACGAGCGCCAGGGGGGAAGAGCGGGAGCAGGCGTGACAGAATCACACACTTTCCAAAGCACTCTTTGGCAATATGTACATTGCTACATCTTGCCAATACAGCACATTGAATTGAATTGAGAGAGAGAGAGAGAGAGCAAGCATGCAACCGAGCAAGCGTAAAATCTTCAAAGTTGGACACTTCAAACTTACGATCATGCATTTCTTCACTACACAGTATCCACAATCCAAATGATCTCACCAGAGGTATAGGGACATTAGTACACCCTAGTGGTGGTGGCAAGGATAGTTATTTTCCTGCTAATAAAAAGGCCCTTGTCTGCAATACTATCTCATCACCAGGTGGTGGGGGTATTTGACTGTGTTGGGCATTTTGTGGTACATTGAGCGGGCTCTAGGAGACTCCAAGAGATTGTTAACCCGTTCAAACCACAAGGTGGAGGCAGAACTACTACTACAGACACACGATAGGTGCACCTGTACTTCAACAGGTGATACACACACGTGTCCTGTTCTGTTCCACTGCTTAGTCCCACTGTTTAGTTCTAAGGGTCCATGTAAATGTCTGATTTGCGGCCATGTAAACGCTGACCTGTTCACCGGACCCCCCCTCCTCCCCCACACATGTCTTAACTGCTAAATGCTTGGCTATGAAAAGCCAACTGACATTTACTGGACCTGTTGAACCCTCTACAACCACTGTTATTGTCATTTGAACCTTCTGGTCTTCTATGAACGTTTGAACATCTTGAAGAACAATCTGGCCTTAATTGGCCATGTACTCTTATAATACCCCCCCCCCCCCCCCCCCCCCCCCCAGCACAGCCAGAAGAGGACTGGCCACCCCTCAGAGCCTGATTGCTCTCTAGGTTTCTTCGTAGGTTCCTGCCTTTCGAGGGAGTTTTTCCTGGCCACCGTGCCTCTACATCGGCATTGCTTGCTCTCTGGGGTTTTAGGCTCAGTTATATAAGCAGTTTGTAATAACTGCTGCTGTAAAAAGGGCTCTACAAATACATGTGATGAATAAAGCATTACTTCATCACATACTGAAAAGATCACAGTTGACAAATATTATAAGGATACCATTCTATAAACTACCCAGTGGAGAGAGAAGACATGAAGTGATTACATCACCCACATTGAACAACTGCTCCCCACCCGACACACAGGGACAGGCTGAGTCCGGATCCCATTACCAGGTCTGAAGGAAGGACAGGAATCAATTTCCCATCATTACAATTGTGTTCATTTCAATGTTGTTGCGTTTGATTGGGGCTAGCCGGAGTGCCAGTCTGTTTGTGCTATCATGTCAACTCCTTGTCACACATTCTTATGTTTGGCTTGACAATGCGCAATGGAGTTGGCAAGACCACAAACAGATCTGGGACCAGGCTATGAGGGGGCCAATTGTGACTTGAAGCAGCAACCCTGCCATTACATAACAGTGCACTATCACATGTGCCGCTAAAGGCTAAAGGTCCAGCTAACATTGCAGAAATAATTCAACGTTTCCGTACAGGGAGGCCAAACTGATATTGAACGGTACGACAAGTCTGTACACGGTCACCGCCGCTTGAGAGCAGCAGACTATAAGAATTCTAGTTCTCTAAACGTCACCATAGAAACGACCCGCACAAAGTTGCTTGACGTGACATGAGAAGTTTTGGAGAAAATGCATAGGCTAACTTTACGTTTATGATAGGGTAATAAACTCTTTGGACCACTTTGATCCAACAACAAACAGTATATTTACATGTCATCCAAGTTGCTTACATACACGCATTGCGGACTAAACTCCACTCTATGACAGAGTCCGCTGAAACGCACATATACAGAGAATAAGCCTATTTAGAGAAACATGTGAAAGTGGTTTACCTGTCAGGCCAATGCAAAACTATGTTCTTGCTACATTTGATCCAGAGGTGACATTTTACAATCCAAAAATCCAGAATCTTCTTACATCACGCACAGGGCCGTTATGTGACATCCACCTGTGTATCGGATGGTGATGAGTTCTGAAAGCCCAACTCCTGGGCAACTGTAGCCTATGGATATGACACGGGATAATAATATTCATAAGCATGATGCGTAAAAAATATATGGATGTCAAAATGTAAATGAAGAACCCCCACGCACAGGTAAAATAATCCTCAGCTGAACACAACTCCATACAAAGCTCTCCACAACGCACGCACATCTGACCGTGGGACAAGCGATAGGCTATCCCATGAGATCCAATAGTCAATGAACTAAAGAGCACACAACTGCGAAAACGGCTTCATTTATAAAATCCACTTAAACAGAATAAATCCAGATGTGGATGAAATGTCCTCGCGTAGTCCAGTATGTTCTTTGCGTTGCCTTGTTCGACTGTAGCGCGATTCAGCGGTTTGCAATGCAGCCGCGCACTAGTTTCTCACGCTTCTTTGCATTTCCAAATAGTCGCTTATCACGCGGTAAAAGCCAGCACATAACTAAGCCATGCTGAGAGCTGCTAACCCAAAGAATTTGGGCAGCGGCCGATGGGATATGTAGTCCCCACCCACAAATAAATGTGTGACTCCAGCTGTTCCCAACCTGCATAAAACACATACTCTTTTAATGTAAGTCGGTTACATGGACTTGTTCCCCTATTTCTCTGTATTCTCATGGTCTCTCTTTAATTAAATTAACAGAACTTGACAGCAAGACTACAGGCTACATCCAAGAACAGGCCCTTCTCTGACTGAACGCTCTGCTGGCTGTCTTACATCACGTTAAAGTCTCCCTGCCAGCAGGCATGCTGTTATTTTTGAGCATTTAAAATTACTAGCACGCAAAAACTCGGCTTGGCTAAGAAGAGTAGTGGAGCTTTACACAGAATGGACTGGGTGAGTGTGGGAAGCGTGCGTAAAAGAGGCAATCAACGAGAAGCCAACCCACAAAAACGTGGTGTTCAAACAGCGTTATATACTTATCATTACCATTGTTCCGATGTTCCGGTTGGTTCCCTGAGTTGATGCACTTCCAAGACGCAGCAAACAAGCTTGGGAGTCAAACTTGCCAGATGTTTCGGATGCAGTCAATGGAAATCCCGCGCCGGGTTTTCCCTCCCACACTCACACCTGAATTCCCAAACACCTGAACTGCACGCGATCCCGTAAAGATGAAGGTGCTTGATAGCGCTCTTGTGTGAACAGGGCTGAGCGGTTACGGAAAGTGTGTGCTCACACGGCGTTGCGTGACTAGAGGGGTTGGGCCGCGGAACACAAAGGCATTGTTCAGTGTGTGATCAGTCAGTCAGTCTGCCTCTCCGGTAACACAGCAACATTCCTCCGGCGTTCCTCAGCCTCTCCCTCAGCACAGGCTGCTCTGAGTTAACCAGGGGAAAGCGAAAGTGATGTCTTTATAATTGTGTTTTATAGTGGTTCCTGCCCTTTGTGTGGTTTTCTATATTTAGCAACATGTGAGAGAGGAATGAGAAATGAAACCTTTTAAACAATCACGAAAAGAGTAACTTCTAATGATTCCTATTCACAAAAATTGTAACAATGGTAACATGACATACATTTGTCAACAAATGTGTGTCAGAATAACCCACTGCTAAAGGAATTTCTGAGATATCTTAAGTCTTCATCTGCTTTAGGGTTTTGGGACACTACTTTCTATCTCTGGTCTCTTTAGTCTCTCACTGGTCTTTTTGGGACTCACTATCTCTGTCCTGTCTGTGTGTTTTCTCTGCCTCCACAAGGGCTCATTCAGAGGCTGACGAACAGCTCTATACGGAGACTTGAGGGACACATTGAACTCAACCTGATTGGGAGCTGTAGCTATTCTCTCTTTCTGTCTTCCATTCTCACTCGGAAAGCCTCTTTCTGTGTCTTGTCTGTCTGTCTGTCTGTCTGTCTGTCTGTCTGTCTGTCTGTCTGTCTGTCTGTCTGTCTGTCTGTCTGTCTGTCTGTCTGTCTGTCTGTCACTTATAAACAGTAAAACACACACACAGTCTGGTGAATGACTAGTGTTTGTGGAAATGAGTGATTACAGATCCCCAGGGGTGCAGAAGCCACTTAGGGAGAGGAAACCAGCCAATCAATTAGCCCTGCTAGAGGACACAACCATGCTATTCTCCACATCCTCCCGTCCCCACTGTTAGGGCTGTGTTTAGTTTCAATCAATTTCCCTCGTCCCCAACACACACACACGCACACACTCACGCGCCTACAGTCACACGCACACAATTCAGTGTAAGTTACACTGACGCCACTAAGTGCGTATGTGACCATCAGCCGTGGTGTTCCCTTTGAGGAAAGGGAAAGGGGGATACCTAGTCAGTTGTACAACTGAATGCATTCAACTGAAATGTGTCTTCCGCCTTTAAATCAATCTTCCGCCTGAATCAGAGAGGTGTGGGGGGCTGCCTTAATCGACATCCATGTCTTCGGCGCCCCGGGGAAATCCGTGGGTTAACTGCCTTGCTCAGGGGCAGAATGACATATTTTAACCTTGTCAGCTCAGGGATTCGATCCAGCAACCTTTCGGTTATTGGCCCAACGCTCCTACGCGCCAGTCTACCTTTGTATGGCCGTTTTTTTCCCCCAGGGTAAGAGATCGCTGGTGACAATGAAGGCATCTGCCTAATTATTGACACCTCAACCACGCTGGCCCTGAGTAGGTTATTCCTCAGACCTGTGTGTGTGTATTGGCTTCGCGTGTCTGTGTGAGTGAGTGGATTTGCGTGACACGGAGAAATCCACCTGTCCCAGTGTTGTGGTTGAGAGGGCTCTCGCATGCAGAGGCTTGTCTCTTCAACAACGTGGCATATTGCACCTCTACCATGCTCTCCCACTGCCAACACAGCAAGAGAGGGAGCCCTGAGAAACACACATGACAAAAACTATAGAGGATTAATGATAGATTGTATGTGATCACTAACCATTAATACATATACAGCCATATCACACAGCCATATCGCTGCCACATTCCCTCTCATATGATGATACGGCTATTATTACATTTACATTTAAGTCATGTAGGGACATTCAATCTGTTGAACCTTGTTGAACTATGCTGCCGGGTCCAATTACTTAATGGGTCTGGGGTCTATGATTCAGCAGGCTGATACTGGAAGGTTTTGTATTGTACTCTATAAGCCAAGGAGCAGGAGTGGTTTTGACTTTGTCATGTTAGCTATGCCAATGACTCAGGTATCAAGATTTATCACTGAAATCTCCTTTTTGTCTGAGCATGAGAGAAAGAGCGAGAGAGAGAGAGAGAGAGAGCACAAGAGAGTCAGCCGTTGCGATGCAGTCCTCATAAAGGTAGTATTGTTAAGTTGCGTGCGAAGCTCCTGCTTTGAGCTTTTGGGTCTCTGCCCACTCTTGTTAACCACAGGCCTCCCCCTTTCTTTCAGCTAGAAGTAAACATTTGATGTCTGCACGCAATTCCTGGAGTGTCTCCTCCCCCCGTTTCGCTTTTTTATTCCTTCTCACTCATTCACACACACACACACACACACACACACATTCTCCCAGGGCATGAGTAAGCACCTGTCAGCGAGGTGTGCTGCCATTGGTTGACGCCGTAGCCTTTCAAAGCCTCACAACGAGACCCTCTTTAGAGTTAAACTACCATTCCTTTCTCGACCTCCCCGCTCTCTTTATGACTGAGATAATACCTTATACCTGTACTCGTACTATCCACTCACGGGTTAAGCTATATCTCACATACTCAATCCCTTACCCCACCGCATCCCTACCCTACATCCTCATATCCTGTGCTTGAGCATCAGACTCTCCTCAGCACTCCCCTTGTGTAACAGTGCTCTGACAGTGCTGTACTGTTCTTTGCCGTTGGATTGGCTACTTCTGACATTCTTTGACCGCCTCTCCGGACCAGATTACTAGCAGACGGCCTGTGGTCAATGCTCTCCACTGTTCTCCTCATACAGGACTGTGGCCACCAGACAAAGGAGCCATTTGATCCCAGGCACAAAGTAAAGAAAGGGTCCCTTCTCTCGGATCCTGTGTGCTCGAGAGACTATGTGTGTGTATGTGAGTGTGTGTATATATATATATAGTGTGTGCGCTCCATGCTTGTGGCTTCCCAGTCTCTCTGGTGCCCAATAAAGTCAGGGAAGATCCGTAACAATAGCCATTGTCCTGCCTATACCAATCCCTGCCCTCGGTGAGGTGGGCATCGTCGCTCCGGGAGACGCTGGCACAGGGTGGCTATGAAAGGGGCTCTTTGTCCTTCACCTTCACCGTGGCAACAAGGTGTTTCCTGCACTGGCATTCCGACTCAGTGAGAAGCAAAACCGCGTCTCGCCTCTCCCTATCGTACTTATCACAGCTCCAAAGAAAAACAAATAGGAAAAAGAGGGAGGAAACCCACACACGCATACACCTCGATGTGTGCGCCAGTTGACTAGCTGCCAGGGCCTAGGCTTACACAGAGCGTACAAAGGTATAGAAGTGCAGTGGAGTTAAGCATTGTTACATAAGGATGGGTCAGGGTTCCGGTATCATTGTCTAGCGCTGTGAACCTGAGTGAACAAGGGATACATTGCACACGACAAGGCCTCAGTCAAAGTGAAATGTTCTATTCAACACGCTCAGATTTTCTCGAAAGCTATACCTTGAAGGGCCGAGGACTGAAATGGCAAGAAAACACAGAGAGAAAGAGAACGGACGCTAAAGAGTGAGCAAGTAATCGAGAAGCGTGTATGAAAGGATAGTGGCGTCATGTTAGGTGTCCAGAGGGCTGCCAAAGTCCCCCCCCCCCACCCCCCCCCCCCCCATCTCTGTCCAGGAACGTAACATTTCATTGCAGAAAATGTCCGCTCTACTGTACTCTGCGTTTTCCCCAGGCCTAGTGCATAGACTAGTAGAGTTCGCCCAGTACTTTATCGTCTCTCCACTGTCTCGTGTCCGCTGTTCATAGCAGTGGCCACACACACATCATTCCTGTTGACAGGGAGGTGCAGTGTGCCAGAAGCACAACACCGTCCATTGTCACTCGCATGAAGCCTGCACATTGGTTAGTGCATGAGGAAGTCTGAATAGGACTACTTCTGAGTATAACTCATGTTTGTATGCATATGTGTTGATGTTTTTTCTTTTTTATGCCCAAAAAATGTACGATTTACACCACACGTTCAAGTTATGACATGTATTTCCAGTTCGGCTTGGGCCGTGTACAGTAAGAGCACAGCTGCATGACAGTAAAGGTCTACAGTACAGTATGTGATTTATTCCAGTGACTCACGAGTCAGTGGGGCAGTGGCTGAAACAGGGTTGACCCCACTGACTCACAACGTAGAGAAAAAAAACACGCACAGCGGAGGCAGTATTGGTTTATTACATCGTCGTCGCCATCAATAACACATCTCTCTCACTTTTCCCTTGGGGATGGTTCTATCTAAACCCCCTCTGCTAGGACAGAGTGAGGCAGGGAGACAAGGGGCAGTTTGTATCAAGCGTGTCTGGGTAGGAGTGCTGATTTAGGACCAGTTTAGCCTTTTAGATCACAATGAATGAGATTACATGGACAGGGAAGTCCTTATCCTAATTGGTCCCAAGGGTTTAAAAGCCCCCCTGCTTCACGCAGTACAGTACAGTTCACGAATGGGGGGGAAAAAATGGAAAGGCCAAAACTTTGAGTTAGGTAGCTAGCATTCCATTTTGGCTAGCTGTCCCAGATGATTTCTCACACAAACTTCACATGAGTCATTACATTTCATCTGTAGGAATAGCGGAGTGTTACGATATTATAATAACAATGCAATAAGGATGGAAAGGTGTGCTAAAATTGAGAAAAGAAAGAAGTTAGCTGTAAAATGTTGCTATTCCCATTCCCTTCATCCGAAGGCAGTATCACACAGTGGATCTCTCTCTCTCTCTCTCTCTCTCTCTCTCTCTCTCTCTCTCTCTCTCTCTCTCTCTCTCTCTCTCTCTCTCTCTCTCTCTCTCTCTCTCTCTCTCTCTCTCTCTCTCTCTCTCTCTCTCTCTCTCTCTCTCTCTCTCTCTCTCTCTCTCTCTCTCTCTCTCTCTCTCTCTCTCTCTCTCTCTCTCTCTAAAGGTAAAGATAAAAGGAAAAACAGACACAGAATCACTGTCATTTAAATGTTTGCTTCATGGAGATGAAAGCATCATGCCATCCTGAATGAATCAGGGTGTGCGCCATTTCTGAATATATTACAGTACATCCTCATCTGAGCAAAGATCCGGCAAACCAACACATTCAGCTGGTTATTCGTGACATGTCTGTACCTCACACAGTGTTGAGGTACAACTGTGCAGTGGTCGACACAGCTGGAGCCAAAATGGCATAAGCCCTTAGAGGCGTAACCCCATGACACACTCCATGAAGATCCATTCAATACAACAGATCAACTTTTCATACACGGCTGTCTCAGTTCCAATGTAAACTAGTCATACAAACATCAATCTTCAAATATTGTCACATTTTTTAATTAGGATCCAGTATAAAACATATTTATTTTGCATTTTCAGAAGAAAAACAAAAGATTTGGTTGAGCTTCCTAAAGGGGCAATCTGCAGTTGAAACAATAACAAAACCCTAACCCCACCACTGCTTTGGTAAAACACTGAGGGTTAAGGCTGGAGAAAAGTAACCACTCTCAAATTCATAAACATAGCTATGGATGCAAAGACTGACCATCCATGATATCCAAATGATAGTTTTAACCATGTGTTGAGGCTATGCAGTGCTTGTTTACATTGAAATTGTTTACAAACATTGGAGTAAAACAAGATTCTATTTTGGGTTCTGATAGGGTATGACGGTTGCACTAAGCTCATGAGGCATTTATAAGGTATGTCCTTCGAGAATCAGGGCGGCTAGCAGCTGTGACGATGTGTGCTGAGAGTCAGTAAGCAAGTTCAGGGAGTGAGTGATTTAATCAATAAACGAAACATAAAACAAAACAAGGAACACGACCAACGCACAGACATGAAACTGAAACAGAAACAATGGCGCCTGCGGAAGGAACCAAAGGGAGTGACATATATATAGGGAATGTAATCAGGGAAGTGACGGAGTCCAGGTGAGTCTGACGACGGGTAGGTGCGCTTACCGATAGTGACAGGTGTATCGCCATAACAAGCAGCC
Source organism: Salvelinus fontinalis (assembly GCF_029448725.1). Classification (NCBI taxonomy): domain Eukaryota; kingdom Metazoa; phylum Chordata; class Actinopteri; order Salmoniformes; family Salmonidae; genus Salvelinus; species Salvelinus fontinalis. The sequence goes on from NC_074694.1 coordinate 38,743,769, forward strand.
TGGTGACCTAGAGGCCGGAGAGGGAGCACACGTGACAGCAGCCTAGCAGTTAAAAACGTTGGGCCAGTAACTGAAAGGTCGCTGGTTTGAATCCCTGAGCCGACTAGGTGTAAAATGAGAATCAATGAATATGCATTGTCATATTCTGTGACATCAGCGGTGATCCATGCGAAGCCTCAGCCCAGCCCAACGTTATCACGTTCTGACCTTAGTTCCTTTGTTATGTGTCTTTATTTTTGCTTGGTCAGGGCGTGAGTTGGGGTGGGCATTCTATGTTGTTTTTCTATGTTTTGTTCTGTTGGTAGATTTCTATGTGTTGGGCCTAGTATGGTTCTCAATCAGAAGCAGGTGTCAGTCGTTGTCTCTGATTGGGAGCCATATTTAGGTAGCCTGTTTTTCATTGTGTGTTGTGGGTGATTATTTTCTGTTCTGTGTTTTGTTTCACCGGACAGCACTGTTCGTTTGTCGTTTTATTGTTTTTGTTCAGTGTTCATTATTCGTATTAAAACAATATGGACACTTACCACGCTGCGCATTGGTCCTCCTCTTCTTCCAACCACGACAAGCGTTACAAACGTCCAGTGACGTCATCACTACAAAGCCCAGGATGGAGGTCCAGGAAGCCAACTTACCGTTCCCACTTCAAGACAATATACATGGACAGGGTTAATCAATGTTGGTGTATTTATACAGTACTTCAATCATATATTGTACACTGAGACATGAAGTCTGGAAAGATAAGATTGATAGACAGGCAAAAATAGAAGTAGACAGACAGAAATAGAGACGGACAGACAGAGACAAAGACAGAATGATAGACACACACACACACACACACACACACGCACGCACGCACGCACGCACGCACACACATACATATACATACACACAAACACACACACAATAAACTGGCCAGCAGGCACACACTTCACAGTGACAGTCTACCCACACAAAATGTTGGATGTTGAAGAGAGGACAAGCTAAAAGTCAGCTCGCTTCCCGTCTTGAATTTTAAAGCAAACAATACGCCCAGGGTTGTGAAAACCAGAACATTCCAGGGGGACCGTGTCTTTGCTCTTCTCCCACTCTCCCTCCCTGCGGCTCACAATTACACAAAGACAGCGATTGATCAAGTCTGGCTCAGTCACAGAGATGGGAGCGCTATGAACAACCAAGCAAAGAGTTGGAACCGGTGTGGGAAAAATTTGAAAAATAAGAGACAGAAAAATGTCTTTCGATCTCAGCCATATTCTATGCTTTCTGTCTCTTTCCTTTCTATCACCCTCTCGTTGTATGTTTATGTATTACTAGGACACTTTGTTCAAGTGTTTTCTAAAGGTTTAGTTAGACATGGGCTAAGCCTTGACATAGACATGGGCTAAGCCTTGACTTAGACATGGGTTTAGCGATGGGAGGGCACTGTTAGTAGAACATCTATCCCTCCTCTCGCTCGATGTTCTCCATCAGTCTGCATGGCCACCCACCTGAGTTGAGCCTCTGGGATGATGTCATCAACCACCACATACACCATGGCCCCGGGAGCAAAGGTCAGGGCATATGGCAACAGTGGTTCCGCCAGCACCACGGCAACGGCGCCTAGCAACCCACCGATTGGTTCTACCATACCACTGAGCTGTCCATACCTGAGGAAATAGACAATGAGGAGTTAGTTAGAATCCTAGTTAATACCCTATGGGGTATGGATGTGACAAAAAAAAAAAAGATCTTAACTTTTAAACTGCCATTTTTTAAATTGGTTTTCCATTAAAACAAAAAGAAAAATTCATACAATTCCACACAAATTCACAATGCGGCTGCTGTCAGCAACGGTTTGGGTCTCAAGGTGCGTCGGTTAAGCATTGCACTTGTACTACTGATACCATAACTCAATTAAACATTGCAAAGTTTGTATTTGACCAAGATTCCGTATTTTTGGAACGGAGGAGACTGATTAGTTGCCGCACTTCTGAGAACACAAACACATATTTCCTAGCGAGCTAGCGAGGGATGGAGAGAGAGAGGGCAGAGTATAGGCAGGTCGGCCACCAGGCAGAGGCGTCAGAACCGTGCACTAGGCTCATCTATCGGTAATCAAAAGCTGTATCTCGAAATGGAACGCTGTATCTCGCAATTCCTTGTCTTGCTATGTCTCGCGACTTCAATAAAGCAGAGCCTATCATCAATGAATATTCTAGGATATTCTACACACAACAGACCGAAGACCGAACACACACACTCATCATTAGCGAAGAGAAAGAGCAGGCGAGCCAGTGCGAGGGAAGGAGAGAAAGGAGGGGCAGGCAGAAAGAACGGTGCGCATATGTCTTGGTAATCTGTATCACACAACGTCTTGTCTCGCATGCCTAAAGTTTGCGTCTTCCTCTCTGGTTCTATTTAAATTACACAACTTTCCCCAGGCCTTTTTAGCCTATCATCTAGTTAGTCTATAACACGGCAAATCAATTTTTTCATTTTTTCCCCCTTAATGTTAACAATCCCAATTTCGTTTCAACGTTCACACCCCTACTAGGGGCCCCTTTGGCTCCTTCAGTCATCGGCTGTCAAACCAAGATAAAACAATTCCCTTAGTATGAGTTGCGATGCAGATGAACAGAGTAGGCCATATAAAGGCACTACATGGATCAACAGAGAAGTGTTACTCACCAAGAAGGCTGATGATAACACTTTAGAAGATACCACTTCTTAAGATCTTTGTCTGACGGCCTTACAGATGACATTTCTTATTACCATTGCCCTAATCAATGGTCTTTCATTGACATTGGTTAAGAAGCCTAAGTGGAAGAGATTTCAGAGCTTTGAGTTTGCATTTGAAGCATTTCGTTCACTTGAACCTCATCGCTTCAATGGAATTTGAGCTTTATCATAACTAAGTGAGGTAGAGAGTGTGGTTGGTGAAGTGGGGTTGGTGGGTGGGTGAAGTGGGGTTGGTGGGTGGGTGAAGTGTGGTTGATGGGTGGGTGAAGTGTGGTTGGTGTGTGGGTGGGTGAAGTGTGGTTGGTGGGTGGGTGGGTGAAGTGTGGTTGGGGGTGGGTGAAGTGTGGTTGGTGGGTGGGTGGGTGAAGTGTGGTTGGGGGGTGGGTGAAGTGTGGTTGGTGGGTGGGCGGGTGGGTCGGGTGGGTGGGTGAAGTGTGGTTGGTGGGTGAGTGAAGTATGGTTGGTGGGTGAGTGTATGGGTTGGTTTGTTGGTTAGCTAGGAGGTAACTGTATCTGAACGATATATAGTACATAGCATGGAAAAAAACTCAGCTATTTTTCTGCTTGCAGTTTCTGTGTGAAACCTGTTCTGGGGTCAGTTATAAGGCAGTTGTGCTCAGTCACTTTCCACAGAGAAGGAGTCCCCACCGGAGGAAATCATCACAGCAAAACCCACCGAGACCACAGATAGGGAATCATTCTCAGGAGAGGAAAGGAGATGGAAACAAGTGCTAAGGACACAGCATGTCAAGACACACGAGGAGAGCGTCGGATGTGAAGAGTTGGGTGTTAAGCAGAAAATGGATGTTAAACAATAAGTTGAGCTAAGAAGTGTCCATCCAAGGCTCTCCAAAGCATCAATAAACTAAGCAGAACAGCACACTCCCAGTCCACACTATTAGCAGCCAGGGTGGCAATTCAACGACATGCTCATAAGTGGTGTTAACCAGTGTGTTTGTTTGTCTGCTCACACTCCACTGCATCCGAAATTGGACTGCTTCAGTTCCCAGGGGGCAAGGAACACTGGCGTGTTTGGGGGATGGGACGACTTTGTTTGTGTGTTTTAGGGGAAAGCTCTCTCTTGGGTTTCCTCCTTCCCTCTGTCCCTCCCTCGATCCCTGTGAACCACTCTCTGGCACAGAGTCAAGAGCCTGCCCCCGGAGAGGGAAGATTAATGACAGCTAGTCACGGTAAGGTTTACAGCTGCCACAGACTGGGAGAGAGAGTGAAAGGGAGTGCATGAGAGAGAGAGAGAAAAAAGTGAGAGAGAGAGATGGAAGGAAGGAAGCAGTTGTGATGTGTGTGTGGCATGAATGTATATGCATATGTGTGTGTATGTCTGTGAGGGTGTGTGTTTATGTATGCTAAGATGTTTAGAATCAGATCAGTTGTCAGTCCAGTGGAAGTGTTCAACAGTCTAATGGCTCGTAGATAGAAACTGTATCTGAGCCTGTTGGTATCAGAACTCATGCTCAACAGTAAGGGAGTGAACACCTCGTGGCTGGGGTGTGTGGTGTCCTTGATGATGCTACAGGACTTCCTCAGGCACCATTTCGAGTAAATGTCCAAGATGGGTGGGAGCACGATCCCAGTGATGTACTGGGCTGTCTTCACCACCCGCTGGAGGGCCTTGCGATCGTGGACGGAGCACTTCCCGTACCAGGCCGTGATGCAACTGGTCAGGACGCTATCGATGGTGCATGGGTAGTATTTGGAGAGGACCCGGGGCGGGTAAGTCAAATTTCTGAAAACTTGTGACTCTCTCTACTGCAGTCCCGTTGATGTGGATTGGGTCATGTTCCCTCCTCTGCTTACTGAAGTCAACAATCAACTCCTTTGTGGATGGAGTTGGTGTCATACAAAGCCACGCATTCGTGGGTGAACTGGGAGTAGAGCAGAGGACTGAGGACGCACCCCTGGGGGGCCCCTGTGTTAAGAGTCAGTGTGGAGGAGCTGTTCTTGCCATTCCTCACAGCCTGTGGTCTGCCAGTCAGGAAGTCCAGGATCCAGTTGCAGAGGGTGGTGTCCAGACTCAGGGCTCTGAGCTTGGTGTCGAGCTTGGAGGGAACAATAACGTTGAACGCTGAACTGTAGTCAATGAACAGCGTTCTCAAATAGGTGTTCCGGCCGTGTGAATAGCGATGGAAATGGCATGTTCCGTGGATCTGTTTGAGCGGTAGGCACATTGGAGTGGGTCCAGTGTGCCTGGCATGTTGACTTGATGTGGGCCATCACATGCACTTCATGATGACCGAGGTGAGCGCGACGGGGCGAAGACATTTGGGCTCTGGGATGCCTGTCAGCGGAGAAGACGTCCACCAGCTGGTCAGCACACACTCTGAGGACGCGGCCAGGGATGCCATCTGGGCCGGCAAAGAGAGAGAGAGAAGAAAAGGAGAATCCGGAGAAAACAAAGAGAAGGCTGGAGTGTTGGAACGAAGGAAGGATGTCAGAGAGAAACATCTGGGCAGCGTGAGAGAGCAGACAAAGAGAGAGACAGATAAGAATGAAAAAAAAGGGAGAAGGGATAGAATAGAAGGAGGAGAAGTCCAGAGTGAGGAGAACCCGTGCCTCTGGTGTGGTTGAGGTGAACCCAGTCACCCAGTTCTAGGTTCACTGGTAATCACATGGGAGATGTATTGGCAGGAAACACCACCTCATACAGTACTATTTCATAAATGTGAGCCACATTTCCCCATTACAGCAGCATTTCATGGCAGCTCTGTTTGTTTAGCTGCAGTATCAGGACAGGACCAGACCGGATGGAACCACGCCTGTCCAGTCCTCAGTAATGACGCAGAAAAATGGCCTACGATCAGGACAGTGCTTATGTACAGTACCATCTCTCCCGTCTCTCCCTTCTCCTTCGGGGAGAGAGCACTGTCCTGATCCTAGGTCATCTCTTCATGTCATGTTTGTCAATAAACACTGCATGTACAGTGTGTGTGCGTGCATGCGTCTGTCTGTCTTGATATCAGACAAAACCCTGTAGACCATTTCCCCCTGCCTTTCTGGTACTGACGAGGAGGGTTCACTCTCTCCCTTTGCTATTCATTGTAAATGTTAGTAGGCCTGTGTAGCCAAATTGTATCTGTGATCGTATGTTATCCATTGATGCTTTTTATTGATATCTGTAAATCAACCAATGACATCAGGCCACACCCGGCCATGATTACAGACACCTGTGTGTCCTTCCAAACTATATAAACTAGTGACCCGCAGTGTTTGTCATTAAACCCTGATGAAGACAGCTTGTCTGTCGAGACGCTGTTTATTCAATTATTGCATCAGACCTCCTAGAGTGTGAGGCTCTCCTTTCGTCTTTCGAGGGTTCTCTCTCTCACACACATCATTATGATTGCCACCACATGTCATGAAAGGCACATTGTTCTCAGCAGAGGGATTTCGTCGCAGGCTCCCACGTTAGCAGCCCATCAAAAGGATGCTAGCAGGGCGTTAGCTAGCTCAACAAGTGATTGACTGCTGAGACACTGCCGACCTGTATTGAGCTGTACTGAAATAAACAGGAGCTGGTTAGCATGCTAATCGCTAGTCTATCTCTGTGTCGTAACGTTTAGCAATCATTAGACTCGGCGACTATTTCAAATAACTTACTAACAACACTAGATTAGTTAAGAACAAGTCATATCCTATTGATTCTCTTCATCCCTACCAGATACCCAACAGTCTTGAGCTCCTACCATTTACATGTTTCAATTTTTGTCATTTAGCAGACGCTCTTATCCGGAGCAATTAGGGTTAAGTGCCTTGCTCAAGGGCACATCGGCAGATTTGTCACCTAATCGGCACAGGTATTCAAACCTTTCAGTTACTGGCCCAACGCTTTTAACCTACCTACCTTCCCTCACTCCCTGCCTGCCTCCCTCTGCTAGGTGTGTGGTTGTAACACCTGATCTCCTCTCCTGCCCTCCGAGGCACCTTTGACCCTCTTTTAGACTCCATCCCTCATTCCTCTTTTGTCTCTGAGGGCCCAGGGAGCTCAAGGCTCTCTTTCTGCTCCACTTTCCCCCACTAAGCCAACCCCTAAACACACACACACACACACACACACACACACACACACACACACACACACACACACACACACACACACACACACACACACACACACACACACACACACACACTAGACTGCAAACTCTCCTTCCAGACTCATATCAAACATCTCCAATCCAAAATCAAATCTAGAGTCGGCTTTCTATTCCGGAACAAAGCCTCCTTCACTCACGCCGCCAAACTTACCCTAGTAAAACTGACTATCCTACCGATCCTCGACTTCGGCGATGTCATCTACAAAATAGCTTCCAATACTCTACTCAGCAAACTGGATGCAGTTTATCACAGTGCCATCCGTTTTGTTACTAAAGCACCTTATACGACCCACCACTGTGACCTGTATGCCCTAGTCGGCTGGCCCTCGCTACATGTTCGTCGTCAGACCCACTGGCTCCAGGTCATCTACAAGGCTATGCTAGGTAAAGTGCCGCCTTATCTCAGTTCACTGGTCACGATGGCTACACCCACCCGTAGCACGCGCTCCAGCAGGTGTATCTCACTGATCATCCCTAAAGCCAAAACCTAATTTGGACGCCTTTCCTTCCAGTTCTCTGCTGCCTGCGACTGGAACGAATTGCAAAAATCTCTGAAGCTGGAGACTTTTATCTCCCTCAACAACTTTAAAAATCTGCTATCCGAGCAGCTAACCGATCGCTGCAGCTGTACATAGTCCATCTGTAAACTACCCACCCAATTTACCAACCTCACCACCATACTGCTTTTATTTATTTACTTTTCTGCTCTTTTGCACACCAGTATCTCTTCTTGCACATGATCATCTGATGATTTATCACTCCAGTGTTTATCTGCTAAATTGTAATTATTCGATTTATTGCCTACCTCATGCCTTTTGCACACATTGTATAAAGATTCTCTTTTTTCTACCATGTTATTGACTTGTTTATTGTTTACTCCATGTGTAACTCTGTGTTGTTGTCTGTTCACACTGCTATGCTTTATCTTGGCCAGGTCGCAGTTGCAAATGAGAACTTGTTCTCAACTAGCCTACCTGGTTAAATAAAGGTGAAATAAAAAAAAAAAAAAAAAACACACACACACACACACACACACACACACACACACACACACACACACACACACACACACACACACACACACACACACACACACACACACACACACACACACACACACACACACACACACACACTAACCATTGAAGTGTCTGTCAAACTAAACACAAATATGTTTCATACTGACTGGCCACTTTACAGGATGGTGGGGAATGGGGATTGTATTGGGTTCTACTGCTGTGCATTTTAGTGGTTAAGAGTGATGGGTAGTTGTGGATGCTACAGACTACACATACGTTTTCCTAATCCCATGGCTATAGGCTGAACATGCAATAATAATAATCTCTGGGGGGCAGGGCACGCAAATGGTTCTGTAGGCACTACTTCCATCTCTCCATCTGTTTCTCCTTCTCTTTTCATCTTCCTCTCTCGCTTCCCCCTCTCCCTCTTTCTTCTTTCACCCTCTTTTCCTCGACGTCTCTCTCTCTCCCTGGATGGAGGGATGCAGTGAAAGGCTCTATTGAGAGCAGGTCTGCACGTGTGGAGGAACCCGTACCATTTAGGCGAGTTTGTGTTATGTCAGGAATGCGCTGAATGTCAGTAGCAATCAGTGAAACACGACTCCAACTACCAGACTACCGAAAAAGGAGAAAATATACTTTTTTGAAGCTAAGAAAATATGTCTGATGGCCTCTGGCCCCCTTTTCCACATAAAAGTGTAAGAGAAGTTGAAAAGAAAGAGCCTCGTGATATTCTCCTCTCCGTCTCCCACCCTCCTTTCCCCCCCTGTGTCTCTTTCTACCTGTTCAACTCTCTCTCTCGTATCTCTGCTTCATCATCAGAAGAGATACTGTAAGCGCCAACACACCGGAATGAACAAGAAAACAAACACACCTTAACCCTGCTGCTACACTCATCCATATTCAATGACTGAGTGATAATGTATGTATGCCCACATCCTGCCTGGGATTCTGTCTCTTGTGTTACACCCCTGAAGGAGGCCTGCCCTTCCTTGCCATGAAGAATCCTTGCCATGAAGACTGTAATTAATTCAATATTGCATGGCCATATCTACGACTGCCGTGACTAACCGATGACATCACTAATGGAAAGCAGACAAAGGCCTGACAGGATGAAGGCCATGTCTAAAGAGAGAAATGGTGTACAGTAATGTATGGTTTCCATACAGACTCCCCCGTGTTTGAGACCGAATAAAGACCTAGGAAAAACACGCAATTAAAGTTTTAGCTGTGCAGGTGGGACGCAGTGATGGCTGTTTTTCCTGTTAGAGTCAATAAGAATACAACAACAAAACAGATTAGAAGCATAAAACCAAATATGGACCATATTGTTAACAGCTGTGATAGTTCTACCACAAAAAAAAAAAAAATACATTTACAAACTGTCCCGAGACACTAGGAGATGATTTACTGAACAGCAGCTGCAGACATCTCACCGTCTTAGACAACATCGGTTGAAATCACTTGCTACGTGGTAAAAACATCTCTGGGCAAATGTTCTCTCGAAACTTTTGTTTGAGTCCATCGTGGACACGTATGACATGTCTCATGTAGCGCTTCCTGTGATGTGTGCATACACTGAGTGTACAAAATATGTGTGTGCCCATACATGCACTGTATGTGTGTGTGCGCTTTCATACAGTACACACACATATACACTGAGTATACATCACATTAAGGACACCTGCTCTTTCCATGACATAGACTGACCAGGTGAATCCAGGTGAAAGCTATGATGACTTATTGACGTCACTTGTTAAATCCACTTCAATCAGTGTAGATGAAGGGGGAGGAGACAGGTTAAAGATTCATTTTGAAGCCTTGAGACAATTGAGACATGGATTGTGTATGCGTGCCATTCAGAGAGTGAATGGGCAAGATAACAGATTTAAGTGCCTTTGAACGGGACATAGTAGTAGGTGCCAGGCGCGCCAGTTTGAGTGTGTCAAGAACTGCAATGCTGCTGGGTTTTTCACACTCAACAGTTTCCTGTGTCTATCAAGAATGGTCCACCACCCAGCGGACATCCAGCCGACTTGACACAACTGTGGGAAGCATTGGAGTCAACACGGGCCAGCATCCCTGTGGAATGCTTTACACCTTGTACAGTTCATGCCCCGACAAATTGAGGCTGTTCGGAGGGCAAAAGAGGGTGCAACTCAACATTAGGAAGGTGTTCCTAATGTTTTGTACACTCAGTGTTATAAGAAGGAGAACTGAGCCTCATAAAGCGCATCGTATCTGAGCAAAAGGGTGCTGTTGCTCGGCTAGTGTTGCTGTTCTGTCTGTCTGGGGCATGGGCTCAGGGAGAGAAGGTTGAGAGAGAAAACAGAGGAACCAAAGCTACTGGCACGACCAACAAACTCACACTCACGGAACATGACGGATTAACGGAGGTGCAGAAGCTGGAAGAATTTGCGTTGGAGCTGAGAGATGTCGTGGTGGTTCTGAGAGACATTGTTTCAGAGTAGAGAAAGAAGCTGTGGAACACGGAGACAGGAGTGGCAGCCAGCGAGGGCCAGGTGGAGGAACTGAAGAAAGAGAATGCAGGTAATTCATTTATCCTTACTGGGTGTATGAATTCGTACATGAATAATATAATATATGCCATTTAGCAGACTATTTTATCCAATTCAACTTACAGTCATAGATGCATACATATCTATGGATATGTGGATGGATGCTCCCCAGAATCAAACCCACAATCTTGGCCATGCTCCACCAACTGAGTAATACAGGACAATTACTATGAACAAGATTTTGTGTTCTCATCTCAAATCAAATCAAATTGTATTGGTTACGTACACGGGTTAAGCAGATGCTATTGCGGGTGTGGCGAAATGCTTGTGTTTCTGGCTACGACAGTGCAGTAATATCTAACAAGTAATATCTAACAATTTCACAACACATACCCAATACAAACAAATCTAAGAAAAATAATGCAATTAAGAATATATAAATATATGGACGAGCAATGTCAGAGCGGCATAGTCTAAGATACAGTAAAATAGAATAGAATACATTATATACATATGAGATGAGTAGCGTAAAATATGTAATCATTATAAAAGCGACTGGTGTTCCATTTATTAAAGTGGCCAGTGATTTCAAGTCTATGTATATAGGCACTGTGCTAGTGATGGCTATTTAACAGTCTGACGATCTTGAGATAGAAGCTGTTTTTCAGTCTCTCAGTACCAGCTTTGATGCACGTGTACTGACCTTGCCATCTGGATGATAGCAGGGTGAACAGGCAGTTGCTCAGGTGGTTGTTGTCCTTGATGATCTATATGGCCTTCATGTGACATCGGCTGCTGTAGGTGTCCTGGAGGGCAGGTAGTTTGCCCCTGGTGATGCGTTGGGCAGACCGCATCACCCTCTGGGGAGCCCTGCGGTTGCGGGCGGCGCAGTTGCCGTACCAGGCGGTGATACAGCCCGACAGGATGCTCTTAATTGTGCATCTGTAAAAAATAGTGAGGGTTTTAGGTGCCAAGCCAAATTAAATTTCTGCAGTCTCCTGAGGTTGATTTTTTTCAGTTTTTCAGTGACGTGTACGCAGAGGATCTTGAGGCTTTCCACCTTCACTGCAGTCCCGTCGATAGGGGGGTGCTCCCTCTGCTGTTTCTTTAAGTTCACGATCATCTCCTTTGTTTTGTTGACGATAAGTGAGAGGTTATTTCCCTGGCACCACACTCCCAGAGCCCTCACCTCCGCCCTGTAGGCTGTCTCGTCATTGTTGGTAATCAAGCCAACTGCTGTTGTGTCGTCTGCAAACTTGACGATTGAGTTGGAGCTGTGCAGTCATGTGTGAACAGGGAGTACAGGAGGGGCTGAGTACGCACCCTTGTGGGGCCCCAGTGTTGAGGATCAGCGAAGTAGAGGTGTTGTTTCCTACCTTCACCACCCGGGGGTTGCCCCTCAGGATGTCCGGGACCCAGTTGCACGTCCTCAAACTTAATGATGAGCTTGGAGGGTAGTATTGGTGTTGAATGTTGAGCTATAGTCAATGCATTCTTACATAGGTATTCCTCTTGTCCAGATGGGATTGGGCAGTGTGCAGTGTGAATGCGATTGCATAGTCTGTGGATCTATTGGGGCGGTAAGCTAATTTAAGTGGGTCTAGGTTGACAGGTAAGGTAGAGGTGATATGATCCTTGACTAGTCTCTCAAAGCACTTCATGATGACAGAAGTGAGTGCTACGGGGCGATAGTCATTTAGTTCAGTTACCTTTGCTTTCTTGGGTACAGGAACAATGGTGACCATCTTGAAGCATGTGAGGACAGCAGACTGGGAGAGGGAGAGATTGAATGTGTCCGTAAACACACCAGCCAACTGGTCTGCGCATGCTCTGAGAACGCGGCTAGGGATATCGTTTTTTGACTGCCAAGGGGCACAGCTGTCTAAGGCACAGCGTCTCAGTGCTAGAGGTGTCACTAGACACGCTGGTTCAAATCCAGGCTGTGTTTCTATCAAAGTAAGTGCCTTATTAAATTATAATAGTTTCTGTATGCAGTTTCACCTGCAGCACACTGTATGTATGGGGCATAATATATTTGTGTATATTCCTTATAACCGAGGACACGCAAGGTAACGTTACTCATTTCATAACCTTTATGGTGTTATACTCAATCGTGCTTATGTAGCTAGCTACATTCTTCTATTAGCTCTGGAAAACATTGCTAATTGCGTCAGAGAAGTATTGGCTTATTGTATTTTGAAGCTACCCTGGAAAAATATCTTCTTATAGCACTTGGTCGTTTTCTGAGTGCATTCCACAAAGCTGTTTATCATGTCAGCCTTATCCACTGCTCCCATTTTGAGGTTATAGTCAAGCACGCAGTCTGGTTTGATGTTTCTCTGTCTGGTTTGTTTCTCTCTCCCGTCAGGTGGTCCACCTTCCCTGTGGCTGACATGGTTGCTGTATGGACAGTGGAGAGGACATGGATGTCTCGTTTGTCATGCCACTTTCCTGCCAGCTGTTGACATTTCTTATTTTGTATAACGGGTCATTTAGGTTGGCAGTAGCATTGTTGATGAAATGCAGTCATAGCAGCAGAACTAGGAAGCGGTCTTGGGAAAAGAGGGTGGCAAAGAAGGGAGTTGGAAACATAGGATTTGTGCTCCAGTATTCTCTTAGGGAGTTCTTCTTTACTATCCCCATGAGAAGGACTGTCACCAGGAAGGTATACATTTCACTAATTGTGGTTGTCCCCCCCACTCCTGGCTCTCTATTCTCCTGTAGCTCCAAGGCATAGCGATTGGTCTCTGCTATGTCTCCCACCAGCTCCTCTGTCAGAAACAACTTGAAGCACTCTGCCTCAGATGGAAATGGTAAGGGGCGTTGCACTCCAGACTGGGACTCATCAAAGCAAACAGCAGGGCCAGGAGGGGTGAAATGGCTGGCAGTCTTCCAGCTACCACAGAACTCCTGTACTTCATCCACTGTCGGTCTGCCTCCATCACCACCAGCATCTTAAAAGGGAGCTGCGACTTTGTCAGTGGATTGTCAGATTCAGGGTTCTCAATGGCTGGGGGGCAGCTCCTCACTGTCACTGTCAGATCTGATTCCTGACTTTCACACTCATTGTCAGAATTTTTTTACATCTCCAGAATTTCCGCATTTGTGAGTTGTCTCATTTTGAAAGACATTGCTAATGCTACAGCTTAGCTCACTAGCTACTTGAATAAACAACAACACTGAATGGCTCAGAGTGGGAGTGAGAGGTTACGTGATTGACTGCCTGCATGTGCCATTTGTATCAATAAATCACTATCAGAAAATGTTTTGTGTGGTATTAGTGATATATACGTGTTTTATTCATGTTTTTCAATTACCGGTGATAAATCATGCATTCCAATTCTTGCATAGATTGTAATGGGCACATATTTTGTGCCCATTAGGTTGTACTAATTGGTTGTACTGATTATGATGAGCTAAGCTAATTCCAGCTATGTGTGGAGCCATGTTTGTTGGCATACAATGCATTCTGGGTGTCACGTAATCGTCTGTCGGACCTAAGATGTCATAACAAATTGAGGTGAGTAAGGGTTCACAATTTTTTTGAGAACTTCCGGAAGTGAATGGTGGGATGTGAACGATGGTAGACGACACACCCCCTTCAACATGCATACTATAAACAGACCAAACTCATCTTGTCTTCTCTTATTATCTTTGGTTTCTGTGAGAAGAAAAGCATGGCAGCTTGCAGAAACTATGTTCGGATTACTTTCGATTTCTCGAAAGTGTTTTACTCAATTATTTCGATCAATGGTGAGCTCACCGTGATGTGATTATTTATAATAGTAATTGCTATTAGCTAATTCATAATGTAGTTTATGTCAGTCGAGAGTTGTAAAAATACGACCGCTTGTGAGTTAGCGCTAGGACAAATGTAGCCTACATTGTTTTGTGGTTTGGATGATTGTGTTATGCTGTAGCTACTTCTGTGAATGTCTGAACATTGCATCCCAAAATAAACTGCTCACATTCTGGACAACTTTGTAAGGACTGTGTTTGTGCAACGTGTGTCTGAAAAAACAGCGGCCAGCTCAAATGCTGATTGTTGCGTCATTCGAAACTGGTCGTTCTAAATAAGCGTTCTAATCACACCGGTTTGATCGTACGCTACAGGGACCACTGTAGAATGATCACACCCGTGTGTTGGTACATGTGAAAAGGTTAATAGTCAAAGTGGGTACACTTCCTGATAAACTCAGTTACCGTATCAGTATATTCGTCAATGTTATTATCGGAGGCTACACGGAACATATCCCACTGCACGTGATCAAAATAATCTTGAAGCGTGGATTGCGATTGGTCAGACCAGCTCTGAATAGTCCTTAACACGAGTACTTCCTGTTTGAGTTTCTGCCTATAGGAAGTGAGGAACAAAATGGAGTCGTTGTCAGATTTGCCCGAAAGGAGGGCGAGGGAGGGCCTTGTAGGCATCCTGGAAGTTGAAGTAGCATCTGGTTTATATGCATTGTCAACATTAACAGCTTTTGTTTCCATAAAATACTTTTGTTTCAGGCCAAGCAGCTGAACTGTCAGCCATGGGAGACAGATTGAGAGCCAGTGAGAGAGAGGCGGAGGATCTGACATGAGAGAGCGCAGACAGAACAAAGGTGGCCTTCTCAGCTGGTTTGACCGATGATGGAGTTGAAGGACCCTTCGATACTGAACACACACTGGTCTACACCAAAGTCTTCACCAACATTGGCCAAGCCCACAACCCAACTACAGGAATCTTCACAGCACCAGTGAGAGGGTTCTATAACTTCAGATGATTCAGAGCCTGTAACAACCAGAGCGATAAGAGCGTAGTTGTTATCATGTTTGTGAATGGCAAGTTTATTCTGCACAATTATGAGCATGAACCTGATTCCCAACTTAGGTGTATGTCTAATGCAGTCAGTCAGCAGCTGGAGAAGGGAGATGTGGTGTACATGAGGCTGTCTTCAGGGAACCAGCTCTTTGATAGCAATATGAATCACATCATATTCAATGGCTCTCTGCGCTTCCCTATGTGAGAACACCATAACTGCTCTAACGGTCTCAGGTGAGGAGTCTGTATTGTAAGGCCCTCTTGGAGCCCCAAATGCTCCCTCGTACAACAATTAATAAAACATTAAAAATACTGAGTGTCTGTCTTATTTGTTAACAAACTGTTTACAAACATTGAAATAAAACAACATATATTTTGGGGTTAGGATTGGGTAAGTCAATTGTAGGGCTTGAGGTATTTCTAAATTATATTCTTCAAGAATGAATGGGTCTATAATATCATAAATTGACATGATCACTGAGCAGTTGTAGATATTTCAGATTGTACCTTAAATGTTTTATTTGTTAACTGTGTTCCTGTGGTAAAGGGGATTCTGTTTACGGAACTTTTGGAATTCTGTGTAGCCTTTCAGAGGGCATTTTAAGACAAGCATAGGCACAATGCGTCATGAGTCTTTTCCAAAAACCTTGTGTTAAGTTTCAAGAGTCAATCATATACAATACCAGTCCAAATTTTAGACAAACCTACTCATTCAAGGATTTTTATTATCATTTTCTACAATGTAGAATAATAGTGAAGACAACAAAACTACAAAATAACACATATGGAATCATGTAGTAACCAAAAAAAGTGTTGAACAAATCAAAATATATTTTAAATGTGATATTCTTCAAAGTAGCCACCCTTTGCCTTGATGCCAGCTTTGCACACTCTTGGTATTCTCTGAACCAGCTTCACCTGGAATGCTTTTCCAACAGTCTTGAAGGAGTTCCCACATACTGCTTTTCCTTCACTCTGCGGTCCGACTCATCCCAATTGGGTTGTGGTCGGGTGATTGTGGAGGCCAGGTCATCTGATGCAGCACTCCATCACTCTCCTTCTTGGTCAAATAGCCCTTACACAGTCTGGAGGTGTGTTGGGTCATTGTCCTGTTGAAAAACAAATTATATTCCCACTAAGCGCAAACCAGATGGGATGGTGTATTGCTGCAGAATGCTGTGTTAGCCATGCTGATTAAGTGTGCATTGAATTCTAAATAAATCACCAACAGTGTCACCAGCAAAGCACCCCCATACCATCATACCCTCCTCCTCCATGCTTCACATAGGGAACCACAAATGCGGAGATCATCCATTCACATACTCTGCGTCTCACAAAGACGCGGCGGTTGGAACCAAAACACTCAAATTTGGACTCATCAGACCAAAGGACAGATTTCCACCGGTCTAATGTCTATTGCTTGTGTTTCTTGGCCCAAGCAAGTCTCTTCTTATTGGTGTCCTTTAGTAGTGGTTTCTTTGCAGCAATTCAACCATGAAGACCTGATTCATGCAGTTTATGTTGAGATGTGTCTGTTACTTGAACTCTGTGAAGCATATATTTGGGCTGCAACTTCTGAGGCTGGTAACTCTAATGAACTTATCTTCTGCAGCAGAGGTAACTCCGGGTCTTCCTTTTCTGTGGCGGTCCTCATGAGAGCCAGTTTCATCACAGCTATCCCAGTCTTCTGTGACCACATTCTTCAAGTTGGCCACTACTGTTCCTGTTCCCAAGAAAGCTAAAGTAACTGAACTAAATGACTATGGGCCTGTAGCACTCACTTCTGTCATCATGGAGTGCTTTGAGAGACTAGTCAAGGATCATATCACCTCCACCCTACCTGATACCCTAGACCCACTCCAACTTGCTTACTGCCCCAATACGTCCACAGACCATGCGATCGCCATTACACTACACACTGTACACTGCCCTATCCCACCTGGACAAGAGGAATACCTATGTAAGAATGCTGTTCATTGACTACATCTCAGCATTTAACGCCATAGTACCCTCCAAGCTCATCATTAAGTTTGAGGACCTGAGTCTGAACCCCGCCCTGTGCAACTGGGTCCTGGACTTTCTGACGGGCCGCCCCCAGGTGGTGAGGGTAGGAAACAACATCTCCACCCCGCTGATACTCAACACTGGGGCCCCACAAAGATGTGTTCTCAAGCCCTCTCCTGTACTCCCTGTTCACCCATGACTGCGTGGCCATGCTTGACTCTAACTCAATCATCAAGTTTCCAGACGACACAACAGTAGTAGGCTTGATTACCAACAACGATGAGACGGCATACAGGGAGGAGGTGAGGGACCTCGGAGTTTGTTGTCAGGAAAATAACCTCTCACTCAACGTCAACAAAACAAAGGAGATGATCGTGGACTTCAGGAAACAGCAGAGGGAGCATCCCCCCATCCACATTGACGGGACAGTAGTGGAGAAGGTGGAAAGTTTTAAGTTCCTCGGCGTACACATCACAGACAAACTGAAATGGTCCACCCACAAAGACAGCGTGGTGAAGAAGGTGCAACAGCGTCTCTTCAACCTCAGAAGGCTGAAGAAATTTGGCTTGTCACCTAAAACCCTCACAAACTTTTACAGATGCACAATCGAGAGCATTCTATTGGGCTGTAACACCGCCTGGTATGGCAACTGCTCCGCCCCCAACTGCAAGGCTCTCCGGAGGATAGTGCGGTCTGCACAACGCATCACAGGGGGCAAACTACCTGCCCTCCAGGACCCCTATTGCACCCAATGTCACAGGAAGGCCAAAAAGATCATCAAGCACAACAACCACCCGAGCCACTGCCTGTTCACTCCGCTATTATCCAGAAGGCGAGGTCAGTACAGGTGCATCAAAGCTGGGACCGAGAGACTGAAACAGCTTCTATCTCAAACCATCAGACTGTTAAACAGCCATCACTAATGTAGAGTGGCTGCTGCTAACATACAGACTCAAATCTCTTGCCACTTTAATACATTGAACAAATTGATCTAATAAAGTTATCACTAGTCACTTAAATAACGCCACTTTAATCATGTTTACATATCCTACATTACTCATCTCATATGTATAAACTGTATTCTTAACCATCTACTGCATCTTGCCTATGCCGCACGGCCATCGCTCATTCAGATATTTATATTTACATATTATTTTTCATCCCTTTACATTTGTGTGTATAAGGTAGTCGTTTGGAATTTGTTAGATTACTTGTTAGATATTACTGCACTGTCGGAACTAGAAGCACAAGCATTTTGCTACACTCGCGTTAACATCTGCTAATCATGTGTATGTGACCAATAAAATTTGATTTGATTTGATTCAATGTTATGTGACTGCACTTGAAGAAACTTTCAAAGTTCTTGGCATTTTCCAGATTGACTGACCTTCATGTCTTAAAGTAATGATGGACTGTCATTTCTCTTTGCTTAATTGTGCTGTTCTTGCCATAATATGGACTTGGTCTTTTACCAAATAGGGCTGTCTTCTGTATATCACCTCTACACAACTGATTGGCTCAAACGCATTAAGAAGGAAAGAAATTCCACAAATTAACTTTTAACAAGGCACACCTGTTCATTGAAATGCATTCCAAGTGACTACCTCATGAAGCTGGTTGAGATAATGTCAAGAGTGTGCAAAGCTGTCATCAAGGCAAAGGGTGGCTACTTTGAAGAATCTAAAATCTAAAATATATTTTCATTAGTTTAACAATTTTTTTGGTTACTACATGATTCCCATATGTGTTATTTCATAGTGTTGATGTCTTCACTACTAATCTACAATGTAGAAAATAGTAAAAATAAAGAAAAACCCTTAAATGAGTAGGTGTGCCCAAACTTTGACTGGTACTGTATATTATTGCCATACTAAACAAAGTTGTTAGTACTTTGAGAATTTAGTGAATCTCATTAAAAAAGGGAACTATAATCACAATAACAAAATGTACATGGATGATGGTTACAATATGTATTACTTGTAAGTTATATACAATGTAAATTCTTCAGGGAATTAATGTTCATGGGATGTTCCTCCAGGCTATGGCAATCATATAAATATCTGGCAGTAATATTCGCGGTTTCTACCTCACACAGAATAATTCACAGTTTTATGTCAATAGCAAATTCATTTTCTTGAAAAAAGATTAGTGCATCTATTTCTCTACCTCTCCTGTCGTGTAGTTACCACATACACACTCCTCTTTGGGTATGTCTTTTTGTGTCTTTTTGGTGGTCGCTGAGTCTGTATTTGGTCAGGATCTGTTTTGTATCTCTGATAGAGTACAGATATTCTGCCAATTTGTGTTCTCTTTTGAGGGCCAAATAGCAATTTATTTGATTCTGTTTTTTTTTTCAATTTGTCAAATGGGAGGTTTTAATTTCTGTAATAATCTGATTTGATTTCCCTCTCTCTCTCATGCTTTTCATATTTCTTCTCTATGAAATATGTCAATTTAGCCCTATCCATATAGGCAGATTCTCCCATGTGTAAAGGGTTAAAACTGTGAACTAATAGCTTTGGCTGAGGACCCTGTCAGGGAGAGACCGTACAGTACACTGAAAAGGTCACGCCGAGAGGTCAGGCCGCCCACGAGGACTGTGTGCTCCCGATCTTCGTGACCGATGTATGACGTTTAAGTGCATTAACACTCGCAAGGCTGCCAGCCCAGACAGCATCCCAAGCCACGTTCTCAGAGCATGTGCAGACCAGCTGGCTGGAGTGTCACATTCAATCTCTCAATATCCCAGCCTGTTTTCACCACTTGCTTCAAGATGTCCACCATTGTTCCTGTACCCAAGAAAGTGAAGGTAGCTGAACTAAATGACTATCAACCCGTAGCACTCAATTCTGCAATCACGAAGTGCTTTGACAGGCTAGTTAAGGACCATATCATCGCCATACTACCTGACACCCTAGACCCACTACAATTTACGTACCGCCCCAACAGATCCATGGACGATGCAATCGCCATTGCATTGCACACTGCCTTATCCCACCTGGACAAGAGGAAAACCTATGTAAGAAGGCTGTTCATCGGCTACAGCTCAGTGTTCAACACCATAGTTCCCTCCAAGCTCGACACCAAGCACAGGGCCCTGGGTCTAAACCCCTCTCGGTGCAACTGGATCCTAGACTTCATGACGGGACGTCTTCCTGGACTTCCTGACGTGCCCCCTCCTGTACTCCCTGTTCACCCATTACTGCCTGGCAACGCACGTCTCCAACTCAATCATCAGGTTTGCTGGCGACACAACAGTGGTAGGCCTGATTACCAACAATGACGAGACAGCCTACAGGTAGGAGGTGTGCCTTGGAGGAGTGGTGTCAGCACGCTCCCCATTTTATGGCTCCACTGCATCGCAGTGCTAGAGGCGTCACTACAGACCCTGGTTCGATCCCGGGCTGTATCACAAACGGCAGTGATCGGAAGTCCCATAGGGCGGCGCACAATTGGCCCAGCATCGTCCGGGATAGGGGAGGGTTTGGCCCGGGTAAGCTGTCATTGTAAATAACATTTTTTTCTTAACTGTAAAAAATAAAAAAATAAAAAAATTCCTTGGCGTGCATATCACTCAGGACCTGAAATAGTCCCTTCACACCGACAGTGTGGTGAAGAAGGTGCAACACCGCCTCTTCATCCTCATGAGGCTAAAGACATTTGGCTTGGCCCCTAAGACACTCACAAACTTCTACAGATGCACCATTGAGAGCATCCTATCACCGCCTGGCAATTGCACCATCCGCAACCGACGCATCGGGGGCACACTGCCTGTCCTCCAGGACATCTACAGCACCCAGTGTCACAGGAAGGCCAAGAAGACCATCAAGGACCTCACCTCAGCCACCCAAGCCACGGCCTGTTCACCTCACTGACATCTAGAAGGCAGAGACAGCACAGGTGCATCAACGCTGGGACAGAGAGACTGAGAAACAGCTCCTATCCCCAGGCCATCAGACCGTTAAACAGCCGGCCTCCTAAACTAGACAGCCTCTGCACACTACTCTGCCCTCTGCCCAGTACTCTACTCTGTCCCTTAGTCACGGTCACTAGCCGGATACCACCGGGTACTCCACCCCGCACCTTAGGAACTGCTGCCCTATGTACATAGTCATTGAACACTGGCCACTTTTATAATGTTTATATACTAGTTATATATCTACTGCTGTACTAAATTGTTTTACTATTTCTTAAAGTTTTATTACTGTGTGTTTGTTTGACATTTACTGCACTGACTGATAGGAACAAGAGCATAAGCCTTTTGCGACACCCACCATAACACCTGCTAACTGTGTAGGCGACTGTAACAGTATAACTTTAGTCCGTCCCCTCGCCCCGGGCGCGAACCAGGGACCCTCTGCACATATCAACAACAGTCACCCACGAAGCATCGTTACCCATCGCTCCACAAAGGCCGCGGCCCTTGCAGAGCAAGGGGAACCAATACTTCAAGGTCTCAAAGCGAGTGACGTCACCAATTGAAACGCTATTAGCGCGCACCACCGCTAACTAGCTAGCCATTTCACATCGGTTACACGACCAATGCATTTAGACTAGATTTGATTTGATTTAATGACTATGCTAAAAAGGACACAAGTAATAATAGGATCAACTGAGTAGCCTACGATCCCCAATCTACTGGTAGACACACAAGTCCTGTTGAATTCATGTGCAAATGTGTCAGGAAATGTGTTAATTACAGCGTATAAAACATCTGTGAGCTGCTTTCAGAGAGCCCAAGTGCCATAGTGGAAGCTGACTTCATGACAATACTATTCTTGTGTTGTGTGAGAAAGAGAGCCCAGGGCTTAGTGAGTGAGTGAAACACCACGAGTTAGGCTAGCAAGCCCCCTTTTACCGCCCTCCCTCCTTCCTATACACATCTGTAATAACAGCAGGACTTGGCTGCACTCCGGTCCTCATCGCCACCTGTGTGTGTGCGTGTGTGTGTACGTGCGTAAGTGTAAAGGCATAGGGGCCCATTCAGTCCAATCAGCTGAGACAAAACTGCGAACTCCGCCCACCACTGCCACCTCCAAACGAACCAGTCACCATGGTTTGTATCTCTGCGCCAGCAAAACGTTCAGACGAACAATCCGAGAAGGAGAGGAAGAGCAAGAGTTGAACGTTATAAAGTTACAGTAATGTCAACGTTTTTACAGTAAGGCATGATTTCCGTATTGATTCCGTAGCTGATGCTAAATAGTTTAAATAGATCCAGATGATATGAAGCAGACAATGTGGGGGGAAAAAAATACTTTTTCACATTGGGTTCATTAACACATTATGACAGCAACAATGTCACTCAACTCTAGTCTGAAAACAGCCCATTAAATCACATACCACATTCTAGCCTGCCCTGGCCAATCCAAAACTAAAGAGCAAAACACCAAAGAAAATGATACTGTCTTCACTGAGTGGCTCCCCGAGTTAAATACAGAGAGCTGAGGGGTCCTGGTACATTTCTCTGGGATACTCCAGGTGCCGTAGGTGTGTTGGGACAGTGCCAGGTAGCTATGGCTACGTGACTGGAGTCACACCTGAGACCCAAAGGAATGAATGAATATTGACTTGAACGGAGGGCGACAATCACACTGGAGGAAAAGGAGAGAAGAGGGAGGGAAGGAAGGAGCGATGTAGAAAGAGAGAATACATAGGGCGAGAAAGATAGGAGAGATACGGCGGGAGAGAAAGGAAGGAAATGTAGACATTAAACAGCAATAGCTAGTGATTGATTGGTGTGTCGAGGGAGAGAGAGAGGGAGAGAGGGCAGAGAGAGTGAGAGAGAAACTGTGTGAGAGAGAGTGAGAGAGACTGAGAGCGAGAATGTCAGAGACAGAGAGAGAGGGAGAGAAAGAGAGAGAGAGAGCAGAGAGAGAGAGAGAGAGAAAGAGAGAGAGAGAGAAAAAAAATGGAAAAAATGGAAAAAAAAATAAAAATCTGAACAAGAGGAATTAGCGATACAAAATGGTGACATATGGACAACCCATTTTAAAACACTCTACAACATCGTTCAAATTGACACAAATGCAGAGCAACGCAAAATTCATGAGAAGCTGAATGGATTAGAAAAAATATAAAGGACAATCTATAAAAGACAATCAAAATCCGCTGGACTCCCAAATTACTGACCAGGAGCTCTATAAGAAACTTCAGGCTCTCAAATTTAAAAAGGCATGCGGACCTGATGGCATCCTAAATGAGATGCTCAAACTCACTAGTGCAAAATTTCAATTGGCTATATTAAAACTGTTTAATTTGATCCTGAGTGTAGGTCATTTCCCTGACATCTGGAATCAAGGACTCATAACCCCAATCGTTAAGAACGGAGACAAATTTGACCCTAACAATTACAGAGGCATTTGTGTGAACAGTAACCTGGGGAAGGTTTTCTGTAGAATTATCAATGTAAGAGTTCTAAACTTCCTTAATAAGCACAATGTCTTGAGTAAAAGCCAAATTGGATTTATACCAAAACATCGCACAACTGATCATATTTACACCCTACACACCCTGATAGATAAACATGTCAACCAAAATAATACCAAAATATACGCTTGCTTTATCGAATTCCAAAAAGCATTTTGATTCTATTTGGCATACAGAACTGTTCTACAAAGTTATTGAAAGTGGTGTAGGGGGTAAAACATATGACATAATTAAATCAATGTATACTGGCAATACGTGCAGCATTAAAATTGGTAAGAAAAGAACAGATTTCTTTAACCAGGGGCTTCGCCAATGTTGCAATCTGAGCCCTGCACTCTTCAATATTTACATTAACGAATTGGCCACTATTCTAGAAAAATCCTCAGCCCCTGGTGTTAATCTCCACAATTCAGAAGTTAAATGTCTATTCTTCGCAGATGACCTACAGTGGGGAGAACAAGTATTTGATAACCTGCAAAATCGGCAGTGTTTCCTACTTACAAAGCATGTAGAGGTCTGTAATTTTTATCATAGGTACACTTCAACTGTGAGAGACAGAATCTAAAACAAATATTCAGAAAATCACATTGTATGATTTTTAAGTAATTAATTTGCATTTTATTGCATGACATAAGTATTTGATCACCTACCAACCAGTAAGAATTCCGTCTCTCACAGACCTGTTCGTTTTTCTTTAAGAAACCCTCCTGTTCTCCACTCATTACCTGTATTAACTGCACCTGTTTGAACTCGTTACCTGTATAAAAGACACCTGTCCACACAATCAAACAGACTCTAACCTCTCCACAATGGCCAAGACCAGAGAGCTGTGTAAGGACATTAGGGATAAAATTGAAGACCTGCACAAGGCTAGGATGGACTACAGGACAATAGGCAAGCAGCTTGGTGAGAAGGCAACAACTGTTGGCGCAATTATTAGAAAATGGAAGAAGTTCAAGATGACGGTCAATCGGTTTCAAAGACCTCTCTGATGATTGCTGCCTGCCATAAGTTGAGGGACAGTGTCTGACAGACCAATCAACCTGCACATGTACTCTACTGTATGCTTATTGTCATTGTTGAATGTATGGTTATTTTGACCCTTGGTTATTGTTGTTACTGTTGTCCCGTTGACAATTTTGATTCTCATTTTATTTATTTTTATATTGTAAATATGCAAAATAAGCTTTGGCAATATGTACATTGTTACGGCATGCCAATAAAGCGAATTGAATTGAATTGAAATTGAGAGAGATAGAGAGAGCGAGAGCGTGAGAGACAAAGAGAGAGAGCAAAAGTGTGAGAGACAGAGAGAGAGGGAGGGGAAGAGAGAGAGAGCGACAGTGTGAGAGACAGAGAGAGAGAGAGAGAGAGTGTGAGAGACAGAGGGAGAGGGAGAGGAAGAGAGAGAGAGCGAGAGTGTGAGAGACAAATAGAGAGAGAGAGCGAAAGTGTGAGAGACAGAGGGAGAGGGAGAGAAAGAGAGAGCAGAGAGAGAGAGAGAAAGAGAGAGAGAGCAGAGAGAGAGATAGAGAGAGACAGAGAGAGTGAGAGAGTGTGCGAGACAGAGAGAGATAGAGGTCTAGCAGTGGGGCCAAACCCACCCAGCTCAGAGGGGTTCTCTGCTGAGGAGGGCCAGAGCTCAGCAGATCCCAGAGGACTGAGCCAACAGTACAGGAATGCTGTGGTCCCAACCACTCTCTGTGTGTGTGTGTGTGTGTGACTGACTGGGTCTGCCGCTGTGACAAAGGCTCTCTTCTTATTCACACTAATGACCACAATGCACTCAGAGAGGCTGCACACTTTAGACTCAATTTGCACGCAATCACACAAACATGTGCTCCTACAGTTTGACTTTCATTACAGTCCACCAAAACGTTCCACGTGTTAATGCAGATAACAAAACATTGCAATACCACAGTAAGTGAAGAGGGGAGGGGGTGGGGGGGATTCTCAGCTTGGTTGAGGGGGCCTCCTTGTTCACTCACTCTACCTGACTACCACCTGCTTCCTCATACACACACATGCACCCACAAACACACACACACATACAGACCAACACAATCGACACACGCACCTACTGCGGTAATACAGCAGCAGGAAAAGGCAAAGCCACTGGCATGGAGAGGACCTGCTCACGGCAGCCACTCTGCCTGCTGTGAACAGGCCTGCTAGACCACATCAAAGAGAGAGAGAGAGAGAGGCCTGGGCAGAGCCAAGAATAGCCAGAAGAGAGTGCACCTGTAGCACAGCTAACACAGCTACCAGAGGAAAAGAGGACAAGAGAGGCTTTCACTGGGAGCTGGAGGAGGGAGAGAAGGAGTGAGAGAGAGGGAGAGAGAGATGGAGAGAGACAAAGTGGTAGAAAGAGAACATAAAGTCGGTGAGAAAGAGAGGAAAGGGGAGAAAAAGTGATGGAGCGAGAGAGAGAGAGAGAGAGAGGTAGAGATGGAGAGAGAGAGAGCTAGTATATGTGCCCTCCACCTCAACTTCCTCCCTGGTTTGCTGCCAGCGGCTGGTCCACATCTGGAGGGCGGTCTCCACACATTCCTCAGGATTCCTGCTCGCCTCCCTCCACTCGCCTTCCCTCCCGCCTCTCAATCGGAACATTCACACACACACGCATACACACACACACACGCATACACACGCACACTACCCACACACAGATAGATACAACCATGCATAGACACAAGGACAGACGTATGCATGCACACACACAAATACATGTGTTCACTCACATTTCCTGCTTATTCCTTCCTCATTCCGGGAATCTTCCAACCGGGATTTCTGTAAAACCTGGGATATTTGGGAAAGTTACCGGAATTTTGCAAGCCTAGGTCTGAGCATCCTCTTCGGCCCATGCATTATTTATGAGTTAGGCATGCAGTACCAGGGTGGCCACTGGGTGGTAGCAGCACACAGCAGAGTGCACAACCCAGACACTAGAGCAGCCAGGCACAAAGGAGTGCTGTTCTGTCCTCTTCATCCCCACAGAGTAAACAGTTCTTTCCCACGGGAAGGAACAAGTGATGCTCCTGTCTACTAGCCACATGGTATGTGGAGGAGGATTATGACACACACACACACACACACACACACACACACACACACACAGAGAGAGAGATGAACATCTACTCATGCACACACTCCCCAAATCCCAGGCTGTTATGACCGAGATCTAATGCAGGGGCATCTGACCGTGGTTGAACCAGCGACCAGATGTGTCTAAATCCTATAGGGGCCATATCTGTGGTCATAGTCATCAATGTAATAGCCGGATCAGCGTAGGATTGGGCCTGGGTAATATGGTCACCTGTATAAGTGGTACATGTTGTCTTACCTGGCACTCTCGAACGTGGCCGATGAGGTCTTTCCTATGGCTCCGAACCCTACACCAACAGCAAGGCCCTCTACAAGAGAACGAAAACACATAGCCATGGAGGTTAAAGTTGAACGTGTGTGTGTGTGTGTTGTTGGGTGTTTGTAAGTGAGAAAGAGAAAGGGAGAGCGAGAGAGAGAAAGAGAGAGAGGGAGATTGAAAGCGAATGGACAAATGAGAACATAATTAGGGTTAGGGGTTAAGGTTAGGTTTAAGGAAAATAGGATATTGAATAGGAATCAATTGTTTGGTCCCCGCAAGGATAGTAAAATAAATGTGTGTGTGTGTGTGTGTGTGTGTGTGTGTGTGTGTGTGTGTGTGTGTGTGTGTGTGTGTGTGTGTGTGTGTGTGTGTGTGTGTGTAAGTGAGAGAAAGAAAGAAAGACAGACAGAAAGAGACCAATGTTTATTTATTATTTATTGCGAGGCACCAGTCAAGTTCAAATAGGCCAAACCATGGTCTGTCACGTCCCCATTTATGTGTGGAGGGTCAAAACGCTACATGTTCTTTTCTGCCATCTAGTGTTAGTGAGAGGAACTTCATCCTTATCTCCGACTTCTCATTACTGCCTTCGAGGTGTGGATCGATGGACGAGTGGGTTATCTCTATTTAATCCTCCCTCACAGTCTGCACCCTTATCTCCTGTTCTCTTTCCATCTTCTCTCTTTTCATTTCGCTCCCCATCTCTCTGGTCACCTCCTCTGTTACTCATCCCTCTCACTCTCTCTCAATATGAGTGAACGTGCAACGGACGAACGCTGACACACACAGCTCCCCGGTGTAGATTTACGGGTGGGTAAAACAGCCGAGACAGAACCAAGCCATATCTTTCTCTCCCTCCCTCCCCCTTCCCACGGGCTTAGAGAAATAACTCTTACAAGTCACACAAGTGAATTAGAAAAAGAGAGAGAAGGAGAACCATTCGGTCCTGTCTCCCCCGGGCTCTGAGAGGAGAGGGGGAGGAGGAGGAGGTCGTTGATATATTTACACAGCTTGAAATACACGGGGTTATTCAGATGAGCAGGCCTGTCGAAGCCATTACGGATCCATAGCAGCTCCATTTCAGCTCCCGCTCTCCATCTGTCTCAATCGGCCGCTGAGGTCTCGGCGGTGCTGGAGGAGCCCATTACAAACTCAGGCAGAGGGAGTAAGACCTTCATTTGTTCCTGTATGGGACATTAGGAGGGGTGCTGTTTAGGGGAAGGAGGGTGGTGGTGATGTGGGGGGGGGTCAGTCTCTAGCTTCACAATGATGTGGAGACAAGGAGGTGAGTTTGAGGGGGCGAAGGAGGTGGTCTATCCCATGTGGGAGCCAGGTTTAAGTAATCTGCTAACTTCTACAGCAGAGTAACGTACAGTGACTTCAGAAAGTATTCACACCCCTTGACTTATTCCACGTTTTGTTGTGTTACAGCATGAATTCAAAATGGATTACATAGATGTTTTGGTCAGACATCAACCCACAATAACCCACAATAACAAAGTGAAAACATGTTTTTTGACATTTTTGCACATTTATTGAAATTGAAATACCTAATTTACATACAGTTGAAGTCGGAAGTTTACATACAATTAGGTTGGAGTCATTAAAACTCGTTTTTAAACCACTCAACAAAATATAGTTTTGGCAAGTCGGTTAGGACATCTACTTTGTGCATAACACAAGTAATTTTTCAAACAATTGTTTACAGACAGATTATTTCACCTATAATTCACTGTATCACAATTCCAGTGGGTAAGAAGTTACACACACTAAGTTGACTGTGCCTTTATACAGCTTGAAAATTCCAGAAAATGATGTCATGCCTATAGAAGCTTCTGATAGGCTAATTGACGTCAATTGGAGGTGTACCTGTGGATGTATTTCAAGGCCTATCTTCAAATGCAGTGCGTCTTTGCTTGACATTATGGGAAAATCAAAAGAAATCAGCCAAGACCTCAGAAAAAAATGTAGACCTCCAAAAGTCTGGTTCATCCTTGGGAGCAATTTCCAAACGCCTGAAGGTACTGCGTTCATCTGTACAAACAATAGTACGCAAGTATAAACACCATGGGACCACGCAGCCGTCATACCGCTCAGGAAGGAGACACATTATGTCTCCTAGAGATAAACGTACTTTGGTGCAAAAAGTGCAAATCAATCCCAGAACAACAGAAAAGGTCCTTGTGAAGATGCTGGAGGAAACAGGTACAAAAGTATCTACATCCACAGAAAAACGAGTCCTATATCGACATAACCTGAAAGGGCGCTCAGCAAGGAAGAAGCCACTGCTCCAAAACCGCCATAAAAAAGACAGACTACGGTTTGCAACTGCACATGGGGACAAAGATTGTACTTTTTGGAGAAATGTCCTCTGGTCTGATGAAACAAAAATAGAACTGTTTGGCCATAATGACCATCGTTATGTTTGGAGGAAAAAGGGGGAGGATTGCAAGCCAAAGAACACCATCCCAACCGTGAAACACGGGGGTGGCAGCATCATGTTGTGGGGGTGCTTTGCTGCAGGAGGGACTGGTGCACTTCACAAAATAGATGGCATCATGAAGTAAGAAAATTATGTGGATATATTGAAGCAACATCTCAAGACATGAGTCAGGAAGTTAAAGCTTGGTCGCAAACGGGTCTTCCAAATGGACAATGACCCCAAGCATACTTCCAAAGTTGTGGCAAAATGGCTAAGGACAACAAAGTCAAGGTATTGGAGTGGTCATTACAAAGCCCTGACCTCAATCCTATAGAAAATGTGTGGGCAGAACTGAAAAGGTGTGTGCGAGCAAGGAGGCCTACAAACCTGACTGAGTTACACCAGCTCTGTCAGGAGGAATGGGCCAAAATTCACCCAACTTATTGTGGGAAGCTTG
Source organism: Salvelinus fontinalis (assembly GCF_029448725.1). Lineage (NCBI taxonomy): Eukaryota > Metazoa > Chordata > Actinopteri > Salmoniformes > Salmonidae > Salvelinus > Salvelinus fontinalis. The sequence goes on from NC_074694.1 coordinate 38,773,617, forward strand.
TGGAAGACTACCCGAAATGTTTGACCCAAGTTAAGCTATTTGAAGGCAATAGTACCAAATACTAATTGAGTGTATGTAAACTTCTGACCAACTGTGAATGTGGTGAAAGAAATACAAGCTGAAATATATATTTTCTCTACTATTATTCTGACATTTCACATTCTTAAAATAAATTGGTGATCCTAACTGACCTAAGACAGGGAATTTTTACTAGGATTAAATGTAAGGAATTGTGAAAAATTGAGTTTAAATGTATTTGGCTAAGGTGCATGTAAACTTCCGACTTCAACTGTAAGTGTTCACACCCCTGAGACAATAGTTTGTAGAAGCACCTTTGGCCGTAATTACAGCTGTCTTTCTGGCTAAATTTCTGGCTAAGATTACAGAGTATTTCTGACTAAGTCTCTAAAAGCTTTCCACACCTGGATTGTGCAACATTTCCCATGACTATTTTCAACATTCTTCAAGCTCGGTCAAATTGGTTGTTAATCATTGCTTGACAACTATTTTCAGGTCAGCCACACCTCTGAGAAACATAGACAATTAGTCTTTTAGGTCCCGTTGATAGGGTAATCTCGAACGGAGCTCATCCAGTTTGTTCACCAGTGACTGCACGCTCGCCAATAGAACAGAGGGCAATGGTGGCCTATTTGCTCGCCAATGTCGTCTTTTCAGGATGCCGCCTCACCTGCCTCTTTTTCGCAGACGCTTCCTCTTTCAAGTCCCGAGGATTAGGGCCTGGTCCAGAGTGAGCAGAACTTCCAGAGCTGCCGACTTGTTGAAGTAGACATTTTCCTCCAAATCGAGGTTCGTGATCAGTGTTCTGATGACCAAAAGGCTGTTCTTGGTCATAGGAAATAATGGCGGAGAAATGTTAAGATCAGTGTAAATAACAAACAAAATATCAGAATTGGTTAGGATCCCGCAAGACAGCTACTATACACAGCAGCGCCATCTTTTTGGCTGGCCAGTAGTCAAACCATAGTAGTCAAACCAGTATTCAAACCATGATACAGTAGTCAATGACCATCACACCATAACAATTCTGATTTGCAGGTTTCTGATTTGAGTGTGTTACTACATATATAAAGCAATGAGTGTCAGAATCTGTGTCGGAAGCTCCAGGGCCTTCTCTGTGTCTGGGAGATAGTTAACCTTCTATGAATTAGTGCTGAGAAGCCGAGAATTGATCCCTGGTGGTGTCTTTGGGAAGTTGTGTCGGGATGTCTGTTCTCCTCTGCCTGTCTTTTTCCTCTTCTCATGTGGGGCTAGACACACAGCAGAGCAGGCCAGGAGAGACCTACGGCCCGGGTTTGGAGTGTGTGTGGAAGGTTGTGTGTGTGTGTCTCTGTCTGCTGGTGGCAATGTCGTGACATCTCCGCTTGTTGTTTTATGCTGTTTTACTCAAGGCCGTCGGCCCTGACATCATCCATTGTTAACAGACACTCCCCCCTCACCTCTTCCCCTCGCTTCTCTCCTCCACTCCCTCTTCCAACTCTTCTCCCCTCTCTCCAAATATATGAATTCATCAAGACCTTCAAGGTCTAGGGTGCATCGCTCCTTGGTAACAGCAACGCCAGACGCTCACCTACACACACCTTGCTGTGTGGGTGTTGTCGTTAAATGTTGCTAGTGAGTCATTCAACAAACGTACATCGTATCAAATGAGCTCAGCCGAGGTCCTGGAGGAATGGAAGGAAGGGAGGAGGAGGACCAGGAGGAGGAGGAGGAAGAAGAGAAAGATGAGGAGGAAGATGTGTACTATTCCTCCTCGTCTCTTTCCATCTCTCCAGGACCTAGGCCGAGCTCATTTGCTTCACCCGCGATAACATCTGCAAAATATGTGTACACGACCAATATAATTGGATTGATGGTGTTTGATGTGTCATACATGTCTACTCCTGGGAAAGGTACAAAGTTCAACTTTACTTAATAAAAGAAAGATTCAGCCATTATGAATGTTATATTGTTTTTTGTGCATCTCAGCAATCTTTACAACATATCGACATGCTCTGAGCTCAGGCACAACGAATAAAACTAAATAAAAGTAACTTTGCGAATACAGCTACAGTGGGTACAGAAAGTCACCACCCCCTTTCAGGCAACAAAAGGTGAACATTGTGAAAGGGGGTGATGGCTTAGTTAATTAGTTCGCACTATTATAAGATTACAGTGGGTATAATCTTATAATACTGCAAACTAATTAACTAATCAGAGATAAGTGTGTGTGAGTCACTGTGGAAGCTACGTTTGCATTACTGACATTGAAAAGCATCCAGTCAATTATTTTATTGTTATTTGTCTTCCATTCTCTTTGAAAATAGCACTTATCACTAGGCTATCAGAAAAATGTCACGCTGTCACAATGAAGTGTCAGAAAATGCCATCGAGCTGTCCTACTGCTGTCATTATTCTATTATAGCGCTGCCTCCTGTCTCTACATAATCATTGCTGACAAGGTCAGAATGATGACAGAAATATCAATAGATCATTTAATTGCCAGGTAAGAGTTTTGTCCCTGTGGTACAAAAGTCTGGAGTTGGCAAAGAAGTGTGAAGTGAAGAAAACTCTTGACTCGCTGGTTTGCATACAACATCTCTAATGAGATAGACAGTTGGAGAGAAGCCGGCAAACAGACAAGTGCATTTTCAAAGCGGTAGAGAAACATTTCCCTTAATGGGCAATAGGCCATTCTAGGCATGTTCAAAGGGCTGATGTAGCCGAGGAAAGATGCATATGGACTAAGTGCCCTAATGCATCAGCTATGAGGGATACACAGGTAACTAATTCTGACAAATAATGGCATATGGTTTCCTACCAGCTCTCATCACTCTGAGCTCTAGAGATAATGAGCACTACTTTTCCAGGGAGGAGAAGTTTAATTACCATTCCTGCTCCTAGTATTGGGAGGGAAGCACATGTGGGGGGAGAGAGAGAGAGAGAGAGAGAGGGAAAGAGAGAGAGATGTACAAAAACGCACTCAGCCATGTATAGTAACTAACTCTGTTCTTGTCTTAGTGCGTCTTCTCTGTAGGGAAATAATAAACATGTTTCCATGTTCGTCTTGATGTGTGCCAGCGAGGGGCCTGGCCCGGATCCTTCGTCCAGAGTAGAGTATCAAATCAAATCTTATTGGTCACATACACATATTTAGCAGATTCCAGATGTAACAGCATGGCAGGTGTAACAGCATTGCATGTATAGCAAAATGCTTGTGTTCCTAGCTCCAACAGTGCAGTAGTGTCTAACAGTTCACAACAATACAGACAAATCTAAAAGTAAAAGAATGAATTAAGAAGCAATGTAGGAGCGGCATTGACAAAAATACAGTAGAAAAGAATACAGTATATAGAAATGAAATGAGTAAAGCAGTATGTAAACATTATTAAAGTGACTTGTGTTCCATTATTAAAGTGACCAGTGATTCCATGTCTATGTATATGGGGCAGCAGCCTCTAAGATGCAGGGTTGAGTAACCGGGCGGTAGCCGGCTAGTGATGATTATTGAACAGAGTTCTGGCTTTGAGATAGAAGCTGACTCTCTGTCCCAGCTTTGATATACCTGTACTGACCTCGCCTTCTGGATGGTAGTGGGGTAAACAGGCCATGGCTTGATGATCTTCATGATCGTTTAACTTCTTATGGCTGCAGGGGCAGTATTGAGCAGCTTGGATGAAAGGTGCACAGAGGTGCCCATAGTAAACTGCCTGCTCCTCAGTCCCAGTTGCTAATATATGCATATTATTATTCGTATTGGATAGAAAACACTCTGAAGTTTCTAAAACTGTTTGAATTATGTCTGTGAGTATAACAGAACTCAGAACAGAACAGAATATGGCAGGCAAAAACCTGACAAGTTCCACTTCCTGTTTGAATTTTTTCTGAGGTGGCAGATTTTCAACCAAGCTCTCATTGAAATTACAGTGAGATATTGATGAGTTTTCACTTCCTACGGCTTCCACTAGATGTCAACAGTCAATATAACTTTGTCTGATGACTCTAATGTGAAGGGGGGCCGAAGGAGACAGGAATTAGTCAGGTCTGCCACGAGCTGACCATGCTTTCACATGCGCATTCCCATGAGGAGGACCTCCGTTCCACCACTCTTCTGAAGTCAATCTAATTCTCCGGTTGGAACGTTATTCAAGATGTATGTTAACAACATTCTAAAGATTGATTCAGTACATCGTTTGACATGTTTCTACTGACTGTTACGGAACTTTTGGACATTTCGTCACGTTATAGTGGACGCGCTTTGTGACTTTGGAATTGTTTACCAAAAGCGCTAACCAAAGTAGCTAATTGGACATAAATAACGGACATTGTCGAACAAATCAAGCATTTATTGTGGACCTGGGATTCCTAGGACTGCATTCTGATGAAGTTCATCAAAGGTAAGAAAACATTTATCATGTATTTTCTGGTTTCTGTTGACCCCAACATGGCGGCTAATTTGGCTACTGTTCTGAGCTCCGTCTCAGATTATTGCATGATTTGCTTTTTCCGTAAAGTTTTTTGAAATCTGACACAGCGGTTGCATTAAGGAGAGGTATATCTATAATTCCATGTGTATAACTTGTATTATCATCTACATTTATGATGAGTATTTCTGTTGAAACGATGTGGCTAGGCAAAATCACTTGATGTTTTTGTAACTAGTGAATGTAACGCGCCAATGTAGACTCAGATTTGAAGTCCTATGAGTGTCACCTGATACTGAGATTTTTTTTATATAAATATGAACTTTACTGAACAAAACATACATGTATTGTGTAACATGAAGTTCTATGGGTGTCATCTGATGAAGATCATCAAAGGTTAGTGATTCATTTTATCTCTATTTCTGCTTTTTGTGACTCCTGACTTTGGCTGGAAAAATGGCTGTGTTGTTCTGTGACTTGGAGGTGACCTAACATAATCGTTTGTGGTGCTTTCGCTGTAAAGCCTTTTTGAAATCGGACACTGTGGTGGGATTAGATTACCTTTAAAATGGTATAAGATACGTGTATGTTTGAGGAATTTTAATTATGAGATTTCTGTTGTTTGAATTTGGCGCCCTGCAATTTCACAGGCTGTTGTCATATCGATCCCATAAGAAGTCATTAAAATCCCCAGCTACAATAAATGGGGCCTCAGGATATGTGGTTTCCAGTTTGCACAAAGTCCAGTGTAGTTCCTTGAGGACCGTCGTGCTATCGGCTTGAGGGTGAATATACACAGCTGTGACTAACCGAAGATAATTGTCTTGGGAGGTAATATGGTCAGCATTTGACTGTGAGGTATTGCTTATTGTTTTATTTCACTGTAGAGCACTTAGTACAGATCAACATGCCTTAGATAGCTCTTTTGTCCCACCCCCACACATGCAGAGACCTCACCTGGCTTAACTGGTGCCCCCAGAGACGAAACCTATCGCATCATCACTCAATGCCAAGGTTTACCTCCACTGTATTCACATCCTACCATACCATTGTCTGTACATTATGCCCTGGATCTATTCTACCACTCCCAGAAATCTGCTCCTTTTATTCTCTGTTCCCAACGCACTAGACGACCAGTTCTTATAGCCTTTAGCCGTACCCTTAACCTACTTCTCCTCTGTTCCTCTGGTGATGTAGAGGTTAACCCAGGCCCTGTAGCCCACAGTTCTGCTCCTATTCCTCAGGCGCTATCATTTGTTGACTTCTGTAACCGTAAAAGCCTTGGTTTCTTGCATGTTAACATCAGAAGCCTCCTTCCTAAGTTTGTTTTATTCACTGCTTTAGCACACTCCACCAACCCTGATGTCCTAGGAGTCTGAATCCTGACTTAGGAAGGCCAATAAAAACTCTGACATTTCCATCCCCAACTACAACATTTTCCGCCAAGATAGAACTGCCAAAGAGGGTGGAGTTGCAATCTACTGCAGAGATAGCCTGCAGAGTTCTGTCATGCTATCCAGTTCTGTGCCCAAACAGTTCAAGCTTCTACTTTTAAAAATTCACCTTTCCAGAAATAAGTCTCTCACTGTTGCCGCTTGTTATAGACCCCCCTCAGCCACCAGCTGTACCCTGGACACCATATGTGAATTAATTGCCTCCCATTTATCTACAGAGTTCGTACTGTTAGGTGACCTAAACTGGGATATGCTTAACACCCCGGCAGTCCTACAATCTAAGCTAGATGCCCTCAATGTCACACAAATCATCAAGGAACTTCACAGGTACAACCCTAAATCCGTAAACACGGGCACCCTCATAGAATTCATCCTGACCAACCTGCCCTCTTTAAATACACCTCAGCTGTCTTCAATCAGGATCTCAGCGATCACTGTCTCATTGCCTGCGTCTGTAATGGGTCCGCGGTCAAACAACCACCCCTCATCACTGTCAAACACTCCCTAAAACACTTCAGCGAGCAGGCTTTTCTAATCGACCTGGGCCGGGTATCCTAGAAGGATATTGACCTCATTCCGTCAGTAGAGGATGCCTGGTTATTCTTTAAAAGTGTCTTCCTCACCATCTTAAATAAGCATGCCCCATTCAAAATATGTAGAACTAAGAAACGATATATCCCTTGGTTCACTCCAGACTTGACTGCCCTTGACCAGCACAAAAACATCCTGTTGCGTAGTCCATTAGCATCGAAAAGCCCCCGCGATATGCAACTTTTCAGGTAAGTTAGGAACCAATATGCACAGGCAGATAGGGAAGCAAAGGCTAGCTTTTTCAAACAGAAATTTGCATCCTGTAGCACAAACTCCAAAAAGTTCTGGGACACTGTAAAGACCATATAGAATAAGAGCACCTCCTCCCAGCTGCCCACTGCACTGAGGCTAGGAAACACTGTAAGCAATAAGCTTTTTTCTTCGGCTGGCCATGAATTTATACATGGCTACCCCGACACCGGTCAACAGCTCTGCACCCCCCACAGCAACTTGCGCAAGCCTCCCCCATCTGGACCACCACAAATCAGCTGGGCTAGACAATCTGGACCCTCTCTTTCTAAAATTATCCACCACAATTGTTACAAACCCTATTACTAACCTGTTCAACCTCCCTTTTGTATTGTCTGAGATCCCTAAATATTGGAAAGCTGCCGCGGTCATCCCCCTCTTCAAAGGGGAGACACTCTAGACCCAAACTGTAACAGACCTATTTCTATCCTACCCTGCTTTTTTAAAGTCTTTGAAAGCCAAGTTAACAAACAGATCACCGACCATTTCGAATCCTACCGTACCTTCTCCGCTATGCAATCTGATTTCTGAGCTGGTCATGGGTGCACCTCAGCCACGCTCAAGGTCCTAAACGATATCATAACCGCCATCGATAAAAGACAATACTGTGCAGCCGTCTTCATCGATTTGGCCAAGGCTTTCGACTTGGCATACTCAATAGCCTTGATTTCTCAAATGACTGCCTCGCCTGGTTCAACAACTACTTCTCACATAGAGTTCCGTGTGTCATATCGGAGGGCCTGTTGTTCGGACGTCTGGCAGTCTCTATGGGGGTGCCACAGGGTTCAATCTCAGGCCGATTCTTTTCTCTGTATATATCAATGACGTCGCTCTTGCTGCGAATTATTCTCTGATCCACCTCTCACTAAGCAGACGACACCATTCTGTATACATCTGGCCCTTCTTTAGACACTGTGCTTCAATGCCATACAACACTCCTTCTGTGGCCTCCAACTGCTCTTAAATGCAGGTAAAACTAAAAGCATGCTCTTCAACCGATCGCTGACCGCACCCTTCCGCACGACTAGCATCTCTACTCTGGACGGTTCTGACTTAGAAAATGTGGACAACTACAAATACCTAGGTGTCTGGTTAGACTGTAAACATTCCTTCCAGACTCACATAAAACATCTCCAATCCAAAATGAAATCTAGAATCGTCTTCCTATTTCGCAACAAAGCCTCCTTCACTCATGCTGTCAAACATACCCTCATAAAACTGACTATGCTACCGATTCTTGACTTTGGCGATGTCATTTACAAAATAGCCCCCAACACTCTACTCAGCAAACTGGATGTAGTCTATCACAGTGCCATCCAATTTATCACTAAAGCCCCATATACTACCCACCACTGCGACCTGTATGCTCTCGTTGGCTGGCCCTCGCTACATATCCGTCGCCAAACCCACTGGGTCCAGGTCATCTATAAGTCTTTGCTAGGTAAAGCCCCACCTTATCTCAGCTCACTGGTCACCATAGCAACACCCATCCGTAGCACGCGCCCCAGCAGGTATATTTCACTGGTCATCCCCAAAGCCAAAACCTCCTTTGGCCGCCTTTGCTTCCAGTTCTCTGCTGCCAATGACTGGAACGAATTGCAAAAGTCACTGAAGCTGGAAACTTATATCTCCCTCACTAACTATAAGCATCAGCTGTCAGAGCAGCTTTCCGATCCCTGCATCTGTACACAGCCCATCTGTAAATAGCCCACCCAACTACCTCATCCCCATATTGTTATTTTTTTGCTCTTTAGCACCTCAGTATTTTTACTTGCACATCATCATCTGCACATCTATCACTCCAGTGTTAATGCTAAATTGTAATTACTTCGCCACTATGGCCTATTATTACTATATATTGCCTTACCTCCCTAATCTTACTACATTTACACACACGGTATATAGATTTTTCTATTGTGTTATTGACTGTACGTTTGTTTATCCCATGTGTAACTCTGTGTTGTTTGTGTCGCACTGCTTTTACAACGGCCAGGTCGCAGTTGTAAATGAGAACTCGTTCTCAACTGGCCTACCTGGTTAAATAAAGGTTAAGTAAATGTTTTATAGTAATAATAATCTAGGTCAGGTGAACAAAAGGACTTGAGTTTCTGTACGTTACCACAATCACACTATCATGAAACATACACCACCTCCTTTCTTCTTCCTGTAGAGATCTTTTTTCCTGTCAGTGCGATGTACTGAGAACCCAGCTGGCTGAATGGACGGGGACATTATATCTGGAGAGAGCCATGATTCTGTGAAACAGAGTATGTTACAGTCCCTGATGTCTCTCTGAAGGGACATCCTTGCCCTGAGCTTGTCTACTTTATTTTCAACAGAGACTGAACATTAGCGAGGAATATACTGGGAAGCTGCTTATACACACACGTGTACAGTCGTGGCCAAAAGTTTTGAGAATGACACAAATATTAATTTTCACAAAGTTTGCTGCTTCAGTGTCTTTGGATATTTTTGTCAGATGTTACTTTGGAAAACTGAAGTATAATTACAAGCATTTCATAAGTGTAAAAGGCTTTTATTGACAAGTACATGAAGTGTATGCAGAGTCAATATTTGCAGTGTTGACCCTTCTTTTTCAAGACCTCTGCAATCCGCCCTGCATGCTGTCAATTAACTTTTAGGCCACATCCTGACTGATGGCAGCCCATTCCTGCATAATCAATGCTTTGAAGTTTGTCAGAATTTGTGGGGTTTTGTTTGTCCACCCGCCTCTTGAGGATTGACCAAAAGTTCTCAATGGGATTAAGGTCTGGGGAGTTTCCTGGCCATGGACCCAAAATATAGATGTTTTGTTCCCCGGGCCACTTAGTTATCACTTTTGCCTTATGACAAGGTGCTCCATCATGCTGGAAAAGGCATTGTTCGTCACCAAACTGTTCCTGGATGGTTGGGAGAAGTTGCTCTCGGAGGATGTGTTGGTACCAGTCTTTATTCATGGCTGTGTTCTTATGCAAAATTGTGAGTGAGCCCACTCCCTTGGCTGAGAAGCAACCCCACACATGAATGGTCTCAGGATGCTTTACTGTTGGCATGATACAGGACTGATGGTAGCGCTCACCTTGTCTTTTCCGGACAAGCTTTTTTCCGGATGCCCCAAACAATCGGAAAGGGGATTCATCAAAGAAAATTACTTTACCCCAGTCCTCAGCAGTCCAAACCCTGTACCTTTTGCATAATATCAGTCTGTCCCTGATGTTTTTCCTGGAGAGAAGTGGCTTCTTTGCTGCCCTTCTTGACACCAGGCCATTCTCCAAAAGTCTTTGCCTCACTCTGCGTGCAGATGCACTCACACCTGCCTGCTGCCTTTCCTGAGCAAGCTGGTGGTGCCCCGATCCCGCAGCTGAATCAACTTTAGGAGACGGTCCTGGCACTTGCTGGACTTTCTTGGGTGCCTTGATGCCTTCTTCACAACAATTGAACCGCTCTCCTTGAATTCTTGATGATCCGATAAATGGTTGATTTAGGTGCAATCTTATTGGCAGCAATATCCTTGCCTGTGAAGCCCTTTTTGTGCAAAGCAATGATGATGGCATGTGTTTCCTTGCAGGTAACCATGGATGACAGAGGAAGAACAATGATTCCAAGCACCACCCTCATTTTGAAGCTTCCAGTCTGTTATTCGAACTCAATCAGCAAGACAGAGTGATCTCCAGCCTTGTCCTTGTCAACACTCACACCTGTGTTAACGAGAGAATCACTGACATGATGTCAGCTGGTCCTTTTGTGGCAGGGCTGAAATGCAGTGGAAATGTTTTGGGGGGATTCAGTTCATTTGCATGGCAAAGAGGGACTTTGAAATTAATTGCAATTCATCTGATCACTCTTCATAACATTCTGGAGTATATGCAAATTGCCAATCATATAAACTGAGGCAGCAGACTTTGTGAAAACTTTATATTTGTGTCATTCTCAAAACTTTTGGCCACGACTGTTCAGTTGAAGTCGGAAGTTTACATACAGCTTAGCCAAATACATTTAAACTCAGTTTTTCACAATTCCTGACATTTAATCCTTGTAAAAATTCCGTCTTAGGTCAGTTAGGATCACCACTTCCACACTCCGACAAAATTGAAACTAAATTGACGCCTTGTAGCATGCATGGCCTTGTCATGATAACATTGAGATATACCAGGCTAATGGTGTGTAATGATGTGTCTGTATGTGTATAGACTATAGTTTGTTAACAAGAAATTTGTGGAGTGGTTGAAAAACAAGTTTTAATGACTCCAACCTATGTGTATGTAAACTTCTGACTTCAACTGTATGTGCATGGTCAGGCACAGATGCACTCTTACACATACACACATGTACATCTATGCTCAAGCACACACACACACACACACACACACACACACACACACACACACACACACACACACACACACACACACACACACACACACACACACACACACACACACACACACACACACACACACACACACACACACACACACAGCATGGAAAACAAAGATGTAGGGGAACATGAGAGAGAATACTCAGGGAAACAACTGAGTGAAGAAAAATTATTTAGATCAAATACAAATTACCTTCCAAACAATCTGTATCTAAGCATGTCTCTTTCAGTGTCAAGCACAGAGTAAACATGAAAACATTGCTTGGCGATAAAAAGAAGAAGAGACTATACACCTCAGAGGGCTAAATCCCAAAAGCTCTTATAAACATGAGTGCAGATTAAGCTGAGCAATGAGGCTTTAAAGAAAAGGCCAGAGTACAAGCCTACAGCCAACCACGGTTGAGCATCGCCAGAAGGGGGGGGCTTTGTTTGGTCTACTGAGCCTGGGGCAGAGCCTGGAGCTGGGCCACTGGACCAGAACAAGCTCATATGTTCTCATCCTCTCACTATCTCTGTGTGTATGCGTGTGTGCCTGCGTCTGTGCGTGTGTGTGTGTGTGGGATCCGTATCCCCAACCGCTAGTGACCTCTCAGGGGGACTGTAATTCAGCTGTCAATCGCACAGTCAAATTTGTTGCACGCCTTGTTGGTTAAGCCAGAGAGAAGGCTTGGTGGTGCTCTGTGGCTTGCCAAGCTTCTATCATGTAAATGTGGCACACACACAGCCAATTCTCAGGGGAGGACAGGGACAGTCAGAGACAGCAGCATGGCTTGATGGGCTCAATGTGGGGAAGCTTAATTAACAGTGGACTGGTGAATGGCTCAGTGGGCTGACTACTGTTAACTGATAAGCCTAGGGAGGTTTCTGTGTTGCGGTTCAGATCAGTCCAGTCCACACCAGCCGAGATCAGGAAACATTATACGATGAACAGTCGTGTGTGTGTGTGTGTGTGTGTGTGTGTGTGTGTGTGTGTGTGTGTGTGTGTGTGTGTGTGTGTGTGTGTGTGTGTGTGTGTGTGTGTGTGTGTGTGTGTGTGTGTGTGTGTGTGTGTGTGTGTCCATCTATCTCCACAATTATGTCTATTTGGGAAATGTAAATATTGATGATCTATATCAGAGAAAGTTATGTCATCTAGGTCTAATTGCTATATATGTTGATTTTTGTTGTTGTTGAAGCGACTGGTAGCAGATATACATAAATACTTATGGTAATATACAAATAGTAATATATACATGTAAACACAAGTAATAGTGACCAGTAGCAGGATAAATAGATACTGTACACACTAATGCTCATGGAAATGAATAATCAATGAACAGCGGCGTAATGGTAGTAATACATCTAGTCAATAATCATTGATGACCAGAGAAGCATGACGATGGCTCTGGGAGAGAACTGGGGTCCGGTAGTATATTTGTACGCGTTCCAATGCTATCACGCTAATCCTCAGTAAGTTAAATTATGCTTTTGAGTGCTCCCATACCTGTCAGCTTTGAGCTGTTGATTGATTACATTTCCCCTGTCCCTGATCCAACACGATTACCAGACACACACACACACACAAACACACACACACAGTCTTGTATAACTGACCTTGTGGGGACACTCAATTCAGTCCCATTCAAAATCCTATTTTCCCGATACCCAACCTTAACCCTAAACCTAACCTTATCTCCTAACCCTAACACAAATTCTAACCTTAACCCTAAACCCCCTAGAAATTGCATTTGTCCTTGTGTGGAAGAACAAAATATCGCCAGTGGGTCAAATATTTTGTTTGTTTACTATTCTTGTGGGGACTTCAGTTGAAGTCGGAAGTTTACATACACCTTAGCCAAATACATTTAAACTCTGTTTTTTACAATTCCTGACACTTTAATCCTAGTAAAAATTCCCTGTCTTAGGTCAGTTAGGATCACCACTTCCACACTCCGACAAAATTGAAACTAAATTGACGCCTTGTAGCATGCATGGCCTTGTCATGATAACGTTGAGATATACCAGGCTAATGGGGTGTAATGATGTGTCTGTATGTGTATTGTAATTGTCACTACGTTCTGTTTCAAATGACTACATTTCACCAGCTCTGATATCCCGCCCCCCCAATAAAAACTGCACTGAATTGACACCTTGTAACATGGCCTTGTCATGCTACCATTAAGACATACCAGGTAAACGATGTGTCTGTATAGTCCATAACTCATTGTTGCTATGCGTGCTGATTCAGATTACTGTATTTCACCAGCCATGATATCACAGACGGTACGTGACACCAATTTCATATGGATGAGCGTTCATCCGCACTTCCTGGAAAACACCGGCATTAAAACTCTGAGGTGTAATTCCCCCTAGGTACAGATCTAGGATCAGCTTCCCCTCCCCCCGACTCTAACCTTAACCATTAGCATTGAGAATGTCAAACTGACCCAAGATCAGCGTGTAGGGGCAACTTCACCCGACACTGTCATTAAACTATGTACATCTGTTCACGTGGAGTTAAGCCAGACTGCCCGTGAACACAGGAATCAATTAAACTTCTCACGCTGACTTTTTCCTCCAATTAAAAGGACCACACTTTGGGGCGAGGCCATCGATTAGGTAACTATGTTTGTACATTGAACTAATGGGCAGTTTTTGTTGTTCTCATCCATTTTTCACTAACACATGTGGAGTGACGCAGGGATGCTCCTGCATCCTAAGCCGGTCACACTCTTATGACCACGGATCACACTCTCCCCCCTGAAACCTCTGAAAACACTGCTATTGATTCTCCCAGTTGGCGCAGGTCTAATTACGGTGAAAACACAGATAGGAGCAGACTTGCCTCAACAAGCAGGGGACGCCTAGCGGTAAGTGCATAGCCCCTTCAGGAAAGCACAACTCATCCTCATCAATACTCCATCATCAGTCAGACTAGTAGGGTTGGGCGGTATCCAGATGTTCGTATCGTCATACCGTCCTTCTCTCATCCCGGGATTTCAGTTTTATTACCATTTTAGTACACAAGGCGGTGTTATAAACACAAAAAGCCCATTGGCCTCCTTATTAATTCAGCCACTTACTTTCCGAACTAGCAAGTTAAACCACATACACAGCTGGACTCCCGCTTTCTCCCGTGCTTTTTACAAACAAACACGTGAGTGGGTCAACAGTTCTGCGGAATTACTGTAAGCTTCATAATGTAAGATGACGTATTGCAAAGGTTGACTGCAGGTATTAACCTAAAAAGTAGCTACAAATATTCAAATTGATTGAAAAACCTCAAAGACATTGTTTTGATTATATTGAAAAACCATCCCCTGGCTTATTCCAAATACCCCGGTATACGGTATATAGAGTATACCGCCCAAGCCTACCAACTAGAGGAGAAAGCTATAGCAAATGGTGTGTTAGCTCTTCAAAATCACTGCTACAGATATATCTTTAGCTATACTAAAATGACCCCTACCCACTACTCCCTCTGAGAGGATTGCTGAGGTGTGGCTTCAGTAATATGGGGGAAATTCCACAAAGGGAATCAGCCTGTTACTGATCCTTAAGAACCTAACCTATCCAATTCAGATGTTGATGAAAATACTAGGGAAATATGATAGGAGCTAGTATCTAGAAGTTAGGGTGTGGGGGTTGGTTTGGGACTGAGCAACACACACTGGGCTATGGTGGGTTCTTCTTCTCACCTGGGATGTTGTGGATGGTGATGGCCAGGATCAGGAGGACGATGCGCCTCCAGCTGCTTCCTGTTTGCCCTGCCCCATCCTGTTGCCGACTACCCACTTCCTGTCCCCCGGAGTCTGAAGAGCCAGCATCGGCATAGGGGCCTTTCCTCCTTTGGTACACGTCTCCTCCGTTCTCAAGCTTATCTGTAAAGAAGAAAAGACAACATTCAGACAACATTCCTACAACATACTGCTCTTGCCAATCAAGCAGTCTTTCAGATTAGAATATGATTCATCAATGTTCGAAGACGATTAAGCAATGGTAACCATTATTTCAGCAAATGAGATCTAATGAAAAGTGAGACAGAGGTCTGATGAGAAGCTGATGAGTATGGTCTTCGTCACTTGTATTATGTTTTCAGTCTAAAGGCATGAGCACAATTCCATTATTTAGCTAAAGATTTATAAACAGCATGAATTTAATGTCATGAAATCTCAGTTAATTAACTAAAACAATGTCATTACGGCAATTGTCTGCTTGAATCAGCATAAACAATACACAAAGAGAACAGCACTGGAAATTATCAAATGACTGCAAATGATTGTTAAATTGTTCGACGCAAGAATAACGAGTGCGTCAAAGCAATTAGCAAAAACAAATTGAACAAACTACTTTAAATTCAGAGATTAAAGTGACTGCACACTCTGGAAATGACTAAATGATGATAATACAATTGGTCATGCTGGTACATATGAAGAAGTGTATTGCTGTAGTTATTTTGATTTCATTTTTGTCTTTGCTTCAATAACAAATCTCTGGATTTGGAGGCGCTGGAGCAACGAACCGCCCTTGCTGTCTCTGCCTGGCCAGTTCCCCTCTCTCCACTGGGATTCTCTGCCTCTAACCCTATTATAGGGGCTGAGTCACTGGCTTACTGGTGCTCTTTCATGCCGTCCCTAGGAGGGGTGCATCACTTGAGTGGGTTGAGTTACTGATGTGATCTTCCTGTCTGGGTTGGCGCCCCCCCTTGGTTTGTGCTGTGGTGGAGATCTTTGTTGGCTATACTCGGCCTTGTCTCAGGATTGTAAGTTGGTGGTTGAAGATATCCCTCTAGTGGTGCGGGGGCTGTGCTTTGGCAAAGTGGGTGGGGTTATATCCTTCCTATTTGGCCCTGTCCGGGGGTATCTTCGGATGGGGCCACAGTGTCTCCTGACCGCTCCTGTCTCAGCCTCCAGTATTTATGCTGCAGTAGTTTGTGTCGGGGGGCTAGGGTCAGTTGGTTATACCTGGAGTACTTCTCCTGTCTTATCCAGTGTCCTGTGTGAATTTAAGTATGCTCTCTCTGATTCTCTCGTTCTCTCTTTCTTTCTCTTTCTCTGAGAACCTGAGCCCTAGGACCATACGTCAGGACTACCAGGCATGATGACTCCTTGCTGTCCCCAGTCCGCCTGGCCTTGCTGCTATTCCAGTTTAAACTGTTCTGCCTGCGGTTACGGAACACCTACCTGTCCCAGACCTGCTGTTTTCAACTCTTAATGATCGGATATGAAAAGCCAACTGAGATTTATTCCTGATTATTATTTGACCATGCTTGTCATTTTTGAACATTTTGAAAATCTTGGCTCTCTATAATTTTCTCCTTCTCTCTTTCTTTCTCTCGGAGGACCTGAGCCCTAGGACCATACGTCGGGACTACCCGGGCGTGGTGACTCCTTGCTGTCCCCAGTCCGCCTGGCCTTGCTGCTATTCCAGTTTCAACTGTTCTGCCTGCATTTATGGAACCGCCACCTGTTCCAGACCTGTTGTTTTTCAACTCTCAATGATCGGCTATGAAAAGCCAACTGAAAATTATTCATGATTATTATTTGACCATGCTTGTCACTTATGAACATTTTTGAACATCTTGGCATAGTTCTGTTATAATCTCCACCCGGCACAGCCAGAAGAGGACTGGCCACCCCTCATAGCCTGGTTCCTCTCTAGGTTTCTTCCTAGGTTTTGGCCTTTCTAGGGAGTTCTTCCTAGCCACCGTGCTTCTACACCTGCATTACTAGCTGTTTGGGGTTTTAGGCTGGGTTTCTGTACAGCACTTCGAGATATTAGCTGATGTACGAAGGGCTATATAAAATAAACTTGATTGATTGATTGATCTCACCAGATAGGGAGATATCCCGACCATACAGCAGACCCTAAGGGTTAGCCCTCTAACTCCCTGACCCTGTAACTCTGTGGTGAGGTCGCCAGTATGATAAGGGACTTTAAGCCAATTTGCAAAATGGTTTCAACAGAGTGTTGGTATACCCTTTGATGTTTGTCTTAAGACATTTTGTATTAAGAAAAGTGGGAATGTAATAATTAGTCATACAGGGAAAAATGTGTCTGGATTTCCTGAATCAGAAATGCATTCAACTGTTGTTCTGATCTGTCCTCTCTCGAAGTTATGGTGATAGTGACTACAGCTGGTGTCTAGATGCATGGAAGGAATAATTCGACCGAGAACAGTGTGAGCCTCACCCCCTCTAACCAGCTGATGTAATGGCGACAACGGCGTTTATTTTGGCCCTGTCCTTCAACACTTCTACCTGAAGCTGAGTGCGGCATGTCCTGAGACCGTGCGCGTGAAGTGCGCATGGAGAGAGACCACGCCCAAACTCCAACGTTAGCCAGTTAGCTTGGGTGCTTGACTGCTGTTGTTAGGTCAGCTAGCTAACGTTACGTGTATGATCTGTGTTATAGCCTAGTTATAGCCTAATGTTAACTAGCTAACATTGAACCTGGTTATTTAGCTACCTGCAGAATTCTGCAGGGTAATAATGTCATGAGTTGGGATTATAGTTCATTGTTTACCTAGCTAACTAGCTACATGTCTTAACAAAATATTCTACTATGCAAGTAACCATTTCAAAAGAATGTCACTGCGACAACTGTAAATTTGCTCTAGCTATCTACTGCGATTTCAGAGCACTTTCGTCTGAGTGTGCCAGAGAGCAGAATAACTGCCAAATTTCCGAACGTTCATCACCCGTTGAATACGGCCGGTGTCAGTAAACGTTGGCAAAAATGCATCAACTGTTGCCAGCAGCATAGTTGCATTCACCAACGCTCTGGATAACATATAAACAGCCTAGCCAGCTCTGCTAGGGGCGAGTAAAGTGGACAGTGAGCTGTTTTCTCATTTGTGTCTGGAAACAGATAGCAAGCTAGCCAACGTTAGCCAGTTAGCTTGGGTGCATGACAGCTGTTGTTAGGACAGAACGCTCGGAACAACCATTAAAGAGATGGGTGGGGCTAAAACTTAAGAGGGCTCCCGAGTGGCGCAGTGGTCTAAGACGCTGCATCTCAGTGCAATAGTGCAGCAGTGCCTGGTTAGAATCCAGGCTGTATCACACCCGGCCGTGATTGGGAGTCCCAAAGGGTGGTGCAAAATTGGCCCAGCGTCGTCCGGGTTTGGTCGGGCTAGGCCACCATTGTAAATAAGTATTTGTTCTTAACTGACATGCCTAGATAAATAAAGGTTAAATAAACAAAAGAGGGTGTGAATGGGTGTAGACAAAGAAGAGCCCTACAGTAGGTACCAAGACATTCAAAGACCATATTCTCCAAAAAAGAGTTTATCAACTTTCCTATTGTTCCTCAACTGTAGTGTATGATATATCATTTTCTAGCTCTGAGTCTCTACTTTTATCCAATGTAAAAAACACAATTTCACATTTTGTTACAGAAGACCGAATCGAGCCGGTTGGTCACATCTAGAGACTACTATGAAGTCAAATTGAACGTCACACATACCCAGATCATGGTGGGAGTAGCAGAGATAGTGTTGTCATTTCAGACAGTATTGTCAACTTTCAGTGAGGGGTTCATTCAAGAAGGTAAGACTAGCTACTTGTAAAACTAGCTACAGATCCCTGTATACAGGAGATCACCTCAGCGGAAGGGAAGTTCACTGTAATTATAGCATCACATCTCCTACAGAGTGTGCATAGTGTGATTTTTGATCACAGGCCTTAATAAGTTAACATAAAAATCAACTGAGAATGTTAAGCATGTTTCATTTTCTGTTCATTTATAAGTCATTTCAAAGTTTATATAATGTTGAACAGTATGGGGCTACTATTCAAAAAGGAGGGACTGTTGGATTGAAATACTTGCTATACTAGAAGTTAATTATTACATGTATAAGGAATGTATATGGCGGGGTCAATGGAGGGTGGATAAGAACTAGGGGTATGGAAAGTTACTGAGTGAGGAAAAAGCCAATCACTTGGTTGCGGTCACTGATAAGGTTGAATAGCAGTGGATTAGGGAGTAAGGAATTTGGGGGGCGAGGTCAGGTCAGGTCAAATGAAATGAGACGGAACAGTTTTATTACACACATCACTTAACTTTCTGCCTAGCAACAGAGATGTATTGGCTGTCTAGATATGCAAGGAGTTGACTCCGCCTAATGGGAGGGTATAAATACTTGTTCTGGTGGAAATATATCTTTGTTTTTTCAGCTGTTTGACACATTGGGTGAATGAAATTGGTTTGAGGTTTACTAGTTGTCCTGAGTTTTACTCCGTTCGCCTAGAACCTAACAGTTGGCATTGTCGGCAGGATTCACCACGATTTACAGTCGAACTAGAAAGTCTGAATCAGTGAAACAGGAGCCGGCACCAAAAACAAGGTAGCCACAGTTCCTACACCTGTATCACTCATTCTGACTTATTGGGGAGATGAGAGTCGTAGGCTGAACAAATGATTGGATATTGACCTAGAAAACCAGAGCAGGGTAGTACCTGCAGAGGGAAACCCTAGGGGGTAAATCCTGAGAGGGTTATTTTCCTGAGAGTACCATAAAGTATAGGTAAGTCCTGGAATGTTATCCCGGGCAGGTTAGTCCCCGCGGAGGATAACTCCAAGGCGGTAAATCCCAAGTGGGTTGGTTCCTGATAGCTTCATATAAGCATAGGGTAATTCCTGGAAAGTAATTAGGTTGGTACCTGCAGAGGGTAAGTGGGGTTGGTTCCCTACTAAACCCATAAAGGGGGGGGGGGGGTAGAGTGTGTGTGTATGGATAATATGTTATCCTTGTGAACTAGTACGGTAGGTTGTAGAGAAGTAGTCCATCGAGAAGGACAAAAGGAGGGAATGTGGATGGTTATAGAAGGTTGAAACGCACTCATGGTTAGAAAAGCAAAAAGACATTTGAACGTTGTTTGAACAGTAGCAGTAGCAATAAGGAGAGAGGTTGGTTTATGCCCTATTGGTGCGGGCAACCGTGACATATTATGTGGAAATTGGAAGACAACTGTGAATAATTGTGGTAATGTGTGTCGTCAACAACACTGATATTTGAAACGTGACACTGGTGTAAAGACATTAGGGCTCCGGTATTCTCCAGCATTAAATTGGCAGACTCTTCAGTTTTGGTTCTAAGGTATCAGGTGCCGCAGCCAATTAATAGGCACAAATACCATAACTACTCGCCGAAGTGGGTTTCACTACTTTGGAAAATTGTTAATAGTGGAAAAGCAGAAAAGCAATTCTGTCAAGTGACAGCATTGGGGATACCAAACTCCACAAACAATTACTCACAATAGTATCTCCACTCTAATTTCTCGTGACCTCTCCTCCCTTTCGTCAGTTCTATAAAGCTATTTCAGAAGAAGACGGAATAAAGTGTCTCACGAGGTTAAAAAAAACGCCCAAGGTTTTCTGATTTTGCAAGGAGTGCTTGCCCGTGCCAATTTTAACTTGTTACTTTTTAGAATCCATTCCCCTGGCATTTTGCATCAATTATCCAACCCCAAAATTGGTTCCACACCCGTCGCCATGTAAAATGATCCAGGTATTGTTACTGGTGCTATGGTCAGGGCCATGGGTAGTAGTTGTATCGCTTTCGATGAACCCTTCACTGAAAATTGACAATTGTGTCTGAAATGACAACACTATCTCTGCTACTCCCACCATGATCTGGGTATGTGTGACGTTCAACTTGAATTCATAGTAGTCTCTGTACTGTGCACAGTTAGCTGGCCTTCCTCTACTATGAGCTATCCCCTGTATGAGTGGTATCGCTCCCCAGAGACTATTACCCACTTCCTTAATCTTTGAGCCTCACAAATCTCCGCCCCAATCATATTCAATTCCGCTTCCCCAATTCCTTGTAATGTTAACGCTTTGGTTTTTGGGACTCCATAGAATATACTTATGTCGGTCCTGACAGACTCTGCAACTAACACCCCGTATGAAAATATTCTGTCTCAAACACTGGCCCCTTCTGTACTTTGCCTCCGGCCTCAAATACATTTGCACCTAGATCATTCCATCTAAACCACAACACAATAATCACTACTGCTAGGCTATTTTGGACACACCTACTCATTCCAATGGTTTTTCTTTATTTTTACTACTACAATGAATGGGGTCATTTTTGTTTGTTTTTGCTGTTCTCCAAATAGCATTTTAGGGGTTTTAAATTGTGTAGAAATGTAACAAATGAGCTTCAACTTTCTAATTTTGAGGGGATCGTTCCCAGACCTCAAAAGTGGCCTCCTGATGTGGTTTAAGCATTGTTGTGGTCTTAGTACATTCAATTGTTTTAGTTGTTCTACAAAAAAAGTGTGATTTCATAAAAGAAAAACTAGGATACCCGGGAAAAATGAAACCGGGAAAAATGAATTTACCATAAAGAAAACAAGCAAAAAGACAGGTGAAACAGATCAGGGCGTGACAATGGAAAGTAGGTCATGATAGGCTACTTGCCCCAGCCCGCAAATTAAAGATAACATTTAAATTATGCATGCATCATCCACTTTCCCAGGCCAGTATCTTTTCATTTGGGCCAGTAGCTTTCAGTTGACGCTGGCCCGGTCTGCCACTGGCAAATTTACCTGAATGTCAAGCCTTGAAAAGGCATGCTAATTTAAAAGATCGCTAGTCATTATAAGCCTGGTTCTGTATGTAATGAATGTACATTATGGGACACAGGTCAGGTCATTATTGCCACGCAGCGGTGAAAAATAGTGGAACTAAATCATGTGCTGTTGCCATCAACTTAAAAATTGGGTCGCACCAGTGCCACCAGTGGAAAAATTTAGTGTAGAGCCCTGAATCAGCTGGATAAATTCAAATAGAAATGTTGTTTTTCACAATTAAATTAGTTATGCGAGTAGGGGAGACAAATAAGGCGCAATATCAGAAGGCTTCAAGGGCAGGATAACACTTGTCAGCATGAGCCTGTGCCCGCTAATTAGCGTGTGGCCTGTAGCTTATTCCCATATGGTGACTTTAGCGTGGGCAAACCTAGCATACGAGCTGGAGAGACGCATTTGTATGTGGCTGCCAGGAGCTCAGGTGCCCACTTCACTGGCTCTCATCTTGCATTAGAGTAAAAGTGGTCGGGAGATGGGGTTGTGTGTGTGTGTGTCTGTGGTGTGTGTGTGTGTGTCTGTGTATAGGGGGGCTGATTGATTGCAGCTGGGCAATGGGTTCCAGGTCCAACAGCCAACCCCCCCTAGAGTAGAAACTGATCTACAGGAAGAAGGCTCTGATTATACTATAATTAACCTACTCATCTCTCTGATCATTGGGAATAAGTGCCAGGAAGACACACACACACACACACACACACACACACACACACACACACACACAAGCATCCCACACACAAACACACCCACAGGCACGCGCACACACAGACACGCAAAAGCATACCACACACACTTGAGCGCAATCTTGAGCATATTAAATAAGATCATATGCACGTACGCGCCATTGAGTGGGGAACGGAGGGACAAAGACCCCAATTACCCATCCACACAGGGTCAAAGGATAAGATACGGGGATGTACGTCAGCCTTGGTTTAGGCTACTAATACCAGACTATGTGAGTGGAGCTGGAGCAGA
The DNA here is from genome assembly GCF_029448725.1 of Salvelinus fontinalis. Classification (NCBI taxonomy): domain Eukaryota; kingdom Metazoa; phylum Chordata; class Actinopteri; order Salmoniformes; family Salmonidae; genus Salvelinus; species Salvelinus fontinalis. Next base: position 38,796,259 of record NC_074694.1, read on the forward strand.
GCGGAGCATGCCCAATTTTTCCTGGAGAGCAAAGGCTGGAGCATCGGCCTTCTCATCGGCCTTCTCGCCCGCTCACTTCACGAGCTCAGGGAATCCCCGCCCCAGCATGCATTTGTGGTCTACTTGTGTGCTTCTATAGCCCCTTGCTTAAGCTACGGTCATGGAGTTTGCTAAGAGTTTCATAAAAACAGTGACAATACACTGGTGCTAAATCAAGGTGACTTACAACGATGAGGACCAACAGCAAGAGAGGGAGTGCAGTGATTTAGTGTCCACAACTAAAGAATCATTGTGGAATCTTATCCCAAAAGCACAAGTGTGTACTTTTTTAAATTGTGGTAGGCCAGTTGAGAACAAGTTCTCATTTACAACTGCGACCTGGCCAAGATAAAGCAAAGCAGTGCGACACAAACAACACAGAGTTACACATGGGATAAACAAACGTACAGTCAATAACACAATAGAAAAATCTATAAACCGTGTGTGTAAATGTAGTAAGATTAGGGAGGTAAGGCAATAGTAATATATATATAGTAATAATAGGCCATAGTGGCGAAGTAATTACAATTTAGCATTAACACTGGAGTGATAGATGTGCAGATGATGATGTGCAAGTAAAAATACTGAGTAAAAATACTGCAAGTAAAAATACTGCTAAAGAGCAAAAAAATAACAATATGGGGATGAGGTAGTTGGGCGGGCTATTTACAGATGGTGTGCAAATGTAGTGTGTGCAAATCTATATACAGTGTGTGCAAATGTAGTAAGATTAGGGAGGTAAGGCAATAAATAGGCCATAGTGGTGAAATAATTACAATTTATCATTAACCCTTGAGTGATAGATGTGCAGATGATGATGTGCAAGTAGAGATACTGGGGTGCAAAAGAGCCCAAAAATGGGGATGAGGTAGTTGGGTGGGCTATTTACAGATGGGCTGTGTACAAGTGCAGGGATAGGAAAGCTGCTCTGACAGCTGATGCTTAAAGTTAGTGAGGGAGATATAAGACTCCAGCTTCAGTGACTTCTGCAATTCGTTCCAGTCATTGGCAGCAGGGAACTGGAAGCAAAGGCGGCCAAAGGAGGTGTTGGCTTTGGGGTGACCAGTGAAATATACATGCTGGAGCGCGTGCTACGGATGGGTGTTGCTATGGTGACCAGTGAGCTGAGATAAGGCGGGGCTTTACCTAGCAAAGACTTATAGATGACCTGGAGCCAGTGGGTTTGGCGACGGATATGTAGTGAGGGTAGTATATGGGGCTGTAGTGACAAAACGGATGGCACTGTGATAAACTACATCCAATTTGCTGAGTAGAGTGTTGGAGGCTATTTTGTAAATTACATCGCCGAAGTCAAGGATCGGTATGATAGTCAGTTTTACGAGGGTATGTTTGGCAGCATGAGTGAAGGAGGCTTTATTGCGAAATAGGAAGACGATTCTAGATTTTATTTTGGATTGGAGATGCTTAATGTGAGTCTGGAAGGAAAGTTTACAGTCTAACCAGACACCTAGGTATTTGTAGTTGTCCACATATTCTAAGTCAGAACCGTCCAGAGTAGTGATGCTAGTCGGACGGGCGGGTGCGGGCAGCAATCGGTTGAAGAGCATGCATTTAGTTTTACTAGCATTTAAGAGCAGTTGGAGGCCACGGAAGGAGTGTTGTATGGCATTGAAGGTCATTTGGAGGTTTGTTAACACAGTGTCCAAAGAAGAGCCAGATGTATACAGAATGGAGTCGTCTGCATAGAGGTGGATCAGAGAATCACCAGCAGCAAGGCGACATCATTGATGTATACAGAGAAAAGAGTCGGCCCGAGAATTGAACCCTGTGGCACCCCCATAGAGACTGCCAGGGGTCCAGACAACAGGCCCTCCGATTTGACACAGGTACGGTAGGATTCGAAATGGTCGTTGATCTAGCAAGGGCATGCAAGGGCAGGGCAGGGCAGGATGGATATAGGTCTGTAACAGTTTGGGTCTAGAGTGTCTCCCCCTTTGAAGAGGTGGATGACCGCGGCAGCTTTCCAATCTTTAGGGATCTCAGACGATACGAAAGAGAGGTTGAACAGGCTAGTAATAGGGGTTGCAACAACTTACTACGTGCACATGCTAAAATAAAGTAATGAGGTGGGTAGATAACTAAGTGTCATGGCAGCAAAGTATTTATAAACAAAAAATCTGATATTTTAAATGTTTCGTTCATTTTCGGTTTATTATCTATACATTTGGCCAAATAGGCCTAGAATATTTCTATGTTCAAGGAGCTTTCCGTTTTGATTGTGTTATTTTGAATTAAAACCTTTAGGCCTACCTATAGATTTTTTTATTTTTTATCTCTACATCTCTGCCCAGTCTAGCAAGAGTGGCAAAAGGGTGTTTCGCATCCCCACTGGCTCTGCAAGTGTGGAGAGGATATTCCCGGCTGCTGGCCGGCTCTCTAGGCAACATCGCATGAGCCTGAAGCCACAGACTGGTCAAACTCGTGTTTCTAAAAAGATATTTTAAAATGTAATTCAAAGGTACTAAGTCTTTTTCATTTAAGTTCTATTTAATTCTAAGTAAGTCACAGCCTACACGCACAATTTATAGACTATAATGATTTATAACAACAAAATGTTTAAAGGCTGAGCGCCTTATGTCCCTTCCAGCTTATTGTGTCGCACTTGCAAATGCTTCACAATGTATTTCTTTGTAGGCTATAGCTTTGAAATGATATAGCCTAAATCATTCATTTTCGTTCCTTCTTAGACTCCCTGTCTGGCTCCTGACCTATTTAGAGTGTTTCTATGCTGTTTAATATGACATGTAGCGTATTTGAAACTATATTCGCTTCATACATCCACCTTTTTGTGTTTATTCAAACACTTTCATTCAAATCCGTATGGTTTGGTTTCAATACTTAGAAAACAATTGGTAGGTCCAGGTAGTCACAAAAATAGGGTGTTGGTTAAATTGTGATTTTAATGAATGGAGTGTATTTGGAGCTGGAGCACAGAGCGGTTTTTAGCTGAGTGGTAGGAAAGGTCATGGAGCGCAGAGCTGGATTTCCAACCATTAAATTCTGCTCACATGCTCTTATTCCTACACAGTTATGAAAAGGGTCTAACCATCCTTATGTGTAATTGCTCTATTAGGAAGAAAATACTGGGACAAATGAGAGCATTTAGTTCACTTAGATCCTTACAGACCATATACACTGAACAAAAATACAAAACGCAACTTGTAAAGTGTTGGTCCCATGTTTCACGAGCTGAAATAAAAGATCCCAGATATTTTCCATACGCACAAAAAGTTTAGTTCTCTCAAATGTTGTGTACAAATTTGTTTACATCACTATTAGTGAGCATTTCTTCTTTCCCAAGATAATCCATCCACCTGACAGGTGTGGCATATCAATAAGCCGATTAAACAGAATGATCGTTACACAGGTGAACCTTGTGCTGGGGACAATTAAAGGCCACTCTAAAATGTGCAGTTTTGTCACACAACACAATGCCACAGATGTCTCGAGTTTTGAGGGAGCGTGCAATTGGAATGCTGACTGCAGGAATGTCCACCAGAGCAGTTGCCAGATCATTTAATGTTCATTTCTCTACCATAAGCTGGCTTCTTTACCTGCGGGACTGTCTGAGACCAGCCACCGAGACAGCTGATGAAAGTGTAGGTTTGTACAACCAAAGAATTTATGCACAAACTGTCAGAAATCGTCAGAAATCAGACAGCGTGTATGGCGTTGTGTGGGTGAGCAGTTTGCTGATGTCAACATTGTGAACAGAGCGCCCCATGGTGGTGGTGGGGTTACGGTATGGGCAGGCAAAAGCTATGGACAACAAACAAATTGCATTTTGAATGCACAGAGATACCGTGACAAGATCCTGAGGCCCAGTGCCGTGCCATTCACCCGTCGCTATCACCTGGAAGCTATTCGCCTCATCCTCACCAGACATGTCGCCCATTGAAAATGTTTGGCATGCTCTGGACCGCTGTGTACGACAGCATGTTCCAGTTCCCGCACAATCAACAGCCTGATCAACTCTATGCGAATTAAATGTGTCGTTCTGCATGAGGCAAATGGTGTCCACACGAGATACTGACTGGTTTTCTGATCCACGCCACTACATTTTTTTAAAGGTACCTGTAACGAACAGATGCATATCTGTATTCCCAGTCATGTGAAATCTATAGATTAGGGCCTAATGCATTTATTTCTGTCACGCCCTGATCTGTTTCACCTGTCCCTGTGATTGTTTCTACCCCCTCCAGGTGTCGCTTATTTTCCCCAGTGTATTTATCCCTGTGTTTCCTGTCTCTCTGTGTCAGTTCGTCTTGTATGTTTAGTCAAGTCAACCAGCGTGTTCTTCCCCGTACTCCTTTTCTATTCTCTTTTGCTAGTCTTCCCGGTTTTGACCACTGCCTGACTCTGGACTACTTTCCTGCCTGCCTGATCATCCTGCCTGCCCTGACCATGAATCTGCCTGCCCTTCGGTACCTATTGGACTCTGAACTGGTTTAGACCTTTTGCCTGTACACGACCATTCCCTTGCCTACCCCTTTTTGGATTACTAAACATTGTAAGACTCCAATCATCTGCCTCCTGTGTTTCTGCATCTGCGTCTCGCCTTGTGCCTTGATCATTTCAATTGACTGATTTCCTTATATGAACTGTAACTCAGTAAAATATTTTAAATTGTTGCATGTTGCGTTTAGATTTTTGTTCAGTGTACATATTTGAGCTCAGGGTACATTTATTCATTCATAAATTGTATTATGAGCTGCTGAGCGAGAGAGAGAGAGAGCGATAAGATTAATGCTAAGGAGGAAGTAGCATCGGAGAGAGAGTAGAAAGCTCAAACTTTAATTATATGAAACTTAAGATTTAACTGAGGTAGATTCAGGAGTCAACTAGCCTCTTCTCCTGGTCAATACAGATAATAACCTCTCGGGAATTCATACACTCCAATTACTAAACTCAGCAAAAAAAGAAACGTCCTCTCACTGTCAACTGCGTTTATATTCAGCAAACTTAACATGTGTAAATGTTTGTATGAACATAACTAGATTCAACAACTGAGACATAAACTGAACAAGTTCCACAGACATGTGACTAACAAGAATGGAATAATGTGTCCCTAAACAAAGGGCAGGGGGGGTGGGTCAAAATGAAAAGTAACAGTCAGTATCTGGTGTGGCCACCAGCTGAATTAAGTACTGCAGTGCATCTCCTCCTCATGGACTGCACCAGATTTGCCAGTTCTTGCTGTGAGATGTTACCCCACTCTTCCACCAAGGTACCTGCAAGACATTTCTGGGGGAAATGGCCCTAGCCCTCACCCTCCGATCCAACAGGTCCCAGACGTGCTCAATGGGAATGAGATCCAGGCTCTTCACTGGCCATGGCAGAACACTGACATTTCTGTCTCAGTCCGATGATGCTGTGGCACACCGCCCCAGACCATGACGGACCTGAGACACACACACACACACACTGAGACCCTCCCCCCACACACCAACATAGTACACACACAGCAATGACAGGTAGTACTAATGCTCTCTTTGTGAAACCATCTTCTCTCCACATCCAGTGACTAAAATACAGCTACGTCAAACGCCGGAAATAATGTTCGTCTGGCGTATTCGATCATATAGTCATCCCATTGAAAGCCATTCATTACAGCAGCCACTAGGGACCTTAGGGAGAAAAGGTGTTGAAGGATCACACTAATTAGTACGTGATAGATAGGAGCTTTCAGACATTGTCTGGGACCACATCCCTCTAAGAGCTGAGTGCTCATCAGGAGTGTGTGTGCTGTGGCTGAATGTCACTGTGGATTCTATTTGGCACGGTTTGATTGACAATCTCTAGTACAGCCATTCTACCTGTCAATCACTTGTCACATCACACATGCACGAGCACACGCACACTCCCCTGACTCATAATACAATCAATTTTCTCCACAAGCTAATGGGTCACATATTACAAAGTGACCACATTATTGGAATCACTGCTGTAGATAGTGACTTATAACGGTCCTCAAAATAAACCGTGTCGGACGTGTCACCTCTCCAGGCTGTCATCTCCTCTCTGCTTTAAGTTTCAAGATTTTAATGTCACATGCACAAGTACAGTGAAATGCCTTTCTTGCTAGCTCTAAACCCAACAATGCAGTAACCAATGTCAATGTGGCACTACAAATCAAGTAGAACAAAAAACACACAGTAAATAAAAATAAGAAGAGCACGAGAAAGTAAGAAGCTACTAATAGAGTCAGTTCCAATATCCTGTTTACAATGTGCAGGGATACTGGAGTGATAGAGGTAGATATGTATAGGGGTAAGGTGACTAGGCATCAGGGTATATGATAAACAGAGTAGCAGCAGCATAAATTAAGATTGTATGTGAGTGTGTGGGTTTGTTTTTAGAGTCCGTATAAATGTGTGTGTCGGAGTGTCAGTGTGCATGAGTGTGTAAAGTCCTGTGACAAAAAATATAAATAAACACAAGGATCAACTCAGATAGTCCATGTAGCCATTTTGTTAGCTATTTAACAGACTTTTGGCTTGGGGCTAGAAACTGTTTAGGAGCCTATTGGTTTCAGACCTGATGCGCAGGTACCACGTGCCGTGCGGAAGCAGAGAGAACACTTTATGGCTTGGGCGGCTGGAGTCTTGAACAATTTTCAGTGATATCCTGGGCTATCCGCACCCCTTGGTGCTGTTGCTATACCAAGCAAGGATGCAGCCAGTCAAGATGCTCTCACTGGCGCAGCCGTATAACTTTTTGAGGATTTGAGGGCCCATGCCAAACATTTTCAACCTCCTGAGGCGGAAGAGGCGCTGTCACACCTTGTTCACAACTGTGCGCATGAGTGTGTACCATTTTAAGTAGTCATTTGGACCTTGAAGGAACTTGAAGCTCTCGACACGCTCCACTGCAAACCCGTCGATGTGGATGAGGGTGTAGTGGAACATTAAAAAAGTTATCATTTTTAGATAAAACTATATACTATACTATGTATTCATACGTCACCAAATAATTGATTAAAATGCACTGTTTTGCAATGAAGGTCTACAGTAACTTCAACAGCACTGTCTGGGGTAGCACCATGGTGTAGCCGAAGGACAGCTAGCTTCCATTCTCCTCTGGCTACATTGACTTCAATACAAAACCTAGGAGGCTCTTAGGCCTCACCCACTTCCATAGACGGACATGATAATTATGACCACTTCCGGAGGACCTCCAACCAATCAAAGCTTTTGCAGTATAAACTGACGTTGTCCATTCAATCATAGAATTAGGATCAGAGAATGAACCTAGTGTGTTGTATTGGGATAGTGTCACAAAGCATTATGGGGGTTCTATGTGTTGAGAAGATGGGGACATTGTTGGATAGAGATTAAGAATGAAGAGTAATAGTTTTTTTCAAATTACAGAAGACGGAGAAGGTATATTATAAATTGTTTTCTTGGTTTTGAAACTTTATTTTTGTGTCCAAATCTCAGTACCAGTCCAAATCTCAGTACCAGTCCAAATCTCAGTACCAGTGCGAGTGTGACGTTTTCTCCGCCAGAATGGTAGACCGGCAAACCCCTGGGGTACACGGAAAAGGTGCGAATTAAAAGAGAGGGTCGACCTCTGCCTGAGATCAGTTTCATGGAGAAGGATGAGAAGGTGAGGGTGTTTCAATACCAACTGCAACTGGTATCAAAAGTATAGCTGGTTAGCAGGAAGCCTTTCATCAAGCCGCCTGTTTTGCTGGCCTTGCCTGCTTTTTTGGGAAGTCTCAGCCTTGGTCGAAAGGTGGGTACAGTCACCTGAAGAACATTGATCGTTCAGCTAAACGGGAAAACAAAAGCAGGGAGCATATAAATGTCCATATCAGATTGAAGCTTCTAGGAAAAAGCTGCACTGATCATGACGAAGGTCTGCGGGTTCAAACTGCGCAACACAACGAGAAAGTAAGAAGAAACAGGGATGTTATCAAGCGGCTGATCAACACCACTGCGTTTTTTGGGCATGCAAGAATTTGCTTTCAGAGGACAAGACGAGAGGGAACGTTCCGCCAACGAGGGCAACTACAAGGTACCTGAAGAGGTAATCGCACGTCACGATGCCTTTACTTGCTGCACATATCAAACTTTCGACTGTCTTTTCTGGGATGTCGAAAAACATTCTGAATGATTTGATAGCTTCCATCGCATCATCCATTAAAAGCATTTTCCCGTGTGCGCTGAAGTAGGCATTCCACTTTCCTCTGACATTTATTTAGCAAAGATGATAACACATAATCACTCCAGACAGACACAAGCAAAAATTCATGACATAAATGTTGCAGCGGCCTCGGCTACACCTAAACATAATGTGTTGTTATGTATTTATAGTCCATGTGTGTGTTTGGAGACAACGTGATTGTGATCAAATTTTGTTTATATTCAGAATTAGGCTGGCTAGGCTGCCTACACGTTTTTAATCAAAAAATGATTAACTGGAATGAATCAATCAACATAATAGTGATGACATATGTGAGTACATTTTGTATAAGACCTACAGTTGCATAGGTCTGCATGATGCAAACATGCATAAAGCAAGCTCAGCCCCTGTGAGTTTTATTGTCTATCAGTTGTTGTCTATGTGTCTGGGCAGAGGAAATCCCCCTCCTAATCTAGTCTAAATATAATTGATATGAACAAATATAAGGTAGGTGCAGTTTGACAGGGCCATCCCCCGAAGGGCCAGGAGGTTAAAAATAACATGTGATTTTATTAACACAAACTGGTTACATCATAACCCATATAAAACCTTTTTTCAACGGATGAATCACTGTCATATCTTATAGGGTCCCGAGTTTTCTTAGTTAGGTTAACATATAAGTAAAACCTACAGGCCCCACGGGGTCAAAATTGCCCCGCCGCACTGGGACCTATGGTGCCAAAAGTCTGCTTGCAGGTATGTGGATGACCAGGGCTTTATTCGGGAAAGTTTCTTGGAATATATCTGCTATTTGTATTTACAGCTAAGCATCCTTCTGTTCCCTGATTGAGGTGAGGACTACTCCACTCCACTACCATTGTCAACTTTCTCGTGACATTAACTGAAGGCACGTCTCATGTGCACGCTCATTCACTGACACATTGAATGTTTCCCCTCCAAGCACTGTGAGTAGCCCTGTCAACGTTCTCTCATTACTGTATGTAGAGTCAATCACATTATTACACATCAGTGATTTTACTCCTTGCTTGGACTAACTCGTTATTAGCTCTTTTATCTAACCGTGTAAAGTGTTGTGTTAGTTTTTTGTCTTCCCAGCCAAATCCAGTCCTGCACTGGTCATGCCTCTGAACACCTCATTCAATCACTGCTCTGATCTCTTTCCAACACTGTGTAAGTTGCCCACTCATTCCCATTCCCCGTAATATTGTACTATAAATGTCTTTATTCAATTCATTAGGTTAAAATAATTTGTCTTTGACGATTTTTGAAAAACACTTTGTCGTCCTATACCGTGGCTCTCCCATCCTCCTCAATTTTTCAAATCACCAGCCTCCACTGATGAAGAGGCACAGAATCCATCAAATTGGATAGCCATGGCGGTATCTTGTCCGAAAATATTGCAGTTACGAGAGTCCCGTTGACAGCAAATCCACGATCGGAGGTCATTCATTTTATTATCAAGTGACTGTACATTGGCCAATTTTCACATTGGTATGAAGAGATTCGGGAGACAGGCGCAGGAATGCGTAATAGTATATTGTACCCAAATTACGGCGTGTCGTGTAAAGGCAGGGGAACGAAGACCAAACAAACACCATACAAAAACACAGGGTTGAAACCCAAACAAAAGAGCGAGGAGTACCTCGAATAAATAACACACGTGCACAATGATTATCACACAATGATTATCACACAATGATTATCACACTGGACAGAGACTAAGTGCAGGCAAATATATTCAAATATTCCTTTCTGGTGGAGCTTCAGCATGAAACAGGTGTGTGTGTGTCTGTCTGAGTCTGTGTGGCATGCATATGACGGAGCAAAGTGACAATCAACTAATGAGGAACGGAATGTCTTGCCATCATCAAATCAAATCAAATGTTATTGGTCACATACACGTGTTTAGCAGATGTTATTGCGGGTGTAGCGAAATGCTTGTGCTTCTGGCTCCGACAGTGCAGTAATATCTAACAAGTAATATCTAACAATTTCACAACAAATACCTAATACACATAAATCTAAGTAAGGAATGGATACATACACTACCGTTCAAAAGTCCTTGTTTTTGAAAGAAAAGCACATTTTTTGTCCATTAAAATAACATAAAATTGATCAGAAATACAGTGTAGACATTGTTAATGTTGTAAATGACTATTGTAGCTGGAAACGGCAGATTTTTTATGGAATATCTACATATGCGTACAGAGGCTGATTATCAGCAACCATCACTCCTGTGTTCCAATGGGACATTATGTTAGCTAATCCAAGTTTATATTTTTAAAAGGCTAATTGATCATTAGAAAACCCTTTTGCAATTATGTTAGCACAGCTGAAAACCGTTGTGCTAATTAAAGAAGCAATAAAACTGGCCTTCTTTAGACAAGTTGAGTATCTGGAGCATCAGCATTTATGGGTTTGATTACAGGCTCAAAATGGCCAGATACAAAGAACTTTCTTCTGAAACTTGTCAGTCTATTCTTGTTCAGAGAAATGAAGGCTATTCCATGCGAGAAAATGCCAAGAAACTGAAGATGTCGTACAACTCTGTGTACTACTTCCTTCACAGAACAGCGCAAACTGGCTCTAACCAGAATAGAAAGAGGAGTGGGCCCCGGTGCACAACTTAGCAAGAGGACTAGTTTGAGAAATAGACGCCCCACAGGCCCTCAACTGGCAGCTTCACTAAATAGTACCCGCAAAACACCAGTCTCAACGACAACAGTGAAGAGGCGACTCCGTGATGCTGGCCTTCTAGGCAGAGTTGCAAAGAAAAAGCCATATCTCAGACTGGCCAATAAAAATAAAAGATTCAGATGGGCAAAAGAACACAGACACTGGACAGAGGAACTTTGCCTAGAAGGCCAGCATCCCAGAGTCGCCTCTTCAGTGTTGACGTTGAGACTGTGACGTATCAATCATAACAACCTACAACTACAACAGACTTTGATCTCTGGAGGACAAACCAGAGTGACTATCCAGCAGACGGACCGGAGATCATAGAGAGGGACAACAAAGGCATACACTTGTAAATATTTAAATTGCAATTTATTTTCGAATGAGCGGTTGCTCATGTTAAAAGTATTAGCATTTCCATGAGAGTAGTTACAAACTCTGAGTTTCTCGCTCTTGTGCTGTTCCCACCCCTTTCCTTTGTCTACCAAGCTGTCATATCGGTTTCGTCCACTAGGGACTTTTCCTTGTGTGTGTGTTTATGTAATTCTGTGATTGATTAGTTAGTTAGTAAATAAATAATTGAGCCAATTTGCATATCGCTGATTCACGATTTATGTTAGGGTTCGTGCAGATATCCAAGGGTTTGCGATGTTCAGGAATGAGACTGATGAGGTAACAATACATTAATAGAAGACTGTAATCGATAAGATAATAAAATATCTGAAGCGTTACATTCGGGAAATTGAAACTCTATAAACAACATTTTCCCGTAATTAAACGAATCACGGAATAATTACACATAGAGAATTGATTTTGATAAAACAACAGTCTTCACATTTAATGATAGTCAACGCTACGACATACATATGTATATATTTTTTTTTAAATGAATAGGTTAAGGCTATAGCCTAAAGCCCATGCATCAGAAAGAGAGAACGTGAGAGTCTCTCTTGTGTGCTCTTTATTACGCAGCACAAGGTCAAGTTCAAATAGGCTAAACCATCGTCTGTCACGTCCCAATTTCGTCCACCATCGTCGATAGACAATACTATTGTAATATCCCCCAACCTTAGTGTCTTGTCTCCATGGCACTTGTGGATGTTAACTTTCATCATGCTACCTACAACGATTGTTGCCAGGCAACAATCAACCCATTACAACAGTAGGTCAGTAGTATGCCCTCTTCTCAGGACGGCCAGTGACGCACACATACAGATGCTCACACAAACTTGAGTATACGAGCGCATGCCGTACGCACACACACTTGAGCACACAAACAAACAAAACACACCAAATGCTGGGCAGAGAGAGGAGGGACGGATATGAGCAATACTCCCGTTGTGTGCTCCTGTTAATGTGTAACTGGACTACAATGTGTTCTGTGATGATAAGGGTATACAGCACCGCATTGAGCCCTCATCCCCTCCTGTAAAACCTCTTCTACAGAGAGACAGAAAGAATGGTATGAAGAGAGAATAAGAGTGAAAAAGTGAGCGAGACAAAGTGGAGAGAGAGAATGAGCTAGAGAGAGAGAGAGAGAACCACTGTGACTGTGCCACATGGATACAGCAGGATACATAAAATCATACTGTGATTGTGTTTGCTCTTTCAATATGAAAATCAATCAATTGAAAAACATCTTTCTGGCTGCTTCAAATGTTCTGTGATTCATAGATTACCTGTGTTTTTCCCTCAGTCAGTCCCAAGGTCTCCCTCTGCTCATGCTTTAGGTCTCCTCCAATCAGACTGTCAGTTGATGTCACTGAGCATTCTTGGTAGACTGGGCATCCTGTCTCCTCATCGACATGAAGAGGGAGGAGTCGTCCCACTCCAACCTTTCTCCTCTCCTCTACTCTCATTTCGGTTCATCTCACCTGACAGGTCACCCGCAAACACTCAGACATGAACCACGACTCCCATACAAAGTTAAAATAGCAACCGATAACCTGAACAAATCTAAAATCAACTTGTTACACAATGAAGTGGCGTAGTCGGTAAAAATCTGAGAAAATACTGCTCTGTATGACATAAAATTATATGGTAATATAATACTTGGCAGAAGTGGATTGTGTTTACCCCCCACTCCCTACTCCTTACTTAGTCATTCAATACTTTGGCGATACTATCTTCTCTGTCCCCTTAGTTAAATGGATGACAGCGTTCTAAAAGGGTGTGACCAAAACAAGCTTGGAGATCCTGTCCTGTTAACAGCTCTTTAAGAGAAGGGGTGGGTAGCTGTGCTTGACGTACTGAAGCGGCGCTAAAACTTTAAAGGTATAGTTCACTTTTATGAAGTTGCTAAATATTCAGCAAGCATTTAAAAAATGCTTTGTAGGAAATGACAACACCCTAAGGAAGTCTAAAATATGATAGAACCACAAAAAAAGTGACCTATTCATTTTCTCTCCAAATACAGACTGAATTATTCAGTAAGTCTCATACATAAAGTATAAGGGATATATGTTTTTGATGGAGTAGTGGGGAGAATACGAGTTAGCTGTTCTAAGCGCTGCTGTCGGGTCCACAGGTTAGCAGCTCAGAAGCTCTCTGTGCACTTGTGCAGAGGAGAAGATTAGGAAGACACGATACTAATGTTGGCTGCCACCCTCACATGCACACACACACATATGCAGTCACACACACATATGCAGTCACACACACACACAACACACACACGCACGTACAGTACTGTGCAAAGGTTTTAGGCAGGTGTGAAAACATGCTGTAAAGTATCTTTCAAAAATAGACATGTTGGTAGATGATATTATCAATTAACCTGTTGAGGATGGGGGCGCTGTTGTGACTATTTATGCTAATTGGGTAATTTTTGAAACGGCTTCCCACAAAATCCTTGATCGTACAATATGCATATTATTATTATTATTGGATAGAAAACAGTCTATAGTTTCTATAGGAGTTGACATTTTGTCTCTAAGTGGAACAGAGCCCATTCTACAGCAATTTCCCTGACATGGAGTCAGATTTCAGAAATGTTGGCCACTGTTCTGGAGTCAGTTAAAAGGGCACTGTTATTGCTATGACTATACGGACACTTCTTACGTCTTCCCCTGGATGCCTTTACGTGATGACGATTTCAATGGGGTCGATTGCGCGTTCACAGGCCCTATAAATTAAAAAACCCTGTAGCTAGCAAGTCTTTTCTTGGTGCGTAACGCGCGTGGAGGACACCGACCCTCTCCTGTTCCAAGCGTTAGTTTAGCCTGTTATATTTCTCAGGTCATCTTTTTACTCGTTATAGGAGTTAAAAACATCATAAGGTAGTTAATTTAAAGCGTTTTATAGCAATTTATATCCGTTTAGTGCGATTTTGGGACATTTATTTTTGAAACGATGTGAATAGCTGGCCACGCTTTTCAGTTCATCCCGAACGCAGTTGGCATTTCCACATGGCAAGAGGACAGCTTTCCACCAAAAGACGATTACTCCCAAGAAAGGATCCTTTGCCCAAGATACTGATGGAAGAACAGCTCAAAGTAGGACATTTTTATTATGATAAATCGTGTTTCTGTCGAAAAATTTTAGTGGCTTAGGACGCCATGTTTTTTGACGTAGCTTCGCTTGGCGCAAACTGTATTGAAAAGTAAGGATAATTAAAAAAATGTAATTCCGCAATTGTATTAAGAATTAAATTGTCTATCAATCCCTGTCCACCCTATATTTTTTAGTCACGTTTATGAGTATTTATGTATAAGAGTAGATCACTGTCTAAGTGGCGCAAGGACATTTTCTGACCAGCTGAGCTACATTTCACATTGTCTAACCATGATTTTGGTGGCTAAATATAAACATTTTCGATCAAACTCTATATGGATTGTGTAATATGATGTTACAGGAGTGTCATCGGAAGAATTCTGAGAAGGTTAGAGAAAAAATTAATATATTTTGGCGATGTTGACTTTTATCGCTCACTTTGGCTAGAATCAATTCTGGGCTGCTATGTGCTATGTGCTATGCTAATATAACAATTTATTGTGTTTTCGCTGTAAGACACTTAGAAAATCTGAAATATTGTCTGTATTCACAGGATCTGTGTCTTTCGATTAGTGTATGCTGTGTATTTTTCCGAAATGTTTGATGATTAGTAGTTAGGTAAACACGTTGCTCATTGTAATTATTCTAGTCCATTTGTGACGGTGGGTGCAATTGTAACCTATGCCATCTACCTGAAATATGCACTTTTTTCTAACAAAACCTATCCCATACCATAAATATGTTATCAGACTGTCATCTGATGAGTTTTTTTGTTGGTTAGGGGCTATAAATATCTTAGTTTAGCCGAATTGGTGATAGCTACTGGTGTTGGTGGACAAATAAAAGATGGTGGATTATGCTAATGTGTTTTTAGGTAATAGATGTACATCTTTACATATTGTGTCTTCCCTGTAAAACATTTTAAAAATCGGACATGTTGACTGGATTCACAAGATCTGTGTCTTTCTTTAGCTGTATTGGACTTTAATGTGTGAAAGTTAAATATTTAAAAAATATATTTTTTTTGAATTTCGCGGCTCTGCCTTTTCAGTGGGGGTGGGGGGGGTGTGCCGCTAGCGGCACGCTCATCCTAGACAGGTTAACTAAATGCAAAGTGAGTGAACAGAAGAAAAATCTACATCAAATCCATATTTGGTGTGACCACCTTTTGGCTTCAAAACAGCATCAGTTCTTGTAGGTACACTTGCACAAAGTTAGTTATTTTGTAGGCATATAGTCAGGTGCATGATGAAACAATTAAACCAAACAGGTGCTAATGATCATAAATTCAATATGTAGGTTGAAACACAATCATTAACTGAATCAGAAACAGTTGTGTAGGAGGAATAAAACTGGGTGAGGAACAGCCATACTCCGCTAACAAGGTGAGGTTGCTGAAGACAGTTTCCTGTTAAAAGTCGTGAACCATGGCAAGACTAAGCACAGCAACAAGACACAAGGTAGTTCTACTGCATCAGCAAGGTCTCTCCCAGGCAGAAATGTCAAGGCAGACAGGGGTTTCCAGATGTGCTCTCCAAGCTCTTTTGAAGAAGCACAAAGAAACGGGCAACGTTGAGGACCGTAGAAGCAGTGGTCGGCCAAGGAAACTTACTGCAGCAGACTCCCTTCGCAATCGGAAGATGTCCAGCAGTTCCATCAACTCAGAATTGGCAGAAAACAGTGGGACCCTGGTACACCCATCTACTGTCCGGAGAAGTCTGGTCAGAAGTGGCCTTCATGGAAGACTTGCGGCCAAAAAGCCATACCTCGACGTGGAAACAAGGGCAAGCGACTCAACTATGCACGAAAACACAGGAACTGGGGTGCAGAAAAATGGCAGCAGTTGCTCTGGACTGATGAGTCAAAATTTGAAATAGTTGGATGTAGCAGAAAGCAGTTTGTTTGCCGAAGGGCTGGAGAGCGGTACACAAATGAGTGTCTGCATGCAACAGTGAAGCATGGTGGAGGTTCCTTGCAAGTTTGGGGCTGCATTTCTGCAGATGGAGTTGGGGATTTGGTCAGAATGAATGGTCTCCTCAATGCTGAGAAGTACAGGCAGATACTATCCATCATGCAATATCATCAGGGAGGCATCTGATTGGCCCCAAATGTATTCTGCAGCATGACAACGACCCCAAACATACAGTGAAAGTCATTAAAAATGATCTTCAGCGTAAAGAAGAACAAGGAGTCCTGGAAGTGATGGTATGGCCCCCACAGAGCCCTGATCTCAACATCACCAAGTCTGTCTGGGATTACATGAAGAGAGAGAAGCACCTGAGGCTGCCTAAATCCACAGAACAACTGTGGTTAGTTCTCCAAGATATTTGGGCCAACCTACCTGCCGAGTTCCTTCAAAAACTGTGTGCAAGTGTACCTAGAAGAATTGATGCTGTTTTGAAGGCAAAAGGTGGTCACAGCAAATATGGATTTGATGTAGATTTTTCTTCTGTTCACTCACTTTGCATTTAGTTAATTGATAAATATAGTCTATTAACATGTCTAGTTTTGAAAGCATTCTTACTTTACAGCATTTTTTTCACACCTGCCTAAAACCTTTGAACAATACTGTATGTGCAGACACTCGCAAACACGCACACTCCCTTTCCCGTTTGTTCTTTGCGAATCATAGGTGCCACCTTGCATCTAGTCTCTCAGTGCTGAGAAGTTGGCATATAGCTGTGCCACCTCTGGCCTGTTTCTCCACCACCTGTTCCTGCAGCCTAGTTTAGTGCAGTCACCTGACACATGACCTTTCCCAGGCAGCCTGGCCACCACTGTGTGTCCAGCTCTATTTAGGTAGGGGCCCTCAGACCTTCAGGGAGCCCCTACCCCTCCCCGCAGGCTCCATTGGTATACAGTGTTTGAGTGTCTGTGTGTGTGTTTTCATATTGCTGAGGCAGTATTTGATGAACAGCGGGGCACAGATCGGAGCACACCACCTGGTAGGAGCGACCTGCCATGTATGATGCAATACACGTGCAGAGCCTGAGAAGCCGAACTCTAAGAGGTGGAGACGAGGATCTGACGGTTCACGAAGTCAAAGGCAGCGGATAGATCTAGAAGTATGAGAACAGAGGAGAGAGAGTCAGCTTTGGCAGAGCGGAGACCATCTGTGACACAGATGAATGCAGTCTCAGCTGAGTGACCCGTTTTGAAGCCTGACTGGTTAGGGTCGAGAAGATCTTCCTGAGAGAGATAACGAAAGAGTTGGTCAGAGAGAGATCAGAGGGGTTGAGTGTTTGTTACTTAATGAGGGGAGCGATATATCCTTTTTCTGTTATCGCGACTTAAAGACCCCCCAGAGTGACTTCAACCCGACTGGCCAAATAACTGCAGGATATCATTAGTAGACACATGGCTGGAGCAGGACATCATCAGGGGATGCATGACTGGAGTAGGTCATTGTGACAGTACAGTGGGGTGATGTCACAGTAAATTAGTCACTTACAGTGCCTTCAGAAAGCATTCCTTCCCCTTGACTTATTCCACATTTTGTTGTGTTATGGCCTAAATTCAGAATGTATTCAATTGTTTTAGGTTATTGCCCTGCTGAAAAGTGAATTAATCTCCCAGTGTCTGGTGGAAAGCAGACTGAACCAGGATTTCCTCTAAGATTTTGCCTTTGCTTAGCTCCATTTCGTTAATTTTTTATCCTGAAAAACTTCCTAGTCCTTAACGAGTTCAAGCATACACATAACATAATACAGCCACCACTATGCTTGAAAATATGGAGACTGGCACTCAGTAATGTGTTGAATTGGTTAACCTGTCTAGGATCAGCGTGGCGCTAGCGGCACCCCCCCCCCCCCCCCCCCCACTGAAAAACCAGTGCCGCGAAATTCAAAAAAAATATTTTTTTTAAATATTTAACTTTCACACATTAAAGTCCAATACAGCTAATGAAAGACACAGATCTTATGAATCCAGTCAACATTTCCGATTTTTAAAATGTTTTACAGGGAAGACACAATATGTAAAGATGTACATCTATTACCTAAAAACACATTAGCATAATCCACCATCTTTTATTTGTCCACCAACACCAGTAGCCATCACCAATTCGGCTAAACTAAGATATTTATAGCCCCTAACCAACAAAAAAACTCATTAGATGACAGTCTGATAACATATTTATGGTATGGGATAGGTTTTGTTAGAAAAAAGTGCATATTTCAGGTATATGGCATAGTTTACAATTGCACCCACCATCACAAATGGACTAGAATAATTACAATGAGCAACGTGTTTACCTAACTACTAATCATCAAACATTTCGTAAAAATACACAGCATACACGAATCGAAAGACACAGATCCTGTGAATACAGACAATATTTCAGATTTTCTAAGTGTCTTACAGCGAAAACACAATAAATCGTTATATTAGCTTAGCACATAGCAATTAGCAGCCCAGCATTGATTCTAGCCAAAGTGAGCGATAAAAGTCAACATCGCCAAAAGATATTAATTTTTTCACTAACCTTCTCAGAATTCTTCCGATGACACTCCTGTAACATCACATTACAACATGCATATAGAGTTTGATCGAAAATGTTTATATTTAGCCACCAAAATCATGGTTAGACAATGTGAAATGTAACTCAGCTGGTCAGAATTTGTCCTTGCGCCACTTAGACAGTGATCTACTCTTATACATAAATACTCATAAACGTGACTAAAAAATATAGGGTGGACAGGGATTGATAGACAATTTAATTCTTAATACAATTGCGTTATTACATTTTTTAATTTATCCTTACTTTTCAATACAGTTTGCGCCAAGCGAAGCTACGTCAAAAAACATGGCGTCCTAAGCCACTAAAATGTTTCGACAGAAACACGATTTATCATAATAAAAATGTCCTACCTTGAGCTGTTCTTCCATCAGTATCTTGGGCAAAGGATCCTTTCTTGGGAGAAATCGTCTTTTGGTGGAAAGCTGTCCTCTTGCCATGTGGAAATGTCAACTACGTTCGGGATGAACTGAAAAGCGTGCCCAACTTTTCACATCGTTGCAAAAATAAATGTCCCAAAATCGCACTAAACGGATATAAATTGCTATAAAACGCTTTAAATTAACTACTTTGTGATGTTTGTAACTCCTATAACGAGTGAAAAGATGACCGGAGAAATATAACAGGCTAAACTAACGCTTGGAACAGGAGAGGGTCGGTGTCTTCCACGCGCGTTACGCAGCTCCCAAAGAATGACTAGCTTCAGAGTTTTTTCATTTGTAGGGCCTGTGAACGCGCAATCGAGCCCGTTGGAATCGTCATCACGTAAAGGCATCCAGGGGAAGACGTAAGAAGTGTCCGTATAGTCATAGCAACGACAGTGCCCTTTTAACTGACTTCAGAAAAGTGGCCAACATTTCTCAAATCTGACTCCATGTCAGGGAAATTGCTGTAGAATGGGCTCTGTTCCACTTAGAGACAAAATTTCAACTCCTATAGAAACTATAGACTGTTTTCCATCCAATAATAATAATAATATGCATATTGTACGATCAAGGATTTTGTGGGAAGCCGTTTAAAAAATTAGCCACATTAGCATAAATAGTCTAAACAGCGCCCCCATCCCCAACAGGTTAAACATTACACTTTTTATTCAGGACGAAAAGTGAATTGCTTTGCGAAATTTCTTGCAGTATTACTTTAGTGCTTTGTTGTAAACAGGATACATGTTTTGGAATATTTTTTATTCTGTACAGGCTTCCTTCTTTTCACTCTGTCAATTAGGTTAGTATTGTGAATTAACTACAAAGTTATTGATCCATCCTCAGTTTTCTCCTATCACAGCCATTAAACTCTGTAACTGTCTTAAAGTCACCATTGGCCACATGGGGAAATCCCTGAGCGGTGTATCTTTGTAATGACTGGGTGTATTGATACACCATCCCAAGTGTAATTAATAACTTCACCATGCTCAAAGGGATATTCAATGTCTGCTTTTTTATTTTTACCCATCTACCAATAGGTGCCTTTCTTTGCAAGGCAATGGAAAACCTCCCTGGTCTTTGTGGTTGAATCAGTGTTTGAAATTCACTGCTCGACTGAGGGACCTTACAGATAATTGCATTTACACTAAAGAATCATGTAAATCATGTAAACACTATTATTGCACACAGAGTGAGTCCATGCAGCTTATTAAGCACATTTGTACTCCTGAACTTATTTAGGCTTGCCATAACAAAGGGGTTGAATACTTATTGACTCAAGACATTTCAGCTTTACATCTTTTATTCATTTGTACAAATTTCCAAAAACATAATTCCACTTTGACATTATGGGGTATTGTGTGTAGGCTAGTGACAAAAAAAACAATTTTTAATCAATTTTAAATTCAGGCTGTAACACAACAAAATGTGAAAAAAGTCAAGGGGTGTGAATACTTTCTGAAGGTATATGTATATATGCTTGTCATCTAATTCAATCGTTCCACTAGTTTGGCTCAGTTAATTAACCAAGCTGGACTCCATTTGCAGGGATCAAGTTCCTAATTGCTGTGGGCTTCATTATTATTCCAGCAACTAGCATCCAGAACATTGAATAAAACCAAAGCCGAAAGCGATGGGCACGCTAAAGGTATCCAATTTTCTATTCCGTTATCATATTGTCACGGTCTGGATAAACCCATTTTCGATATCCGTTTTAAACAAACTCACTATGAAATTGGAAATTGTCCATTAAAGCTAAGAGTGCAATAGAGCTCTGTGGCTCTGAGATGAGTAACCTTTCCCATGTCTTAGACGAGCGTCTGCTTTTATGTTTAAAAAAAAAATAAAAATAAAAAAAAAATATATATATATATATATATATATATATATATACATATATATATATATATATATATATAAAACTAGAAGGAAAACATGAAAGACAAAAGAACACAGGTGAGGCGATTGCGGGGAGAATGCCCATTTTCAAGCAACCCAGGCCAGTGTAGATATTGATTGGTAAGAAGAGAAAAGGGAGAGAATGAAGAGAGAGAGAGTGAGAGAGAAAGAGCAAGAGAGCGAGTGAGAGAGAGAGAGAGCAAGAGAAAGAGAGAGAGAGAAAGAGAGAGCTATAATATGGCATTTGAAATGTCTCATTTTCTTTGGAACTTGTGTGAGTGTAATGTTTACTGTTCATTTTCTATTGTTTATTTCACTTTTGTTTATCTATTTCACTTGCTTTGGAAATGTAAACATACACTGCATTAGGAAAGATTTCAGACCCCTTGACTTCTTGCACATTTTGTAGGTTACAGCCTGATTCTAAAATGGATGAAAAAAAAATGTTTTCCCTCATCAATCTACACACAATACCCCATACTGACAAAGCGAAAAAAGATTTTTAGAAAGTCTTCAATTTCTTCATTTTTATATCCTGAAATACCTTATTTACATACACTACCGGTAAAAAGTTTTAGAACACCTACTCATTCAAGGGTTTTTCATTATTTTTTACTATGTTCTACATTGTAGAATAATAGTGAAGACATCAAAACTATGAAATACTACATATGGAATCATGTATAAACCAAAAAAAGTGTTATACAAATCAATTAATATTTTATATTTGAGATTCGTCAAACAGCCACCCTTTGCCTTGATGACTGCTTTGCACACTCTTGGCATTCTCTTAACCAGCTTCACCTGGAATGCTTTTCCAACAGTCTTGAAGGAGTTTCCTCATATGCTGAGCACTTGTTGGCTGTTTTTCCTTCACACTGTGGTCCGACTCTTCCCAAACCATCTCAATTTGGTTGAGGTAGGGGGATTGTGGAGGCCAGGTCATCTGATGCAGCACTCCATCACTCTCCTTCTTGGTCAAATAGCCCTTACACAGCCTGGAGGTGTGTTGGGTCATTGTCCTGTTGAAAAACAAATGACTGTGACACTAAGCCCAAAACAGATGGGATGGCGTAACACTGCAGAATGCTGTGGTAGCCATGCTGGTTAAGTGTGCAACAGAGGTAACTCTGGGTCTTCCATTCCTGTGGCGGTCCTCATGAGAGCCAGTTTCATCATAGTGCTTGATCGTTTTTGTGACTGCACTTGAAGAAACATTCAAAGTTATTGAAATTTTCTGGATTGACTGGCCTTTATGTCTTAAAGTAATGATGGACAGTGGTTTTTCTTTGCTTATTTGAGCTGTTCTTGCCATAACATGGACTTTTACCAAATAATATTCCGTATACACTCCCACCTTGTCAAAACACAACTGATTGGCTCAAACGCATTAAGAAGGAAAGAAATTCCACAAATGAACTTTTATCAAGGCACACCTGTTAATTGAAATGCATTCCAGGTGACTACCTCATGAAGCTGGTTAAGAGAATGCCAAGAGTGTGCAGAGCTGTCGTCAAGGCTGTCATGACTTCCGCCGAAGTCGGTCCCTCTCCTTGTTCGGGCGGTGTTCGGCGGTTGACGTCACCGACCTTCTAGCTATCACTGATCCATTTTTCATTTTCCATTGGTTTTGTCTTGTCTTCCTTCACACCTGGTTCCAATCCCATCAATTACATGTTGTTTATTTAACCCTCTGTTTCCCCTCGTGTCCTTGTCTGAGATTGTTTCGTTTGTATGTGATGTGCTATTTAGTGTTGGTGTGCGACGGGTTTTGTACCCACTTGTTATTTTGTACATTTTGGTTGTTTTGTCAGTATTTATTAAAAAACTCTGTTTTACCAAGTTCGTTCTCCTGCGCCTGACTTCCTTGCCACCAACACGCACCCCTTACAAAGGCAAAGGGTGGCTATTTGAAGAATTTCAAAAACAAAATATACACTGCTCAAAAAAATAAAGGGAACACTTAAACAACACAATGTAACTCCAAGTCAATCACACTTCTGTGAAATCAAACTGTCCACTTAGGAAGCAACACTGATTGACAATAAATTTCACATGCTGTTGTGGAAATGGAATAGACAACAGGTTGAAATTATAGGCAATTAGCAAGACACCTCCAATAAAGGAGTGGTTCTGCAGGTGGTGACCACAGACCACTTCTCAGTTCCTATGCTTCCTGGCTGATGTTTTGGTCACTTTTGAATGTTGGCGGTGCTTTCACTCTAGTGGTAGCATGAGACGGAGTCTACAACCCACACAAGTGGCTCAGGTAGTGCAGCTCTTCCAGGATGGCACATCAATGCGAGCTGTGGCAAGAAGGTTTGCTGTGTCTGTCAGCGTAGTGTCCAGAGCATGGAGGCGCTACCAGGAGACAGGCCAGTACATCAGGAGACGTGGAGGAGGCCGTAGGAGGGCAACAACCCAGCAGCAGGACCGCTACCTCTGCCTTTGTGCAAGAAGGAGCAGGAGGAGCACTGCCAGAGCCCTGCAAAATGACCTCCAGCAGGCCACAAATGTGCATGTGTCTGCTCAAACGGTCAGAAACAGACTCCATGAGGGTGGTATGAGGGCCCGACGTCTACAGGTGGGAGTTGTGTTTACAGCCCAACACCGTGCAGGACGTTTGGCATTTGCCAGAGAACACCAACATTGGCAAATTTGCCACTGGCGCCCTGTGCTCTTCACAGATGAAAGCAGGTTCACACTGAGCACATGTGACAGACGTGACAGTCTGGAGACGCTGTGGAGAACGTTCTGCTGCCTGCAACATCCTCCAGCATGACCGGTTTGGCGGTGGGTCAGTCATGGTGTGGGGTGGCATTTCTTTGGGGGGCCGCACAGCCCTCCACGGGCTCGCCAGAGGTAGCCTGACTGCCATTAGGTACCGAGATGAGATCCTCAGACCCCTTGTGAGACCATATGCTGGTGCGGTTGGCCCTGGGTTCCTCCTAATGCAAGACAATGCTAGACCTCATGTGGCTGGAGTGTGTCAGCAGTTCCTGCAAGAGGAAGGCATTGATGCTATGGACTGGCCCGCCCGTTCCCCAGACTTGAATCCAATTGAGCACATCTGGGACATCATGTCTCGCTCCATCCACCAACGCCACGTTGCACCACAGACTGTTGGCAGATGCTTTAGTCCAGGTCTGGGAGGAGATCCCGCAGGAGACCAGTCACCTCATCAGGAGCATGCCCAGGCGTTGTAGGGAGGTCATACAGGCACGTGGAGGCTACGTTTTGACTCTTTTTAAGAACATTACATCAAAGTTGAATCAGCCTGTAGTGTGGTTTTCCACTTTAATTTTGAGTGTGACTCCAAATCCAGACCTCCATGGGTTGATAAATTTGATTTCCATTGATCATTTTTGTGTGATTTTGTTGTCAGCACATTCAACTATGTAAAGAAAAAAGTATTTCATAAGAATATTTCACTAATTCAGACCTAGGAATTGTTATTTTAGTGTTCCCTTTATTTTTTTGAGCAGTGTATTTTGATTTGTTTAACATCTATTTGGTTACTATATGATTCCACATGTGTTATTTCATAGTTTTGGTGTCTTCACTATTATTCTACAATGTAGAAAATAGTACAAATAAAGAAAAATCCTTGAATGAATAGGTGTTATAAAACTTTTGACACATAGTGTAAGTAATCAGACCCTTTGCTATGAAACTAAACATTGAGCTCAGGAGCATCCTGTTTCCATTGATCATTCTTGAGATGTTTCTACCACTTGATTGGAGTCCCCCTGTTGTAAATTCAATTGATTGGACATGATTTGGAAAGGCACACACCTGTCTATTTAAGGTCCCACAGTTGAAAGTGCATGTCAGAGCAACAATCTAGCCATGAGGTTGGAATTGGTACCAAAAAATGTCTGCAGCATTGAAGGTCCCCAAGAACACAGTGGCCTCCATCATTCTTAAATGGAAGAAGTTTGGAACCACCAAGACTCTTCCTGGAGCTGTCCGGCCAAACTAAGTAATCGAGGGAGAAGGGCCTTGGTCAGGGAAGTGACCAAGAACCCGATGGTCACTTTGACTGAGCTCCAGAGTTCCTCTGTGGAGATGGGAGAACCTTCCAGAAGGACAACCATCTCTACAGCACTCCACCAATCAGGCCTTTATCATAGAGTGGCCAGACGGAAGTCACTCCTCAGTTAAAAGCACATGACAGCCCAACTGAAGTTTGCCAAAAGTCTCCTAAAGACTCTCAGATCTTGAGAAATAAGATGGTCTGGTCTCTGGTCTGATGAAACTAAAATTGTACTTTTTGGCCTGAATACCAAGCGTGACGTCTGGAGGAAACCTGGCACCATCCATACGGTGAAGCACGGTGGTGGCAGCATCATCATGCTGTGGAGATGTTTTTCAGCAGCAGGAACTGGGAGACTAGTCAGGATCCAGGGAAAGATGAACAACCTTAAGCACACAGATCCTTGATGAAAATCTGCTCCAGAGAGTTCAGGACCTCAGACTGGGGCAAAGGTTCACCTTCCAACAGGACAACGACCGTAAGCACACAGCCAAGACAATTCAGGAGTGGCTTCGGGACACGTCTCTGAATGTCTTTGAGTGGCCCAGCCAGTGCCCGACCGAACGTCTCTGGAGAGACCTGAAAATAGCAGTGCAGTGACACTCCCCATCCAACCTGACAGAGCTTGAGAGGATCTGCAGAGAAGAATGGGAGAAACTCCCCAAATAGAGGTTTGCCAAGGTTAGAGCATCATATCCAAGGAGACTCAAGGCTGTAATCGCTGCCAAAGGTGCTTCAACAAAGTACTGAGTAAAGGACCTGAGGCATGGCCCTAGGACCATGCCTCAGGACGGCCTGGCATGATGACTCCTTGCTGTCCCCAGTCCACCTGGTCGTGCTGCTGCTCCAGTTTCAACTGTTCTGCCTGCGGCTATGGAACCCTGACCTGTTCACCGGACGTGCTACCTGTCCCAGACCTGCTGTTTTCAACTCTCTAGAGACCGCAGGAGCGGTAGAGATACTCTTAATGATCGGCTATGAAAAGCCAACTGACATTTACTCCTGAGCTGACTTGCTGCACCCTCAACAAAACTACTGTGATTATTATAATTTGACCATGCTGGTCATTTATGAACATTTGCACATCTTGGCCATGTTCTGTTATAATCTCCACCCAGAAGAGGACTGGCCACCCCTCATAGCCTGGTTCCTCTCTAGGTTTCTTCCTAGGTTTTGGCCTTTCAAGGGAGTTTTTTCTAGCCACCGTACTTCTACACCTGCATTGCTTGCTGTTTGGGGTTTTAGGCTGGGTTTCTGTACAGCACTTTGAGATATCAGCTGATGTACGAAGGGCTATATAAATAAATTTGATTTGACCTATGTAAATGTCATATTTCAATTTTTTTTTTTTAATACAATAGCAAAAATGTCTAAAAAACTGTTTTTGATTTGTCATTATGGGGCTTTGCGTACAGATTGATGAGGATTTGTTTTCCCCCATCCATTTTAGAATAAGGCTGTAACATAACAAAATGTGGAAAAAGTCAAGTGGTCTGAAAACTTTCCGAATACACTGGATCAGCAAAGAAAATACTTATTTTCCACCATAATTTGCAAATAAATTCATTAAAAATCCTACAATGTGATTTTCTGGATTTTCTTTTCTCATTTTGTCTGCCATAGTTGAAGTGTACCTATGATGAAAATTACAGGCCTCTCTCATCTTTTTAAGTGGGAGAACTTGCACAATTGGTGGCTGACTAAATACTTTTTTGCCCCACTGTACATGTATTAATGTTCCCATTAACAAAGAATATTATCTTCGAATGCGCTGTTAAACTCCACACAAAAGTACCAATCAATAATCGTCAGCACATCCATAAAACTGTGGGATTCTACACTGGAAATAATCACAATCAGTAGTTGTTTTTTGCCTTTGTTATTATTTCCGCCAGGGTAAATCAGGTGGCAAAGAGACTAATACTGTCCATTCATAACAACCAAAAAAACAGACATAAAAGTGCAGCAGTGGGCTAGAGGAGCCAAAATGAACCAGTAGTGTGAGCTTGATGGTTTTTGAATATGAAGTGTTGTAAGACCGCAAAATACCTCGAAAATAATCAGGCCCATTTGGGGATTGAGAGAGAGCTTATTGCAGAGAAGCCACAAAAAAAGGCTTTGACTTCTTCACAATTTAAAACAAGCTTTACAAAACAAGGATTCAAAATCATTTGTGTCTTCATGTCTGTCTGTGCCTGCGACTCCGTGCGTGAGTGTGTGCCTGCCAGCATGCACGCATGCCTTTGGGGAACTGAAGATGGGAGGCCTGACACAATGTTATCAACGGGAAGTTATTACTGTAACTGTTAAACACTGCAAACTAGGGCCTGATGGGAAAGCTCAGGGGAATTCTAGTGTCTGCAGCTGTAGCATGGGACCACAGCCAGATTACACTAATACTACACCCTGGCTGTTCCCAAATGGCACCCCTTTCCCTATAACGGATATGAATTCGGAGGGCAGAAATGATTAAATATTTAAGCATTAGACCTCTCACTAAAGGCATCAGTCATACAAAAGTCATACTTTAATCAAAAATGGTTCTCTAGTAAATTAGTAAGAATGTCTCATCCCATGTTCAAAGACTGGCCTTTTTCCCTTTCTTCAGATTACAACTGCTCACTTTCACTTAATTGAAAACAAAATCATCTCCAAAATATCGTCATTGTTATAAATTTTGTGGTTAAACTCAAATATACGAATTCATTAAAAAACACGTATTTTTCAATATTTTTTTTTTTTTAAAGGTAAACTTTTTGTAAATTATATCATAAATAGGACTGGTGGAGTTATATCACACATGCAGCTAACACAGACATATGGAAATGTCTGCTCTGCCCAAGACTGGCCTTTTTCCCTTTCTTCAGATTACAACTGCTCACTTTCAGTTAATTGAAAACAAAATCATCTCCAAAATATCGTTATTGTTACAATATTGTGGTTAAACTCAAATATACTAATTGATTAAAAAACACGTATTTTTCAATAAAATGTAAAAAGAAAAGGTAAACTTTTTGTAAATTATATCATAAATATGACTGGTGGAGTTATATCACACATGCAGCTAACACAGAGATATGGAAATGTCTGCTCTACCCAAAATTACAACCAACTAATTGCAGCGTTACCACAAAAATGGAATAGGCAAGTAGAAGGTGGGAAAAAGTACGGAACTTGTCTGTTGGCCCTGCATTAAAGACCATAAATGGTTAAAGAAAATAGTGATAAATAAAAACATACCAATTTCATTTAAGGACAAACAAAATGGAAAGAGATTTTCGATGTACAGATTCCACGGCACATGGTGTATGAATTGACACACAAAACAACGCCGGATTCAAAACTTCAAATTGTTCAATATAAATTCTTATACAAAATTCTTGCAACCAATAGAATGTTACCAATATGGGGGATACAATCTTCCCAGCTCTGCAGATTTGCAGCGAGGAGGCAGAGTCATTAGATCATTTATTTTGGTACTGTCCATATGCAGCTCGTTTTTGGTAACAGGTCCAGGAATGGCTGAAGAATTGCAACCTTTTCCTAGAACTAATGCTGCAGATAGCAATACTCGGTGATTTGAAAAGTCATAGTCAATCAATCAATAATATAATAATTATTTTAGCAAAAAATGGTATCTTTAATTTACAATCTGTAGAAGCTATGAGAATAGAAAGGTTCAGTACTTTTGTGAAGCATCA
This sequence comes from Salvelinus fontinalis, assembly GCF_029448725.1. NCBI lineage: Eukaryota > Metazoa > Chordata > Actinopteri > Salmoniformes > Salmonidae > Salvelinus > Salvelinus fontinalis. The sequence goes on from NC_074694.1 coordinate 38,825,209, forward strand.
CAGCACAGTTGAAAAATGTATGGCAAATAGAAATCCAAAACGGATGGTGTTAAGAGATAGATGGGAGGGGTTGAATGGAGCTAAAGAGTGGGACTAATAACAAAATAACCAATGTAAAACATACAGGGTCTGTAAAATATATATGGGTTCAGAAATGTTGTGAAATAGCACAGTTACAAATAGAAATCAAAATGGATGGACATTAGAAATAGAGGAAGGACTAAAAACAAACTAAATATAACTATTGCAAAACAGATTGAGTCCGTAAAATGTGTATAAGATGTATAAACTGAAGGTAGAAGCATAAGTGTTATTGTTTATTAGTTTACTCCAATTGGGGGAGGGGTGGTAGGGTTTGCGGGGAATAATAAAGGTATATTCTAAAAAAAGTGTGTATATGTATGTATGTATATACAGTTGAAGTCGGAAGTTTACATACACCTTAGCCAAATACATTTCAACTCAGTTTTTCACAATTCCTGACATTTAATCCTAGTAAAAATGCACTGTCTTAGGTCAGTTAGGATCACCACTTTACTTTATGAATGTTACTTATCAGAATAATAGTAGAGAGAATGATTTATTTCAGCTTTTATCTCTTTCATCACATTCCCAGTGGGTCAGAAGTTTACATACACTCAATTAGTATTTGGTAGCATTGCCTTTAAATATTTTAACTTGGGTCAAACGTTTCGGGTAGCTTTCCACAAGCTTGGGAGAATTTTGGCCCATTCCTGTTGACAGAGCTGGTGTAACTGAGTCAGGTTTGTAGGCTTCATTGCTCGTACACACTTTTTCAGTTCTGCCCAAAAATGTTCTATAGGATTGAGGTCAGGGCTTTGTGATGGCCACTCCAGTACCTTGACTTTGTTGTCCTTAAGCCATTTTGCCACAACTTTGGAAGTATGCTTGGTGTCATTGTCCATTTGGAAGACCCATTTGCGAGCAAGTTTTAACTTCCTGACTGATGTCTTGCTTCAAAATATCCACATAATTTTCCTACCTCATGATGCCATCTATTTTGTGTGAAGCGCACCAGTCCCTCCTGCAGCAAAGCACCCCCACAACATGATGCTGCCACCATCGTGCTTAACGGTGGGGATGGTTTTCTTCGGTTTGCAAGCTTCTCCCTTTTTCCTCCAAACATACAATGGTCATTATGGCCAAACAGTTCTATTTTTGTTTCATCAGACCAGAGGACATTTCTCCAAAAAGTACAATCTTTGTCCCCATGTGCAGTTGTAAACCGTAGTCTGGCTTTTTAATGGCGGTTTTGGAGCAATGGCTTCTTCCTTGCTGAGCGGCCTTTCAGGTTATGTCGATATAGGACTTGTTTTACTGTGGATATAGCTACTTTTGTACCTGTTTCCTCCAGGATCTTCACAACATCCTTTGCTATTGTTCTGGGATTGATTTGCACTTGTCGCACCAAAGTACGTCCATCTCTAGGAGACAGAACGTGTCTCCTTCCTGAGCGGAAGGATGGCTGCGTGGTCCCATGGTGTTTATATTTGCATACTATTGTTTGTACAGATGAACGTGGTACCTTCAGCCGTTTGGAAATTGCTCCCAAGGATGAACCAGACTTCTGGAGGTCTGCAATTTGTTTTATGAGGTCTTGACTGATTTTTGGGGGATTTCCACATGATGTCAAGCAAAGAGACACTGAGTTTGAAGGTAGGCTTTGAAATACATCCACAGGTACACCTCCAATTGACTCAAATAATGTTGATTAGCCCATCAGAAGCTTCTAAAGCCATGACATCATTTTCTGGAATGTTCCAAGCTGTTTAAAGGCACAGTCAACTTAGTGTATGTAAACTTCTGAAAAATTACTTGTGTCATGCACAAAGTAGATGTCCTAACCGACTTGCCAAAACTATAGTTTGTTGACAAGAAATTTGTGGAGTGGTTGAAAAACAAGTTTTAATGACTCCAACCTAAGTATATGTAAACTTCTGACTTGAACTGTACGCAGATACTGGAGAAACTCTCCGGTGAGGAGATGTTGTTATGGCAGAGAGATGAAAAATGATGAAGAGAGAGACTAAGGGAGGAAGGGATGGAGGGAGGGAGAGAGAGAAAGATGGAGGGAGAAGGGGAGAGAGAGAGCGAGGCAGAGAGAAAGAAAGAGGAGAGGGACAGAGGAATAGAGAGATAAAGAGAGAGAGGTTGCTTCTTTTTAGACCATTCTCAATAGCCAGCCACTGTTTGAATAATTCAGAACATTCCTCAGTGTGTCTCACAAAACAATGCACACTATGTTTGAGGGGTGTCATACTTTACAAAATTAAGTGCACCCAAGTACAAAACACGATGCTAGATTATATACAGTGCATTCGGAAATTATTCAGACCCCTTGACTTTTTACAAATTTTGTTACGTTACAGCCTTATTCCAAAATGGATTAAACTGTTGTTTTCTCTCATCTATCAACACACAATACCACATAATGACAAAGCAAAAACAGATGTCTAGAATTTCAGCAAATGTATAAAAAATAATAATGAAATATCACATTTACAGTACAAATCAAATCAAATGTATTTATATAGCCCTTCTTACATCAGCTGATATCTCAAAGTGCTGTACAGAAACCCAGCATAACACCCCAAACAGCAAGCAATGCAGGTATAGAAGCACGGTGGCTAGGAAAAACTCCCTAGAAAGGCCAAAACCTAGGAAGAAACCTAGAGAGGAACCAGGCTATGAGGGGTGGCCAGTACATAAGTATTCAGACCCAACTTGTGGCCTGCCAGCAAAATTATTTGGCCCCCCAAAGCCACTCAAATTATAATTATAAAAATATAATTCTGTGATGCTGAAATGCAAATCTGCAACCGCAGCGCAATCAATGAGAGGTGAACAGCGCCTGGTGTTGAAAATATAGCTAACTTGTTATGCAAGTGTTGCCCAGCAACAGATGGAGAAACCCTACACCAGTCGAGTAATTCATATCAACAATAATCTTCATTTTAATTTGACTCTACAAACAACAAGAGGGTGTAATTGGAGTCTATTTCTTCCGAGCCTAGGCCTATATAAAATAACTTAACTGGCTGAGGCTGGCAATGAGGCTTAACAGCATAAAAAAAATATATGGCCTGATATAAGTAAGATTTTTTTTTATTAGGTCTACTTAAAATTGCAACTGGCCAAAAATGTTGCATTCTACATAAAACCTTTTTTAGGCGATGTCTGTATCTGAATAGCCTGCTCCTGTAACGACAGAACAAGCAGAAAATACTGTCAGCTTGAGACCTAAATATCCTTGGATAAGCACTCACAACAATGCTAGTATTTACTAAATACCATCATATAGGCCACTAAGTAAAATGTATTTTCAATCAAATGTATTTATAAAGCCCTTCTTACATCAGCTGATGTCACAAAGTGCTGTACAGAAACCCAGCCTAAAACCCCAAACAGCAAGCAATGCAGGTGACATTGCTTGTGCAATGCAAGTGACTTACTCAATGGGATAAGTTGCGTTACCCCTCGGACGCGATCTTGTGGATGTTGAGAAAGATGCATGTGATTTTGATGCGCAGGCAGTCCTCGATTGACTAGAAAATGAAAATGAGGACTCGCAGGTGTAAGTCGATCCAAACATGTTTAGCACATAAAATGCAAGTTTCTGTATTGTGCCATATTCCTCTGACCATGCCACCAAAAATGCACTAACGAGCGCGTCCCTGATTTAACTCGATGTCTGGAATTCAATCAGCTCAGTTTGAATTGCGGCCTCATCCAGTGAGGGTATTGTTTTCTTAGCAAGGGAGGAGAATTCTCCACCTGGGCGGACTGTGAGAGGATCACGTACAAACGCAATGATATCCTTGGGAATGCTGTGGTCTTCAAATCTGGTGGAGAATTTGTCTGGTCCCTCTGCCTGTCATTCTTCAGTGTGCTAAAGTGCAGTAGCCTTCCAGATGACAAGTCCAAATCGAACAACTAACGCTTCCTAGTAAAGGCCTCAAGTTTTTCCACCATGTCCACGACTATTTCACCCTCTTTCTTGTAACTGCATATTTAACCCGTTTAAATGACAGAATATTTTAGCCAAAAAAGCTGTGTGTGTAGCTTGCAGTTAACACTTCAATGCCTCTGCGTCGGGCCTCTATCTGGGGCGGAAAGGCCACTTTGAAAGTTCCATGATCAGATTCATAATGATATCTGAGATCGAATTCTTTGCAAACCTCAACATTTTCATGGCAAATAACACACACTGGCTTGGCATTGGGAAAATATGGTAAGGTGAACGTATATCTCTCTGTACATTCTTCCCTGAAACGTTGATTTTCATTATCCACCTTTGTTTTGATACTTGCTATCAAGCTAATTGTTCTGAATAAATGCTGACGTTACAAAAAGTAGTGGAGCCTACAGAAGGCTAAGTAAACCTGTTTTTCCCCACCAATCAAGGCACAGGCAAATAAACAAAAATAGTAAATGAATAGGGACCTGGTGATTTTATGAGCGTAATCAGATCAAAATGATTATGTTACTGTCACTGAATGTATTATGTACTAATCATATATGTTAAAAATGTTGTTCAATTTGCAGTGTAGGCCAATTCTTTGTGCAAATATTATATACTAATTATGTTCTGGCCTGCCGACTATTAGCTCAGAACCTAGTTGACAAACCCTGCTTTTCTCAGTACTTTGTTGAAGCACCTTTAGCAGCGATTACAGCCTTGAGTCTTCTTGGGTACGACCCTACACGCTTGGCACACCTGTATTTGGGGAGTTTCTCCCATTCTTCTCTGCAAATCCTCTCAAGCTCTGTCAGGATGGATGGGGAGCGTCTCTAAACAGCTATTTTCAGGTCTACAGAGATGTTCAATCGGGTTCAAGTCCGGGCTCTGGCTGGGCCACTCAAATACATTCGGAGACTTGTCCCGAAGCCACTTCTGTGTTGTCTTAGCTGTAGGGTCGCCTGTTGGAAGGTGAACCTTCGCCCCAGTCTTAAGTACTGAGCGCTCTGGAGCAGGTTTTCATCAAGGATCTCTCTGTACTTTGCTCCATTCATCTTTCCTTCAATCCCGACTAGTCTCCCAGTCCCTGCCACTGAAAAATATCCCCACAGCATGATGCTGTCACCACCATGCTTCACCGTAGGGATGGTACCAGGTTTCCTCCAGTCTTGACGCTTGGCATTCAGGCCAAAGAGTTCCATCTTGGTTTTATCAGACCAGAGAATCTTGTTTCTCATGGTCTTAGAGTCCTTTAGGTGCTATTTTGGCAAACTCCAAGCGGGCTGTCATGGCCCTTTTACTGAGGAGTGGCTTCTGTCTGGCCACTCTAGGTCATAAAGACCTGATTGGTGGAGGGGTGCAGAGATGATTGTCCTTCTGGAAGGTTCTCCCATCTCCACAGAGGAACTCTGGAGTTCTGTCAGAGTGACCATCGGGTTCTTGGTTACCTCCCTGACTAAGGCCCTTCTCCCCCGATTGCTCAGTTTGGCCGGGCGGCCAGCTCTAGGAAGAGTCTTGGTCGTTCCAAACTTCTTCCATTAACCTGTTTGGGCTGCAGGGGCAGTATTGAGTAGCCAGATAAAAGGTGCCCATTTCAAACGGCCTCATACTCAATTCTTGCTCGTACAATATGCATATTATTATTACTATTGGATAGAAAACACTCTATAGTTTCTAAAACCGTTTTAATTATATCTGTGAGTAAAACAGAACTCATTTGGCACAAACTTCCTGACCAGGAAGTGGAAAATCTGAAATGGGCATGATACCTATTAGTATACATGCACGTCATACACCTTCCCCTGGATGTCAAGATGCAGTGAGAGAAGAAATGGAGTGTTTATCTTGGTCTGAGATGGAATACCTCCTCTTAGAATGACGTGTCACCCATTTCCTGTTTTCAGGAAGGCGCGAGGGTGGACCTGGATTTGCCTTCTGAATAGCTTTCGTTATAGGCGACTACTATCTCTGGCTTTGATTTTATTTGATACATGTGACAATATCATCGTAAAGTTTGTTTTTTCAATATAGTTTTATTAGATTTTTGAAATTTATTTGGGACTTTAGGCGTGTTGCGTTGTGTGCGTTTGTTCAGAAAGGAGAGCTTCGCGCCACTTGGCTAGTGCGCTTGCTAATTCAAGAGGGAAAAGGACGTTCTAAATCCAAACAACGATTGTTCTTGACAAAGGACACCTTGTACAACACTCTGATGGAAGATCAGCAAAAGTAGGACCCATTTTATGATGCTTTTTCATATATCTGTCGAACTGTGTACTATTAGTTTTGCGCCCAGGTTTTGGGCACTCGGTCGACATAACGTAAGCCTTATGTGGTAATGAAGTTATTTTTAGAATTCTAACACGGCGATTGCATTAAGAACTAGTGTATCTATCATTTCCTATACAACATGTATTTTTTAGTTATGTTTATGAATAGCTATTTGGTCAGAATACGTGTGTCAGAAAAAGTGTCAGAAAAAAATCCGGACGTTGTGGGAAAAAGTATCTACGTTAGCACAATGTATAACCACTGATTTCAGCTCTAAATATGCACATTTTCAAACAAAACATAAGTGTATGTATAACCTGATGTTATAGGACTGTCATCTGATGAAGAATATCAAGGTTAGTCAAAAATTATATCTTTTACTGGTTTGTTACGATCACTAACTTTTGCTACTGGAAACTGGGAAATGGCATGTGTTTCTGGCTATTGTGGTATGCTAATATAACGCTATATTGTGTTTTCGCTGTAAAACACTCAATAAATCGGAAATATTGGCTGGAATCACAAGATGCCTGTCTTTCATTTGCTGTACACTATGTATTTTTCAGAAATGTTTTATGATGAGTATTTAGGTATTTGGCGTTGGTGTCTGTAATTATTCTGTCTGCTTTCGGTGCAATTTCTGATTGTAGCTGCAATGTAAACTATGATTTATACCTGAAATATGCACATTTTCGAACAAAACATAGATGTATTGAATAACATGTTATAAGACTGTCATCTGATGAAGTTGTTTGTTGGTTAGTTTGGTTGGTTCTTGGTTAGTTAGGTTGGCTTTGTGCATGCTACCTGTGCTGTGAAAAATGTCTGTCCTTTTTTGTATTTGGTGGTGAGCTAACATAAATATACGTGGTGTTTTCGCTGTAAAACATTTTAACAATCGGACATGTTGGTTGGATTCACAAGATGTGTACCTTTCATATGCAGTATTGGACTTGTTAATGTGTGAAAGTTAAATATTAAAAAAAATATATCTTTTGAATTTCGCGCACTGCACTTGAGCTGGCTGTTGTCATAAGTGTACCGACACCGGGCTGCAGCCAGAAGAAGTTTTAAGAATGACGGAGGCCACTGTATTCTTTGGGACATTGACTGCTGCAGCCATTTTTTGGTACCCTTCCCCAGATCTGTGCCTCGACACGATCCTGCCTCAGAGCTCAACGGACATCTCCGTCGACCTCACGGCTTGGTTTTTGCTCTGACATTTCCTGTCAACTGTGGGACCTTATATAGACAGGTATGGGCATTTCCAAATCATGTCCAATGAACTGAATTTACCACAGGTGGACTCCAATCAAGTTGTGGAAACATCAAGTATTACATTTTTTTATAGATGTGCAACATTATCTAAAAACCTGTTTTTGCTTTGTCATTATGGGGTATTGTGTATCATGACACAAGGAGAGACCCTGATGCAGACACAGGAGGCAGATGGTTGGAGTCTTACAATATTTATTAATCCAACAGGGTAAGGCAAGAGAATAGTCGTGGACACTGGGGAAAATAAGCGAGACAATTGGAGACAATCACAGGAACAGGTGAAACAGATCAGGGCATGACAGTGTGTAGATTGATGAGGAAAAATATGAATTTAATACATTTTAGAATAAGGCTGTAACGTAATAAAATGACGAAAAAGGGGGAAAAGGGTGTGAATACTTTCCGAATGCAATGCATGTAATATGATAAAAATGTACTCGATAGATGAGACGCTAGTGAATACATTCCTTATAATTATAAACATCACGCTAGTGAGAGCACAACTTAGACCAATTTACCAGCCATGTTGTCAACTGGGAATTAAACTAAAGATGTGTCCCTTGGACCAGGTGGTGTTTTAATTGTCCACTAAGGCCCCATCTGTCTATTCAGTATGGCACCTTCCTTCATCCACCAGTTGTTTAATTGCTCTGGACCCAGATTAATTCCCCTCAGTCCCCAGACCCTGTTGTCGGGAAACTTTGTGTATGTTATTGTTTTTTTGTGTGCGTGCGTGCGTCCGTGAGTGTGTGAGTGTGAGCATTCATAAGTGCATAGGTGTGTAATTATACACTACCGGTCAAAAGTTTTAAAACACATACTCAATCAAGGGTTTTTCTTTATTTGTACTATTTTCTACATTGTAGAATAATAGTGAAGACATTATGAAATAACATATGGAATCATGTAGTAACCAAAAAAGTGTGAAACAAATCCAAATATATTTTACATTTGAGATTCTTCAAATAGCCACCCTTTGTCTTGATGACAGCTTTGCACACTCTTGGCATTGTCTCAACCAGCTTCATGAGGTAGTCACCTGGAATGCATTTCAATAAAACAGGTGTGCCTTGTTAAAAGTTAATTTGTGGAATTTCTTTCCTTCTTAATGCGTTTGAGACATTCAGTTGTGTTGTGACAAGGTAGGGGGGTATACAGAAGATAGTTGCAAAGAAAAGCCATATCTCAGACTGGCCAATAAAAAGAAAAGATTAAGATGGGCAAAATAACACAGACACTGGACAGAGATATGGCTTTTTCTTTGCAACTCTGCCTAGAAGGCCAGTATCCCGGAGTCACCTCTTCACTGTTGATGTTGAGACTGGTGTTTTGCGGGTACTATTTAATGAAGCTGCAAGTTGAGGACCTTGTAACGCGTCTGTTTCTCAAACTAGACATTCTTATGTACCTCCCACCCCCCTTTCTATTCTGGTTAGAGCCAGTTTGCACTGTTCTATGAAGGGAGTAGTACACAGCGTTGTACGAGATCTTCAGTTTCTTGGCAATTTCTCGCATGGAATAGCCTTCATTTCTCAGAACAAGAATAGACTGATGAGTTTCAGCAGAAAGTACTTTGTTTCTGGCCATTTTGAGCCTGTAATCAAACCCACAAATGCTGACGCTCCAGATACTCAACTAGTCTAAAGAAGGCCTATTTTATTGCTTCTTTAATCAGGAAACAGTTTTCAGCTGTGCTAACATAATTGCAAAATGGTTTTCTTAATGATCAATTAGTCTTTTAAAATGATAAACTTGGATTAGCTAACAAAACGTGCCATTGGAGCACAGGAGTGAGGGTTGCTGATAATGGGCCTCTGTACGCCTATGTAGATATTCCATAAAAATCTGCCGTTTCCAGCTATAATAGTCATTTACAATATTAACAATGTCTACACTGTATTTCTGATCAATTTGATGTTATTTTAATGGGCAAAAAAAGATGCTTTTCAATCAAAAATGAAGATATTTGTAATTGACCACACATTTTTGAACGGTAGTGTATCTACACACAGAGCTCATAGATTTCTGTGATTATGTATTCATATCCTGAAGGGGGGACATCTATCAGGGACGGACAAGCGTGTTGAAAGGGCAGTCAGACTGGGGAAGGAAGAGAGAGACGAAGCAACAAAAAAATTGCTACAGAGATTCTGCCAACAAACACCCCACTGGACTAGTAAAGCCTGAGCTCACAGTTGGCTTTGGCAAGCATCTGTTACTGCTGTAAACCACCCAGTATCAATGTGCACTCATTGTGTGTGCGTGCTTGTGCATCACATCTGAATGGAAAAGAGTCTTGCAGCCGGCCGCGACCCGGAGACCCATGGGGCGGCACATAATTGGCCCAGCGTCGTCCACGTTAAGCAGGGTTTGGCCGGTAGGGATGTTCTTGTCCCATCGCGCACTAGCAACTCCTGTGGCGGGCCGGGCGTAATGCACGCTGACAAGGTCGCCAGGTGTACGGTGTTTCCTCTGACACACTGGTGTGGCTGGCTTCCAGGTTAAGCGGGCATTGTGTCAAGAAGCAGTGTGGCTTGGCTGGGTTGTGTTTTCGGAGGACGCATGGCTCTCAACCTTTGCCTTTCCCGAGTCCGTATGGGAGTTGCAGCGATGGGACAAGACTGTAACTACCAATTGGATACCATGAAATTGGGGAGAAAATGGGGTAAAATAATATGAAAATTAAATTTAAAAATAAATGAAAGCAAAAGAGTCTTGAACATATTCAAGTTCGTATAAACATAATATTTGTCTGAATTGATTTTCTGAATGGATTTGTATCATTTCAGAAGAACACCTGTCGCCTTCTTAACAGCTACAGCTCAGAGCTAGGTCTAACAACAGCCATTCCAGTGGATGACATCACACTCCCCAGGATCTTTGAACGCACTAACAAATCCACCTGTTGAGACATCCAGTCCACAATAATTGCTTCCTGCCCACTAAAGACATGTATTGTGCCCAGATGATTGTGGCTTTTTCACCAGAGGTGGGACCAAGTCACTATTATTCGAGTCACAAGCGAGTATCAAGTCGAGACACATGTAGAATGTGTCGAGTGTCGAGTCAAGTCCAAGTCCTAGTCGTGCAATTTGTGTAATTATCGAGGCTACCAGAAAGATGTTTTCATTATTTTGTCCACAACACATTTTGATTATGCAATAATTAATTTGAACAACAAATTCCCAATACAAGCTTCATGAGTAAACTAGCAACTTCAAGAAATGTTGACATACCAAAAGACCAGTAGGCCTATGCTAGTAATTGTTGCTTGATGCCCCATTGCTGGTGAGTCTGCAAAGTAAATGGTTAATATTCTTGATCACCAATATTTTGGGGAGCTGCATATTCATTTATGGCAATCCACTCTCTCTAGAATTTGACGTTTGTGCTGCACCCGATCCTATAGCTGTAAAGCAAATTCAGCTCAGTGGATTTTAAACTTTTTGACCTACAACCCCCAAAAAGGAGTGGATCAAAGTTTGCGAACCCTGTGCACGCACAGGGTGTACAATCGCTGTGCAAATGTTGCCTGTCATTACAGCCATAAACAGTGATGCATTTTCCAAACGCAAGACAGATATAAACTGTTTACACCTGCATTTTGAGCTCCAAGTCATTCATTCATTAGCAGTCAACGTCAACGAGGGATATCATGTCACACTGTCACTTCTCTGAAGTCCAGAGCCAGCAGGATCACATGTACTACCTGTATGTAGTGGAGGTTGTAGGATCGGAAGGAAAACATGATCTGTTCCTCACAATTCACCAGAACGTTTCATCTTCATCCCATAAGTATTGAAAGTAGTGCAATGTTACAGCTATCTTTAGATAGACAGTAGCACCACTGAGGTATATTATTATGAGGGAAGAGGGATGCCTAATCAGTTGCACAACTGAATGCATTCAACAGAAACGTGTCTTCCCGCATTTAACCCAACCCCTTTGAATCAGACAGGTACGGGGAATGCCTTAATCGACATCCACACAGTCGTTTTTGGGAGTTAACTGCCTTGCTCAAGGGCAGAACGGCAGAATTTATCACCTTGCTGGCTCAGGGATTCCATCCAGTGACCTTTTGGTTACTGGCCCAACGCTCTAAACCACTAGGCTATAAAACGATAAATGAAATGACCAGGTAGCCTATTGTTGTGGCAAATATGCTTCCATACAGTTTGCTAAATAGTCGTTTACAGTGCCATCGCAAAGTATTCAGACCCCTCGACTTTTTCCACATTTTATTCTAAAATAGATTTTTTTTTTTTGCCTCAGCAATCTACACAAAATACCCAATAATGACAAAGCGAAAGGTTTTTAGGAATGTTTGCAAATGTATTAAAAATTAAAAACAGAAATACCTTATTTACATAAGTTTTCAGACCCTTTGCAATGAGACTCGAAATTGAGCTTGGGTGCATCGCTTCCATTGATCATCCTTGAGAACTTAATTGGAGTCCACCTGTTGTAAATTCAATTTATTGGACATGATTTGGAAAGGCACAAACCTGTCTATATAAGGTCCCACAGCTGACAGTGCATGTAAGAACAAAAATCCAAGCCATAAGGTCGAAGGAATTGTTCGTAGAGCTCTGAGACAGGATTGTGTTGAGGCACAGATCTGGGGAAGGGTACCAAAAAAAGTCTGCAGCATTGAAAGTCCCCAAAAACAGTGGCCTCCATCATTCTTAAATGGAAGAAGTTTGGAACCACCAAGACGCTCCCTAGAGCTGGCCTCCCAGGAAAACTGAGAAATAGGGGGAGGTGACCAAGAACCCAATAGTCACTCTGACAGAGCTCTAGAGTTCCTCTGTGGAGATGGGAGAACCTTCCAGAAGGACAACCATCTCTGCAGCACTCCACCAATCAGGCCTTTATGGTAGATTCTCTGGTCTGATGAAACCAAAATGGAACTCTTTGGCCTGAATGCAAAGCTTCACGTCTGGAGGAAACCTGGTACCAGCCTTGTGGTGGCAGCATCATGCTGTGGGGATGTTTTTCTGCAACTGGGAGACTGAGGCAAAGATGAACAGAGCAAAGTACAGAGAGATTCTTGATGAAAACCTGCTCCAGTGCACTCAGGACCTCAGACTGGGGTGATGGTTTACCTTCCAACAGGACAACGACCCTGAACACACAGCCAAGACAACGCAGGAGTGGCTGTCCTTAAGTGGCCCAGCCAGAGCCCGGACTTGAACCCGATCGAACATCTCTGGAGAAACCTGAAAATAGCTGTGCAGCAACGCTCCTCATCCAACCTGACAGAGCTTGAGAGGATCTGCAGAGAATGGGAGAAACTCCCCAAATACAGGTGTGCCACCATTTATTTATTTCAAAATTCTTCAATCTCTGTCAAATTGGTTGTTCATCATTGCTAGACAAACATTTTCAAGTCTTGCCATAGATTACCAAGCAGATTTAAGTCAAAACTGAAACTCGTCCACTCAGGAACATTCAATTTCTTCTTGGTAAGCAACTCCAGTATAGATTTGGCCTTGTGTTTAAGGTTATAGTCCTGCTGAAAGTTTTTTTACATTTTTATTATTTCACCTTTATTTAACCAGGTAAGCCAGTTGAGAACAAGTTCTCATTTACAACTGAGACCTGGCCAAGATAAAGCAAAGCAGTGCTACAAAAACAACCACACAGAGTTACACATAAACAAACGTACAGTCAATAACACTAAAGAAAAGAAAAATAGAAAGATATTTGTACAGTGTGTGCAAATGTAGAAGTCTATGGAGAGAGGCAATAAATAGGCCCTAGAGGTGAAAATAATTACAATATAGCATTACTGCTGGAGTGATAGATGGGCAGATGATGATGTGCAAGTAGACATACTGGGGTGCAAAAGAGAAAGTGGGTAAGTAATAATATGGGGATGAGGTAGTCGGGTGTGCTATTTACAGATTGGCTGTGTACAGGTACAGTGATCGGTAAGCTGCTCAGACAGCTGATGCTTAAAGTTAGAGAGGGAGATATAAGTCTCCAGCTTCAGAGATTTTTGCAATTCGTTCCAGTCATTGGCAGCAGAGAACTGGAAGGGAAGGCAACCAAAGGAAGTGTTGGCTTTGGGGATGACCAGTGCAATATACCTGCTGGAGCGCGTGCTACAGGTGGGTGTTGCTATGGTGACCAGTGAACTGAGATAAGGCTGGGCTTTATCTAGCAAAGACTTACAGATGACCTGGAGCCAATGGGTTTGGCGACGGATATGCAGTGAGGGCCAGCCAAAGAGAGCATACAGGTCGCAGTGGTGGGTAGTATATGGGGCTTTGGTGTTACAACGGATGGCACTGTGATAGACTACATCCAGTTTGCCAGGTAGAATGTTGGGGGCTATTTTGTAAATGACATCGCCGAAGTCAAGGATTGGTATAATAGTCAGTTTTACGATGGTAGTTTTGGCGGCATGAGTGAAGGAGGCTTTGTTGCGAAATAGGAAGCTGATTCTAGATTTAATTTTGGATTGGAGATGCTTAATGTGAGTCTGAACCGTCCAGAGTAGTGATGCTCGTCGGGCGGGAGGGTGCGGGCAGCAATCGGTTGAAGAGAATGCACTTAGGTTAACTAGCATTTAAAAGCAGTTGGCGGCCACGGAAGAAGTGTTGTATGGCGTTGAAGCTCGTTTGGAGGTTTGTTAGCACAGTGTCCAAAGAGGGGTCAGAAATATACAGAATGGTGTCGTCTGCGTAGAGGTGGATCAGAGAATCAACAGCAGCAATAGCGACATCATTGATATATACAGAGAAAAGAGTCGGCCCGAGAATTGAACCCTGTGGCACCCCCATAGAGACAGCCAGAGATTCGGACAACAGGCCCTCCGATTTGACACACTGAACTCTATCTGAGAAGTAGTTGGTGAACCAGGCGAGGCAGTCATTTGAGAAGCCAAGGCTATTGAGTCTGCCGACAAGAATGCGGTGATTGACAGATTCGAAAGCCTTGGCCAGGTCGATGAAGACAGCTGCACAGTGGTGTCTTTTATCGATGGCGGTTATGATATCGTTTAGGACCTTGAGCGTGGCTGAGGTGCACCCATGACCAGCTCGGAAATCAGATTGCCTAATGGAGAAGGTATGGTGGGATTCGAAATGGTCGGTGATCTGTTTAATAACTTGGCTTTCAAAGATTTTAGAAAGGCAGGGCAGGATGGATATAGGTCTATAACAGTTTGGGTTTTTAGTGTCTCCCCCTTAGAAGAGGGGGATGACCGCGGCAGCTTTCCAATCTTTGGGGATCTCAGACAATTCGAAAGAGAGGTTGAATAGGCTAGTTATAGGGGTTGCAACAATTTCGGCGGATAATTTTATAAAGACAGGGTCCAGATTGTCTAGCCCAACTGATTTGTAGGGATCCAGATTTTGCAGTTCAGCATCAGCTGTTTGGACTTGGGTGTAAGTCGCTCTGGATAAGAGCGTCTGCTAAATGACTTAAATGTAAATGTAAATGTAAATATGAAGGCGGAGCGGGGGGGGGGAGGGGTGAGGCTTGGACAAGTTGCTGCAGGGGGTGCTGAGATGTTGGCCAGGGTAGGGGTAGCCAGATGGAAAGCATGGCCAGCCGTGGGAAAATGAATATTGAAATGATCGATTATTGTAGATTTATCGGTGGTGACAGTGTTTCCTAGCCTCAGTGCAGTGGACAGCTGGGAGGAGGTGCTCTTATTCTCCATGGACTTTACAGTGTCCCAAAACTTTTGGGAATTAGTGCTACAGGAAGCAAATTTCAGTTTGAAAAAGCTAGCCTTTGCTTTCCTAACTGACTGAGTATATTGGTTCCTAACTTCCCTGAAAAGTTCCATATCGCGGGGGCTATTCGATGCTAATGCAGAATGCCACAGGATGTTTTTTTGCTGGTCAAGGGCAGTCAAGTCTGGGGTGAACCAAGGGCTATATCTGTTCTCTACATTTTTTTAATGGGGCGTGCTTATTTAATATGGCGAGGAAAGCACTTTTGAAGAGCAACCAGGCATCCTCTACTGATGGGATGAGGTAAATATCCTTCCAGGATACCCGGGCCAGGTCGATTAGAAAGGCCTGCTTGCTGAAGTGTTTTAGGAAGCATTTGACAGTGATGAGGGGTGGTCGTTTGGCCGCGGACCCAGTACACACAAAGGGAATGAGGCAGTGATCGTTGAGATCCTGGTTGAAGACAGCAGAGGTGTATTTAGAGGGCAGCGTGGTCAGGATGAAATCTAAGAGGGTGCCCATGGTTACGGATTTATGGTTGTATCTGGTAGGTTCCTTGATGAATTGTGTGAGATTTAGGGCATCTATCTTAGATTGTAGATTAGATTGAAGGCCGGGGTGTTAAGCATGCCCCAGTTTAAATCACCTAACAGTACGAACTCTGAGGATAGATGGGGGGGGCGATCAATTGTAAGATGGGGTGTCTATAACAAGCGGCAACGGTGAAAGACTTGTTTCTGGAAAGGTGGATTTTTAAAAGTAGAAGCTCAAATTGTTTGGGCACAGACCTGGATAGTATGACAGAACTCTGCAGACTATCTCTACAGTAGACTGCGCCGCCTTTGGCAGTTCTATCTTGTCGGGAAATGTTATAGTTAGGGTTGGAAATTTCAGGATTTTTGGTGGCCTTCCTAAGCCAGGATTCAGACACGTATAGGACATCCGGGTAGGCGGAGTGTGCTAAAGCAGTTAATAAAACAAACTTAGGGAGGAGGCTTCTGATGTTAACATGCATGAAACCAATGCTTTTACGGTTACAGAAGTCAACAAATGAGAGCGCCTGGGGAATGGGAGTGAAAATAAAACCAATATATATTAAATATATATGAAGAAAAACTATATATACAAGGGACGGGACAATACAATCAAAACAGACATCCCCACTGCTACGCCATCAAAGGTGAATTAATCTCCAAGTGTCTTGGTGGAAAGCACACTGAACCAAGTATTCCTCCAGGATTGATCCGTTTATTTTTTATCCTGAAAAACTCCCCAGTCCTTCATAACGATTACAGGCATACCCATAACATGACGCAGCCACCACTATGATTGCCATAACAAAGGAGTTGAATACTTATTGACTCAAGATTTTTCAGCTTTTCATTTTTCATTAATTTGTCAAATACATATTTAACATAATTCCACTTTGACATTATGGGGTATTGTGTGTAGGCCACTGACAAAATTTTTAATTGAATCCATTTTAAATTCATTAGCATAATCTAAATGTGATTTCTGTTGTTCTGAGCGGGTGCTCAGAATGGAAACCCTGACGCATGCATACGCATACACACACACGACCCACCAGAAAACCCCCACAAAGGATACCACAAAGGATACATGATAGGTAGAGCATCAGACGAGACACATAAGGAAGTAGTTAGCTACCAGGAGAAAGTAGAAACTAAAATAGCTCCCTAGAGGCGGCTGTGTCTCGACACCTGTCGATGGCCGGCCTTTTAAGATGTCCGTTGATTAATGACGGCATCAGGGAGGGAACCGGGGAGACATCCTGTCAGGAAATCAATGTCTTCTACCCCCTAATTAATAAGATGGTAAACAGCGAGTGGAGGAAGGGGGTTGGGGGATGGTATGCGCACAGGGAGACAGACAGCCAGACAAACACACACACACAGAGGTGTGAACACAGAGACACAAACATTGAGACACACACACACACACACACAGAGAGACAGAAACCCAAACTAACAAACACACTGGTTGTGTAGACTGCACACTAGAGCGTATTACACTACACACGTGGCCTTTGCAGCCGGGCATCTCGAAGGCTAAATGAGCCATGGTTCCTGTTGTAATGATGAGGTTAGACTTGACAGAACCCCACATCAGCTGATCTACTTTACGACAGTAAAGAGCAAGTGAAGCGTCTGAGCCAAGGCCTCAGTTCACTCACCGTAAGATTTCTAAAAGGCTTTGCATGTCATATTCCTTTATTCATGCTGCCATTCAGTCACTTATTTACCCATGCAGTCACACCACACACACACACACACACGCACACGCACACGCACACGCACACGCACACGCACACGCACACACACACACTCCAGCTCCCTTACCACAGGGTTCCACAGAGATGAAACATGAATCAGTAAGGACACTGCTCTCAGTTGCAGCACTAGCCTACACACTGAAAAAAGTGTTTTTACACATCTCAGTGCTGTATTCTGGACGTGGACCCCTCGCTGGGCCTGTTCCGGATCAGTGTGGGAGATTTCTTCCCTCCCTGCTGGGTGGAAAATAGAGACCGTAATCTCCAGGCCGGGGTGTGCCATACTGCCAGTATTACCACAAATAGGCTGCTCTTTAAGCCCTCAGTGTTAAACCAACTGCCCATGTAAAAGGAAAGAAGCATAGAATTACATATAAAATCGAGATATATATATATAGCAATTTAATAGGATCTTTGTGGAAATGAGTTACACAGAAACTGACAATCCATAGGCTTATGTAAAATGCACAAGCAATAGGTCACACCGCTACTACGCCATGGTCATTCATGTCACAGTGTCGTTGACTTATAGAATGGGATTTAAATGCATGCATAACAAATACTGTACAGTGCCTTCAGAAAGTATTTACACCCCTTGACGTATTCCCCCAAAAAGTATGTTACAGCCTGAATTCAAAATGTATTAAATATATGTTTTCTTTCACACGTCTACAAACAGAACATCCCATAAAGACAAATTGAAAAAAATAAAAATAAAAAATTCAAATTTACTGAAGTGTGTTCACTTTTTCACTTTCCTGAGTCAAAACATGTTAGAAACACCTTTGGCAGCGATTACAGGTGTGAGTCTTTCTGGGTAAATCTCTAAGAGCTTTGCACACTCGGATTGTACAATATTTGCACATTTTTCTGTTTAAAATTCTTCAAGCTCTGTCAAGTTGGTTGTTGATCATTGCCAGACAGCCATTTTCATGTCTTGCCATAGATTTTCAAGCCGATTTAAGTCAAAACTGTAGCTAGGCCACTCAGGAACATTCAATGTTGTCTTGGTAAGCAACTAAGTGCATATTTGGCCTTGTGATTTAGGTTATTGTCCTGCTAAAAGGTGCATTTTTCTCCCAGTGGTAGAAAGCAGACTGAACCAGGGTTTCCTCTAGGATTCTGCATGTGCTTTGTTCTATTCCATTTCTTTTTATCCTAAAACACTCCCTATCCCTTGCTGATGACAAGCATTCCTATAACATGATGCAGCCACCACCATGCTTGAAAATATGAAGAGTGGTACTCAGTGCTGTGTTGTGTTGGATTTGCCCCAAACATAACTTGTTGTATGCAGCTGTCACGTTCCTGACCTGTTTTATGTTATTTTTGTATGTGCTTAATTGGTCAGGGCGTGAGTTGGGGTGGGCATTCTATGTTTTGTGTTTCTATGTTTAGGTCACTTGTAATTAGCCTTATATGGTTCTCAATCAGGGACAGGTGTTTGACGTTTTCCTCTGATTGAGAACCATATATAGGTTGGCTGTTCACACTGTTTGTTTGTGGGTGATTGTCTTCCGTGTCTGTGTCTGCGCACCACACGGGACTGTTTCGGTTTGTTCGTTCGTTAGTTGTAGTCTGTACCTGTTCGTGCGTTCTTCATGTTATATGTAAGTTCTCATGTTTTAGGTCAGTCTACGTCGTTATTTGTTTTGTGGTTTATTCAAGTGTTTTTTCGTGTTTTCGTCTTCGTCTTAATAAATCTATATGGATTCAACATACGCTGCGTTTTGGTCTTCCGATCCTTCTCTCCTCTCCTCGTCCGAGGAGGAGGAAGAACTAGACTCCCGTTACAGCAGCGCAAAGTTAATTTCTTTGCCAATTTTTTTGAAGTTTTACTTTAGTGCCTTGTTGCAAACAGGATGCCTGTTTTGAAATAGCTTTATTTTGTACAGGCTTCCTTCTTTTCACTTGTCAATTAGGTTACTATTGTAAAGTAACTACAATGTGGTTGATCCATCCTCAGTTTTCTCCCATCACAGCCATTAAACTCTAACTGTTTTAAAGTCCCGATTGGCCACATGGGGAAATTCCTGAGCTGTTTCCTTCCTCTCCGGCAACTGAGTTAAGAAGGACACTTTTATAGTTGAATTGACTGAATGTATTGATATAACATCCAAAGTGTAATTAATAACGTTACCATGTTCAAAGGGAAATTCAATGTCTGCGTTTTTTTTACCCATCTACCAACAGGTGCCCTTCTTTGTGGAGTATTGGAAAACCTCCCTGGTCTTTGTGGTTGAATCAGTTTTTCAAATTTATTGATCGACTGAGGGACTTTACAGGTAATTGTATGTGTGGGGTAAATGATGAGGTAGTCATTCAAAAATCAATATTAAACACTATTATTGTATATAGAGTGAGTTGATGCAAGTTATTATGTGACTTGTTAAGCACATTGTACTCCTGAATTTATTTAGGCTTGCCATAACAAAAGGGTGGAATACTTATTGACTCAAGACATTTCAGCTTTCCATTTTTTATGAATTTGTAAACATTTCTAAAAACATAATTCCACTTTGACAGTATAAGGTGTTGTGTGTAGATCATTGACACAAAATCTAAATGTTATCAATTTTACATTTAGGCTGTAACACAACAAAATGTAGAAAAAGTAGAGTAAAGGGGTAGTGAATCATTTCTGAAGGTACTGTACAGTCGTGGCCAAAAGTTTTGAGAATGACACAAATATGAATTTCCACAAAGTCTGCTGCTTCAGTGTCTTTAGATATTTTTGTCAGATGTTACTATGGAAAACTGAAGTATAATTACAAGCATTTCATAACTGTCAAAGGCTTTTATTGACAATTACATGAAGTTTATGCAAAGAGTAAATATTTGCAGTGTTGACCCTTCTTTTTCAAGACCTCTGCAATTCTCCCTGGCATGCTGTCAATTAACTTCTGGGCCACATCCTGACTGATGGCAGCCCATTCTTGCATAATGCTTGGAGTTGCACAATGCTTGGAGTTTGTCAGAATTTGTGGGGTTTTGTTTGTCCGCCCGCCTCTTGAGGATTGACCACAAGTTCTCAATGGGATTAAGGTCTGGGGAGTTTCCTGGCCATGGACCCAAAATATATACGTTTTGTTCCCCGAGCCACTTAGTTATCACTTTTGCCTTATGGCAAGGAGCTCCATCATGCTGGAAAAGGCACCAAACTGTTCCTGGATGTCACCAAACTGTCCCTGGATGGTTGGGAGGAGTTGCTCTCGGAGGATGTGTTGATACCAGTCTTTATTCTTGGCTGTGTTCTTAGGCAAAATTGTGAGCCCACTCCCTTGGCTGAGAAGCAACCCCACACATGAATG
Source organism: Salvelinus fontinalis (assembly GCF_029448725.1). NCBI lineage: Eukaryota > Metazoa > Chordata > Actinopteri > Salmoniformes > Salmonidae > Salvelinus > Salvelinus fontinalis. Next base: position 38,846,026 of record NC_074694.1, read on the forward strand.
GTCTCAGGATGCTTTACTGTTGGCATGACACAGAACTGATGGTAGCGCTCACCTTGTCTTCTCCGGACAAGCTTTTTTTCCGGATGCCCCAAACAATCGGAAAGGGGATTCATCAGAGAAAATTACTTTACCCCAGTCCTCAGCAGTCCAATACCTGTACCTTTTGCAGAACATCAGTCTGTCCCTGACGTTTTTCCTGGAGAGAAGTGGCTTCTTTGCTGCCCTTCTTGACACCAGGTCATCCTCCAAAAGTCTTTGCCTCACTGTGCATGCAGATGCACTCACACCTGCCTGCTGCCATTCCTGAGCAAGCTCTGTACTGGTGGTATCCGATCCCACAGCTGAATCAACTTTAGAAGATGGTCCTGGCGCTTGCTGGACATTCTTGGGCGCGCTGAAGCCTTCTTCACAACAATTGAACCGCTCTCCTTGAAGTTCTTGATGATCTGATAAATGGTTGTTTAAGGTGCAATCTTACTGGCAGCAATATCCTTGCCTGTGAAGCCCTTTTTGTTCTAAGCAATGACTACGGCACGTGTTTCCTTGCAGGTAACCATGGTTGACAGAGGAAGAACAATGATTCCATGCACCACCCTCCTTTCGAAACTTCCAGTCTGTTATTCGAACTCAATCAGCATGACAGAGTGATCTTCATCCTTGTCCCCATCAACACCCACACCTGTGTTAACAAGAGAATCACTGACATGATGTCATTTGGTCCTTTTGTGGCAGGGCTGAAATGCAGTGAAAATGTTTTGGGGGATTCAGTTCATTTGCATGGCAAAAAGGGACTTTGCAATTAATTGCAATTCATCTGATCACTCTTCATAACATTCGGGAGTATATGCAAATTGCCATCCTATAAACTGAGGCAGCAGACTTTGTGAAAATATTAATATTTGTGTCATTCTCAAAACTTTTGGCCACGACTGTACATTATGCATACATTTTGCATAGGTTATTTCCAAGCATAAACAAGTGGCATTTTGGCATTCAGTCTGTGAATGTTGTCCATCTTGATCCATTAGATCAGGTTTGTGTGAACACTGTCTTTGTACACTGAATTCTAATCTAAATGTTTTGTAAAAATCTATGTAATAAGGGTCCCCTAATAAGAGTCCCCTTGGAAACTCTGATCAATCCTTTTTTCCTACCCTGTCACAACAACTTCTGATTTTTTCCTTAGTTGTCATGTCAAACACCAAAAATAGTCTGATTACTCATTTTATTTCTATGTTTCCAACAGTTCACCGAAGTGTTTTGAAAATTGCAATATCTATTCTGGTTAAAGCCAGTTTGCTCTGTAGTGTGAAGGGAGAAGTACACAGTGTTTGCCAAGAAACTGAAGATCTGGTACATGTCTCACATGGAATAGCCTTCATTTCTCTGAACAAGAATATACTGACGAGTTTCAGAAGAAAGTACTTTGTTTCTGGCCATTTTGAGCCTGTAATCGAACCCACAAATGCTGATGCTCCAGATACTCAACTAGTCTAAAGAAGGCCAGTTGTATTGCTTCTTTAATCAGGACAACAGTTTTCAGCTGTGCTAACATGATTGCAAAAGGGTTTTCTAATGATCAATTAGCCTTTTAAAATGATAAACTTGGATTAGCTAACACAACGTGCCATTGGAACACAGGAGTGATGGTTGCTGATAATGGGCCTCTGTACGCCTATGTAGATATTCCATACATCTGCCATTTCCAGCTACAATAGTCATTTACAACATTAACAATGTCTACACTGTATTTCTGATCAATTTGATGTTATTTTAATGGACAAAATTGGGCTTTTCTTTCAATAACAAGGAAATGTCTAAGTGACCCCAAACTCTTGAACGGTAGTGTACCTCAAAACCACAGGTCCCCAATTCACAGTATGAGCTGGGAGCTGAAAGGGCATGAGTACTATATGAAAGTATGAGTGACATTGGTCTATGTGGTCACATGATGCACAGTGTTGGATATCCTAGGACCTATGTCTCAACATGTAACATGAGCTTAAGATAAGCTTAAGATTAAATTAGGCTTGGGCCCATGTCTATTTGCAGACACAAAAAACCACCACATCAGAAAATAGCCTCCATTTGTAATAGCCACCTCTTCAGCAAGAATTTAATAGGCTGACCAGTTATCACACGCCTGTGAAAGTGTTGGCCCCAAACAAGAGAAAAGAGCTGAACATTTAGTTGTGAATTTACTTAATATGGCTGCATCCCGCTACCGGGATCGATATGACAGCAGCCAGAGAAAGTGCAGGGCACCAAATTCAAACAACAGAAATCTCATAATTAAAATTCCTCAACTATACATGTGTCTTATATCATTTTAAAGGTATTCCTGTTGTTAATCCCGCCAAAGTGTCCGAATTCAAATATGCTTTTCAGCGAAAGCACTACAAACGATTATGTTAGGTCACCATCAAACCACAATGAGCACAGCCATTTTTCCAGCGAAAGATAGCAGTCAGAAAAAGCAGAAATAGAGATCAAATGAATCACTAATCTTTGATTATCTTCATCAGATGACACTCATAGGACTTCATGTTACACAATACATGCATGTTTGTTTGATAAAATTTACATTGGCGCGTTACATTCACTAGTTCTAAAAACATCAAGTGATTTTGCATAGCCACATCGTTTCAACAGAAATACTCATCATAAATGTAGATGATAATACAAGTTATACACATGGAATTATAGATATACCTCTCCTTAATGGAACCGCTGTGTCAGATTTCAAAAGAAAAGAATTGCATGATTTAGGGAAAACGCAAATCATGCAATAATCTGAGACGGAGCTCAGAACAATAGCCAAATTAGCCGCCATGTTGGGGTCAACAGAATCCAGAAAATACATGATAAATGTTTCCTTACCTTTGATGAACTTCATCAGAATGCAGTCCTAGGAATCCCAGGTCCACAATAAATGCTTGATTTGTTCGATAATGTCCGTTATTTATGTCCAATTAGCTACTTTGGTTAGCGCCTTTGGTAAACAATTCCAAAGTCACAAAGCGCCTCCACTATAACGTGACGAAATGTCCAAAAGTTCCGTAACAGTCAGTAGAAACATGTCAAACGATGTACTGAATCAATCTTTATAATGTTAACATACATCTTGAATAACGTTCCAACCGGAGAATTAGATTGACTTCAGAAGAGCGGTGGAACGGACGTCCTCCTCATATGAAGGCGCATGGTAAATGCGTGATCAGCTCGTGGCAGTGATTACTCATTCCTGTCTCCTTCGGCCCCCCTCACATTAGAGTCATCAGACAAAGTTCTGTTGACTGTTGACATCTAGTGGAAGCCGTAGGAAGTGAAAACTCATCCATATCTCGCTGTAATTTCATTGAGAGCTTGGTTGAAAATCTGCCACAGAAAAAAATCTAACAGGAAGTGGAACATCTCAGGTTTTTGCCTGCCATATGAGTTCTGTTATACTCACAGACATAATTCAAACAGTTTTAGAAACTTCAGAGTGTTTTCCATCCAATATGAATAATAATATGCATATATTAGCAACTGGGACTGAGGAGCAGGCCGTTTAATATGGGCATCTCCGTGCACCTTTCTTCCAAGCTACTCAATACTGCCCCTGTAGCCATAAGAAGTTAGCATCACTAGCAAACAAAATACCAAGGCTACAGCGAAGAGAATGGGTCTACATTGGACTAATGGGAGCAGAGGCTTGGCTGGCATCATCATTATCCTGTTGGGGAAACAGCTTCAAGGTACAGACTAGTATTTTCTTACCCAAATTCTCAAGTGTGTAAACTAAACATTATGGAATGTTGTTTAAAAAAAATAAAAAATACCTTTGCAAACCAATAAAGTACATTGAGATCTAGTGTTGGGGATGAGGTACATCTTGTTGTTCTGTGGTGCTTGTTGCGCCACAGACGTTAAAATAATAACCAGGCTAAAGACTTTCTGATAATTTCCATCAACAGGACAAGATTGTGATTCTGGACGCAGAATACCTCCAAACACGGTGTTTAACTTTCATCAACAAGTGTCTGGAAATGAAATGCACTGTCATATTCTGCAGTGTCCTACCAAAAATCACATGGTCAAAACAGAAGGACTTCAACAACTTCACTACTCTGAGCCGAACAGCTAACATCCATGTCCAAACCCAGTGGACAAACTGATTTGGCATTTCGTTCCTGCATTTCAACAACACATCTATGGACGATGCAGGACTGTACAGGTGTGAGGACACGTCCTCGGTAAGCCATCCCATCGAGGTTATGGTCAACGATGTGAGAGATTGTGAAATGGAGATGTCTGAGGGTTGTTGGTGGAGTGCCCCAGTCTCCGGCTCCATCACTCTGTCCTGTAGGGTGAGATGATACATCAACAAGGTGGAGCCCACAGTGGCATGGTGCAGGGACGAAGGCAACTCTACCTGTGTGCCCCTGCAGGTTGTTGCTGAAACCCAGGCTAGACACACCCTCACCTGGAACAACACTGGCCCAGCGACAGGGGTGTCCTACCTGACCCTCCAGCTCATCTCCCTGTTGTACTCAGGAAACTACCGCTGTCTGGGCTCCTTGCCTGACTACTGTGAACCAGACTCGGACCAGCCAACCTCTGCAGCTCTACATGACCAGAAAAGGAAGCCCATTGGCGAAGAAATGGGTTCTACTGGCCAGAGGAAGAAGGATGAGTCCACCAGCGGGAGGAGGGGTAGACCCTGACCAGAGGAAACCACCTGAGGGAGGAGGAGGTAAAGCTTGAAGACCCTGAAGCTCCATATGAAAATGTGATGTTAGTGTGATGCTGTGCTTATACATTGCTTGGCTGTCTTGTGTGCTATATTTAAAAAAAGGTTAGTTCTAGCCATACAATCTGCTTGGTCAACTTGTGTTCTTGTTTTATTTACTTGTATCCTTTATTTTGCTAACTGTGCACCCTTGGCCTCATACCTTTGACTGCAACACAGCAATACCAACAAGCAACATAACGGAACCCCTCATATCTTGTTGCTTCATTATCGAATGACTGACTTGGAAAGCAGCTAAAACCATTTCAAAAACAGTATAGTGAAGGAAATGTTGTTTAGTAGCCATTATAGATAAAGCTGTAACGCTCGTCTTCCTCCTCGTCTGAGGAGGAGCAAGGATCGGACCAAAGTGCAGCGTGGTTTGAATACATACTTTTAATAATATCAACGAAGACGAAAAACACTTGATAAACTACAAAACGACGTGAACAGACCTGAACATGAGAACATAAAACATGAATGCACGAACAGGAACGAACGAACGAAACGAAACAGTACCGTGTGGCGAACAAACACAGACAAAGCAACAATCACCCACAAACAAACAGTGAGAAACAGTCTACCTTAACCTGATGATGATAGAGGGCGCTATTTACACTTTGGGGGAAAAAAGTGCACAATTTAAACGGCCTCGTACTCTATTCTTGCTCGTACAATATGCATATTATTATTACTATTGGATAGAAAACACTCTCTAGTTTCTAAAACCGTTTGAATTTTGTCTGTGAGTAAAACAGAACTCATTTGGCAGCACACTTTCTGACCAGGAAGTGGAAAGTCTGAAAATTCTGCTCTGTTCAAGGGCCTGCCTATAAATGGGCATGACACATATGAGTATACATGCACATCATACACCTTCCACTAGATGTCAAGAGGACGTGAGAGAAGAAAGGAAGTGTTTATCTTGGTCTGAGGTGGAATAAATCATCTTGGCACGACGAGTCATCCATTTTTTTTCTTCTGGAGAGCGCGCAGATGGACCTGGAATTGCCTTTTTAAAAGTCGTCGTTATAGGCGAATACTATCTCCGGCTTTGATTTTATTTGATACATGTCACAATATCATCGTAAAGTATGTTTTTTCAATATAGTTTTAATAGATTATTGAAATTTTTTCGGGACGTTAGGCGTGTTGCGTTGTCTGTGTTTGTTGACGATGGGGAGCTTCGCGCCACTTAGCCAGTGTGCTTGCTAGTTCAAGAGGGAAAAACGATGTTCTAAATCCAAACAACGACTGTTCTGGACAAAGGACCCCTTGTCCAACATTCTGATGGAAGATCACGAAAAGTAAGAAACATTTTATGATGCTATTTCATATATCTGTCGAACTGTGTACTAGTAGTTTTGCGCGCAGGTTTTGGGCACTTGGTCGACATAACGTAAGCCTTATGTAGTAATGAAGTTATTTTTTAGAATTCTAACACGGCGAATGCATTAACCTGTTGGGGATGGGGGCGCTGTTTAGACTATTTATGCTAATTGGGTAATTTTTGAAACGGCTTCCCACAAAATCCTTGATCGTACAATATGCATATTATTATTATTATTGGATAGAAAACAGTCTATAGTTTCTATAGGAGTTGAAATTTTGTCTCTAAGTGGAACAGAGCCCATTCTACAGCAATTTCCCTGACATGGAGTCAGATTTGAGAAATGTTGGCCACTGTTCTGAAGTCAGTTAAAAGGGCACTGTTATTGCTATGACTATACGGACACTTCTTACGTCTTCCCCTGGATGCCTTTACGTGATGACGATTCCAATGGGGTCGATTGCGCGTTCACAGGCACTACAAATGAAAAAACCCTGAGGCTAGTCATTCTTTTGGAGCTGCGTCATGCGCCTAGAGGACACCGGCCCGCACCTGTTCCAAGCGTTAGTTTAGCCTGTTATATTTCTCCGGTCATCTTTTCACTCGTTATAGGAGTTAAAAACATCATAAGGTAGTTAATTTAAAGCGTTTTATAGCAATTTATATCCGTTTAGTGCGATTTTGGGACATTTATTTTTGAAACGATGTGAATAGTTGGGCACGCTTTTCAGTTCATCCCGAACGCAGTTGGCATTTCCACATGGCAAGAGGACAGCTTTCCACCAAAAGACGATTACTCCCAAGAAAGGATCCTTTGCCCAAGATACTGATGGAAGAACAGCTCAAGGTAGGACATTTTTATTATGATAAATCGTGTTTTTCTGTCGAAACATTTTAGTGGCTTAGGACGCCATGTTTTTTGACGTAGCTTCGCTTGGCGCAAACTGTATTGAAAAGTAAGGATAAATTAAAAAATGTCATTCCGCAATTGTATTAAGAATTAAATTGTCTATCAATCCCTGTCCACCCTATATTTTTTAGTCACGTTTATGAGTATTTATGTATAAGAGTAGATCACTGTCTAAGTGGCGCAAGGACATATTCTGACCAGCTGAGTTACATTTCACATTGTCTAACCATGATTTTGGTGGCTAAATATAAACGTTTTCGATCAAACTCTATATGCATTGTGTAATATGATGTTACAGGAGTGTCATCTGAAGAATTCTGAGAAGGTTAGTGAAAAAATTAATATATTTTTGGCGATGTTGACGTTATCGCTCACTTTGGCTAGAATCAATGCTGGGCTGCTATGTGCTATGTGCTATGCTAATATAACGATTTATTGTGTTTTCGCTGTAAGACACTTAGAAAATCTGAAATATTGTCTGTATTCACAGGATCTGTGTCTTTCGATTCGTGTATGCTGTGTATTTTTACGAAATGTTTGATGATTAGTAAGTAGGTAAACACGTTGCTCAATGTAGTTTTTCTATTCCATTTGTGACGGTGGGTGCAATTGTAACCTATGCCATCTACCTGAAATATGCACTTTTTTCTAACAAAACCTATCCCATACCATAAATATGTTATCAGACTGTCATCTGATGAGTTTTTTTGTTGGTTAGGGGCTATAAATATCTTAGTTTAGCCGAATTGGTGATGGCTACTGGTGTTGGTGGACAAATAAAAGATGGTGGATTATGCTAATGTGTTTTTAGGTAATAGATGTACATCTTTACATATTGTGTCTTCCCTGTAAAACATTTTAAAAATCGGACATGTTGACTGGATTCACAAGATCTGTGTCTTTCATTAGCTGTATTGGACTTTAATGTGTGAAAGTTAAATATTTAAAAAAAATATTTTTTTGGAATTTCGCGGCACTGGTTTTTCAGTGGGGGGGGGGGGGGGTGTGCCGCTAGCGCCACGCTGATCCTAGACAGGTTAAGAACTGGTGGATCTATCATTTCCTATACAACATATATTTTTTGTAATGTTTAAGAATAGCTATTTGGTCAGAATAGGTGAGAGTCTAATAGAAATATCCGCACATTCTGGGAAAAAGTTGCTACATTAGCATAATGGATAACCACTGATTTCAGCTCTAAATATGCACATTTTCGAACAAAACATAAGTGTATGTATAACCTGATATTATAGGACTGTCATCTGAGGAAGGTTTATGAAGGTTAGTGAAAATTATAACGCTAACGTGCCTATTGCTATCGCTAACGTGCCTTGATGAATGAATGCGGTTGTGTGTTTGGCTATTGTAGTACGCTAATATAATGCTATATTGTGTTTTCGCTGTAAAAATTGGCTGGATTCACAAGATGCTTGTCTTTCATTTGCTGTACACAATGCATTTTTCAGAAATGTTTTATGATGAGTTTTAGGTATTCCACGTTGGTCTCTATAAATACTCTGGCTGCTTCGGTGCTATTTTTGACGGTAGCTGTGATGGTAGCTGCAATGTAAAACTGATTTATACCTCAAATATGCACATTTTTCGAACAAAACATAGATTTATTGTGTAACATGTTATAAGACTGTCGTCTGATGAAGTTGTTTCTTGGTTAGTTTGGTTGGTTCTTGGTTAGTTAGGTTGGCTTTGTGCATGCTACCTGTGCTGTGAAAAATGTCTGTCCTTTTTTGTATTTGGTGGTGAGCTAACATAAATATACGTGCTGTTTTCGCTATAAAACATTTAAAAAATCGGACATGTTGACTGGATTCACAAGATGTGTATCTTTCATTTGCTGTATTGGACTTGTTAATGTGTGAAAGTTAAATATTTCTAACAAATATTTTTTGAATTTCGCGCTCTGCCTTTTCAGGACGCCTCGGCCAAACAGGTGAATATGGTTCTCAATCAGAGGAAACGTAAAACACCTGCCCCTGATTGAGAACCATATCAGGCTAGTTGAATGAACCCAACATAGAAACACATAACATAGAATGCCCACCCAGCTCACGTCCTGACCAACTTAACAAGGCTGAACAAAGGAAATAAGGTCAGGAACGTGACAAAAGCAGACAGAAAGTCTGGGTGAGTGCTCATGTTTTTCCAGTCAATATCAAATAACTGGTACCTTTGAATGTAGTGTCTCAGGGAGAATAAAAAGGAGATAGAAAAAGAGTGAAGCATTTTACGAACATGTCACTATTTTAACTTTGTGGTAATCTGAGACGAACGACTAAAACCCTGCGTTGCAGTCCTAATGACCACCTGATCCCTCCCACAGGCTACACAGGAAGTGGGAGGGAGATGGTGGTTAATTAGCAGAATGCCGGTTAGGTCTGTGTAATTACCAGAAACAATCTCTTCACAGGACCACAAGACCCCTGGCACTGAACAACCGCCACCTTAACTGAAACATATTATATGAAGCTAATGTGAAACCTAACTCATATGAAATGCATACCATAATCACTAGCAGGATTTGGACTCAATTCAGCCACTAGATATAGTATTAAATGTAAGAATCGTTAAAACTCTTTTAAACACACCTTTAATGTAAAAGTATTACTGAGCGGTGTGGAGTGGGATTTTAATAATCCTGATAGCAATTGATCAGAATCTCACAGGCTTGCTTTTCCTGGTTTATAAGATAACAGCTCAGCAGAAGATGGAAAGTCACTGAGCCACAACCACTTATGGTTTGTATTGTAGTTGATATCGCTACTGTCAGCAGAGCTATAAACCTGAGATTCCAGCATACTTGGGTTGAGGAGATACTGAAAAGTCAGTTTGCTATATGTGGTATACATCACATAGCCATGTGAGGGGACAACTAACGTGCATCTGCAAAGCATAATGTAACGCCCTGATCTGTTTCACCTGTCTTTGTGCTCGTCTCCACCCCACCCCAGGTGTTGCTTTTCTTCCTCGTTATCCCCAGTGTATTTATAACTGTGCTCTCTGTCTGTTCGTTTTGTTTCGTCAAGCCTACCAGTGTTTTTTCCCGTGCTCCTTTCTTTCTGTAGTTCTTATTTTCTAGCTTTCATGGTTTTGACCATTCTGCCTGCCCTGACCCTGAGCCTGCCTGTCGTTCTGTACCTTTCGGACTCTGCTCTGGACTACTGACCTCTGCCTGCCCTTGACCTGTCATTTGCCTGCCCCTCTGTTTTTGTAATAAACTTTTGTTACTTCGAAAGTGTCTGCATCTGGGTCTTCTCTGAGGCTTGACATCACGAACTGGCCATGACGGACCCAGCAGACTCGGACCAGCACCGCAACACCGTCTCCTCCACCATTGGAAGGCACGAGGCGTTGTTTCGTGGTCCTATGGATTGGTTCCAGACCTTGGCCAAACGCCATGACCGCGCATTAAACACCTTGCTGGAGCAATTCCACAGGTTGTCTGTCAGGCAGCCTACCACGACTGAACCTCCCAGCCCCTCAGTAACCCGGCTGTTAGCAGCACGGCCTCCTCAGCCCCCCCGGTTTCCCGAGATCCCCGCTTACCCCCCCCCCCCCCCGGAATGCTTCACTGGAGAGTAGGGAACCTGTCGAGCGTTTCTCGCGCAGTGTTCTCTCATCTTCAAGCTGCAGCCCTCCTCCTTCCCCTCGGACAGCTCAAAGATCGCGTACCTCATCACGCTGATGTCCTCATGCCCGCCCCGCGACATCTTCCGGTGGGCTCGGAAGTTGCCCCGGGCCTCTCCGCCATTCCCACCGAGTACCAGGACCTCCGGTAGGTTTTCAGTAAGGCCCGGGCCACTTCACTTCCTCTGCACCGACCCTATGACTGTGGGATCGACCTTCTCCCAGGTACCACACCGCCCCGGGGATGACTGAACTCTGTCGGATCCGGAGACCAAGGCTATGCAGGAAGCTGCAGGAAGTATCCGTCCTTCTTTGTGGAGAAGAAGGACAAAACACTGTGCCTCTGCATTGACTTCCCGGGACCACAATGACATCACGGGGAAGAACTGCTACCCGCTACCACTCATCGCCTCGGCTTTCAAGACGCTTCAGGGTGCCACCATTTTTCTCCAAGTTGGACCTGCGAAACACCTACCACCTGGTGCGGACATGAGTGAAAGACTGCATTCAACACGGCCAGCAGTCAATACGAATATCTGATCATGCCATTTGGCCTTACCAATGCCCCAGCAGTGTTTCAGGCCCTGGTCAATGACGTTCTCCGTGACATGTTGAACCGGTTCGTCTTCATCTACCTCGACGACACCCTCATTTTCCCCCACTCAGCCCAAGAACACATGCTCCACGTCCGAAAGGTCCTCCAGCGCCTCCTGGAGAACCAGCTTTTCATGAAAGCGGAGAAATGTGAAAACCATCGTTCCACCATCCCCTTCCTTGGTTACATCATCACTACAGATGGATCCCGGGAGGGTGAGAGTGGTGGCCCCAGCTTATGTCCAGAGTGCAGCTGCAACGTTTCCTGTGATTTTCCCATTTTTATCGACGCTTTATCCGGGCCTACAGCACCCTGGTTTTCCCCCGTCTGCACTCACCTCTCCCAAGGTTCCTTTCACGTGGTCCCCAGCTGCTGACCAGGAGTTCCAGGACCTCAATAACCGCATGTTTGTTCCTGGCGCTGTCCGCTCCTCGGTCCTGGAGTGGGCCCACTCCTCCAGGCTTGCCTGCCACCCGGGCTCCCATCTGACTCAATGCTTTGGTGGCCGACCATAGTCCCGGACGTCTCCGCGTTCGTCACCGCCTGCACGGTCTGTGCGCAGAACAAGACTCCTCAGCAAGGTCCAGCTGGTCTCCTTCAACCACTGCCTGTCCCTCACTGTCCCTGGTCTCACATAAACCTGGATGTCGTAATGGGTCTTCCTCTGTCTGATGGCAACACCGCCATCCTGACAGTAGTGGACCGGTTTTCCAAAGCCGCCCACTTCATTCCCCTCCCCAAGTTACCCTCTGCCAAAGAGACGGCCCAGCTCATGGTGCAGCACGTCTTCCAGATTCATGGACTCCCAGTGGACATGGTCTCCGACCGGGGTCCTCAGTTCTCGTCCCAGTTCTGGAAGGCACATTGGGTCGTGGGTCAGAGCGTCCTCAGTGTTCCACCCTCAGTCCAACGGCCAGTCGGAGCGAGCCAATCAAGACCTGGAGACGACTCTTCGCTGCCTCCGCCAACCCCACCACCTGGAGCCAGAAACTTGTGTGGGTTGAATATGCCCGCAACACTCTCCCCTGCTCTGCCACTGGGCTCTCGCCTTTTGAGTGTTCCCTGGGTTATCAGCCCCCGCTCTTCCTAGAGCAAGAGGTCGGCATACCCTCTGTCCAGATGTTTGTAAGCCCGGTCGGCTCTTCTCAAGACCACCTGCAGGTATCGACGACAAGCGAACCGCCACCGGACGCCAGCATCATCTCGGGCAGAGGGTATGGCTGTCCACTCGAGACCTACCCCCAAGGGTGGAGTCCCGCAAACTGAGCGTTGACTGAGCCTTGGCAAAGCAACCTTTTCTGAGGACAGTTCTGTGACGTACACACTCACCGCCCCTGCACTTGCTGACATGTCTTCATTCCCACAAATAGTGAGTTAGTCATGTTAGAGTGTGTCAAGGGAACATGCACATAACACATTTATCACTTTATATGTTTATATTCCCCTCATTATCTTGACGTAGTATGCTCTGGGTCACTGACCTGCTTGTTCACAAGATGATATGCACTTATTACAGAAAAACAAACAAACCACACTGTCTTCTGTCCTTTATTGGTCCCTTGGTTACTGAGTACAGTGCCTTCAGAAAGTACTCACACCCATTTACTTTTTCGACATTTGTTGTGTTACAACCTGAATTTAAAATTGATTACATTCAGATGGTGTGTCACTGATCTGCACACAATAACCCATAATGTCAAAGTGTAATTATGTTTTTAGAAATGTTTACAACTTAATAAAAAATGAAAAGCTGAAATGTCTCGAGTCAAAAGGTATTCAACCCTTTTGTTATGGCAAGCCTAAATAAGATCATGAGTACAAATGTGTTTAATAATAAGTTGAATAGACTCACTCTGTGTGCAATAATGGTGTTAAACATGATTTTTAAATGACTACCCCATCTCTGTACACCACACATACAATTAGCCGAGCAGTGAATTTCAAGCACAGATACAAAGACCAGGAAAGTTATCCAATGATTCGCAAAGAAGGGCACCTATTGGTAGGCAGCTAAAAGTCCCAGCCCAGTCGATTACAGGGCAAAAAAGCAGCTGGACACTGGGTGCTGTACAGGGACCACCAGGGAGTGTTTGAGGTCTGTGGGGGTACTGTGGGGCCCCTTTCAACAGCAGCCTCCCAGACCTTAGCCCTACTGATCAAAAGCTGCCAACAAACAGTGTTTACATCCAGAAAACGCACAAGCAAGCATATATACAGTATATATACAGGTCTTTGGGGTACAACAGAGACATAGAGAGAAGGTAGAGGAGGTATGAGGGACAACAGAGGAGTTTGGGAACCCATGAGTAGAAGGACAAAGTGAGAGAGAACCATTATAAACCAAACGTACCATTATAAACTGTTTACCACAATAATCAGTAAAGCACTTACTTATACTTAGCCCTGTGATGGATGTGTCACGGTCTTAAAAACAACATGGAATCCCCTGAGAGAAGAGGGGGTCACAGAGGACAACATGTTCAACATTAGATAAACGTTGTGCTTAAGTAGAAAATAATTCAAATCAAATACGTTCTGTAACGAATGTGGACCCTCATGAGGCACTTCATACATGCAGGGCTAATACATACAGCAGTTGCTGTTTTAATCGGTCACCAGGAAGTAGGCCTAATGTGCAGCAAACTGGGAAATAGCAACATTGCTAAAAGAAAAGCTAAAAAAGTTAGCCTATTAGTAATGGTGATGGTCACCATCAAATTATTACCTATGCATACTGCGATCTTGTAAACAACAGCATTGAAATGATGTAGCTTGTGTTCATTCTTCCCATCTAAAATGCAATTATCTACTCCAATTTTTAAACTAAATAGGCCCCCCTCAGTGCAAACAATGAGAGGGATCGTCTTGTTTAACTGTCAAACAGAGTTGATGGTGGATGAGCCGACTAACCCGACAAAGAAATACAGTCGAAGACAGCTGCCAGGCTGAAAGACCCGTAGAATGCTCACACTGCGAAAAGCATTCAACGAGCTACATTAGAAAATGTCCCTCCTAAATGCACATAAACGATATACAGTGAATCTTCAGAGAGGATACAATAATGTAATGTAGTCTACAGTGCTTTTGGAAAGTATTCAGACCCCTTGACTTTTTCCACATTATATTAAGTTAGTCTTATTCTAAAATGGATTAAATCGTTTTTTGTTCCCCCTCATCAATCCACACACAAAACCCCATAATGACAATTGCAAGAGATGTTCGATTGTGTTCAAGTCCGTGCCCTGGCTGGGCCACTCAAGGACATTCAGAGACTTGTCCAGTAGCCACTCCTGTGCGGTTTGCCTGTGTGCTTAGGGTTGTTGTCCTGTTGGAAGGTGAACCTTCGCCCCAGTCTAAGGTCCTGAGCACTCTGGAGCAGATTTTCATCAAGGATCCCTGCCACTGGATCCCAGTCCCTGCCAATGAAAATATCCTCACAGCATGAAGCTGCCACCACCATGCTTCACCATAGGGATGGAGCCAGGTTTCCTCCAGACGTGAAGCTTGGCATTCAAGCCAAATAGTTGACTTGAATGGTTTCATTAGACCAGAGAATCTTGTTTCTCATGGTCTGAGAGTATTTAGGTGCCTTTTGGCAAACTCCAAGCGGGCTGTCAAGGGCCTTTTACTGAGGAGTATCTTCGGTCTGGGACACTATACCATAAAGGCCTGACTGGTGGAGTGCTGCAGAGATGGTTGTCCTTCTGGAAGGTTCTCCCTTCTCCACAGAGGAACTCTAGAGCTCTGTGAGAGTGACCATTGGGTTCTTGGTCACCTCCTTGACCAAGAGCCTTCTCCCCCGATTGCTCAGTTTGGACAGGCAGACAGCTCTAGGAAGAGCCTTGGTGGTTCCAAACTTCTCCCATTTAAGATTGATGGATGCCACTGTGATCTTGGGGACCTTCAATGCTACAGACATGTTTTGGTACCCTTCCCCAGATCTGTACCTCAACACAATCCTGTCCCAGGGCGCTACGGACAATTCCTTCAACCTCATGGCTTGTTTTTTTCTCTGACATGCAGCTTGGGACCTTATATAGATAGGTGTGTGCCTTTACAAATCATGTCCAATCAATTGAATTTACCACAGGTGCACTCTATTCAAGTTGATGGTGATCAGTGATGATTATCAATGGAAACAGGATGCACCTGAACTCAATTCGAACCAGCGACCTTTCGGTTACTGGCCCAACACTCTTAACCGCTCTGCTACCTGTCGCCCTGTAGCCGAGCAGTGGTCGTTTACGTGCTCAGATTGCCCTTTCAAAAAAAGCTCAAGCATAACCGTACATTGGCTGGGCCTGGGTCGGCTCGTTACGATATAGACCCCAAGGCGGGCCAGGGGACCTATGCATTGCCGAAGCATGAGTAGACACACGGAGATGCACTTTAAAAGGTCATCCCCCATATGGCCAGTTACTTCACCAGGTCATTATGCAGCTGCCATCATAGTACGCCGCGCTAATAACAGTGTGCCTCAGACCATTACAATGGCCATGGGCTGTTGGTCATAGTGAAGTGGCGTGTAAAAACAGAATTACTACTGGAGCTTCAATAAAAGAAGGGATTTCTGTGCAACAGACCACTCAGATAAAAAGTGATTATACGTTGGAACGAGGTGTGTGGGTGTCTGTGCACACGTATACATGTGTGAGAGCCACAGAGAATTCCATAGTTGAGACGACAAACAGCCAGCGAGATCAATTCTGATTAAGCGGTCCGTGCCTTTGAGAACCTTGTCCCTGAGCTTCTGTTATTCCTACACACTGAGCCCCTCGGCCACTCGTAAACCCTGGTAACTATAGACTCAGGTAAAAGCCACAGTGCTTTGATCTTTCGAAGATGATGCCACTTTGTCGATCAAAGACGGACAAGGGAAGGACTGTGAGAGGGTTATGAGAGGCTCCCCCTCATGGGATGGAAGCCTGAGAGGCTGTACTGAGGCTCTGTTCCAAACAAAAACCAAACAGGTCTCCAGCGTTAGTCTGTGTGTGGCTGTCGTTATTTGAAGGCTGTCATTACATAAAGGAGAAGATGATCACAGGAAGCAAGAGCAGGACTACTCAAAAGTCCTCAGTACCTCTGGTTTACTTTTGTACCTGGTAGTTCCATTGATTGGGTTTGGGTTTCATTGATTAGCCAGGGTGAGAGTCCACTCACCTGGTGTCCCAGGTCTGAATCAGTCCCTGATTAGAGGGGAAGAATGAAAAACTGCAATGCTTTGGACCTCAAGGTCAAGATTTCAGAAAGGGGGAGCTATAGGGTAGTATGAGTTTTACAGGTGGCAAAAAACATGGACAATTCTGTCAGACACCAACATATGCAGGAGTTAGTTAACCATCTGGTCTCCATGGTGCCAGGTATCCACGTATACATGCAGATGGATCATGTATAGCCAGGGGCGGACTAGCCATCTGGCATTTCAAGCAAATGCCAGAAAGGCTGGTCTATTTTTGTCCCAGTGGGCCTGTCTAACTTGAGTGTTTTTGCACAAAAGGATCATTATCTGGCTAATAATGGGGGCCTCACGGAAAACAATGGGCCAGTGTGGGGGGCCTTTGGGAAAGAAATAGGATGTTATGGGGGCCACAAGGGAAAAAATGGTCAGGAGTGTTAGAAATGCCAGGGCTAAGTTTTGGTCCCAGTTCGCCCCTGTGTATAGCTACTGTATGCAATAAGGTGGTTGTAAAGCAGGGCTCTCTAACCCTGTCCCTGGAGAGCTACCATCCTGTAAGTTCTCGCTCCAACCCTAATCTAGCACACCTGATTCTAATAGTTAGCTGGTTGATAAGCTAAATCAGGTTGTTACAACTGGGGTTGGAGCGAAAACCTAGAGGAGGGTAGCTCTCCAGGAACAGGGTTGGAGAGCCCTGGTGTAAAGGGTATGGGTATGAGTGGCTGTAGCAGTGTCGCTTGGCAGTTTTCTCAAATGAGCTCACAGACAACTCAGCAATCAGTCCACGGATCTCTTCAAATAACTCTGTGCCGAGAAGATTACAAACTGCCCACTCAAGCCTCCCACAGCCTTCTAGAGAGTTTATCTAATAAGAAACATGCAACCAAAGTTCACCCTGTATCAAACACTTCTACAGTCACTTTCATAGCTGGTATCCTTCATCTCCCAACCAATTAGTTTCACCGCAAGAGAAATGTATCATGTTCCTGTCTTTAGCAGGAACCTAAAAGGTCAGAAAACGATATCCCCCTGACAGAAAAGTCTTAGCCCAGGACAGACTGAAACATCCAAGAATCCTGTTTCTTGTGACTGACTGAGCAGACACAAAGTCACTACAAGCAGCCAGAGTGCTTATCTACTCTGTCAGAGATGGACGAGAGAGAAACAGAGTCCCGGCCTTGATTATAGATGCAATGTGTTCTTAGAACAAGGCAGTACTCATCACCAGGTTGACAGAGAATCAGCGGGAGAGAGAGAAAGAAAGAGAGAGCAAGTTAGCAAGCAAGAGACAGCTTGATAGACAGTGAACACGTGAGAACAGGAATGATTAAAAGCTCAGGCCAGATGCTTGGAGTTTGTTCTGTTCCTCAAATGGACACGGCGATGGCCTGGAGCGAGGCCTCAGCGAGGCCCCAGCCCGAGGATTAACAAGGTTACCTGGGGCTGTAATCATAGTCAAACATGAGCGCCTGTCAAGTGCCTGCCACCACGCATTCTTTCAGCCCATTGGTGAGGACAGCCCCCCACCGACATCATATGACTAAATCTTAATCAGTGCCAATTGACAATGCATTGAGCAGAACGATCAGTCGGGAGTCAGTCTTCAAAAGGACGTTCAATACAAAAATGCAACCCATGAATACCCCGTCTCAATGGTAAAAAGAAAAATGTAAAAGTGATCTTCATCCCTCACTTTCATATTAGACATTAGGCAGAGAACTAGGGAGCTACTGGGTTTGTGAGCTGACATTTAAAAAAGGTGGATGACTATTCAGAGCAGTGGCGGTAGGAAAAACACAGGCTGGCGTGTTGCAGATCCCTGCTTTAAGGTTATGTGATATTCAGTGTGCACAATGAGCTCTGTATCCACGGCATTAATAAACAAAGCCACCAGCAACGCTACCGACCGCAGCCACCACAGCAGCATGATGCATCATGGAAGCTTTCCCCTCGTTAAAACACTACTAAAGCGACAGACTAGTTTATTCCTCTTCCTAAACGGAAGCCTAAGCTACCCCATCAAAACAGCAGATGGAATGGAACCGGTTATCTCCTCTTTCGAAGATCACTATTCTTACGTCACAAACAGCTTTTTTTGCCAAGAGTTTGTACCCATTTTTTTTCACTCTAACTGTAAGAGCACCATTATTCCAAGTCACATTCAACTTCTTTACACGTTAGTCATTTCGCAGACTAACATTAGTGAGTGCATTAGGGATGGGCACGGTTATTCGAATATCCGAACGGATGTGAGTGTTTGATTATTTTGGAAATATAGGCCTAATTTAACAATGAGAAGGCTTTGTCTAAAACGTAATAAAATGATCTATGTTACATTGCTACATCGACTATACGGATAGACCATTACGTTCAACATTTTAATAAAACAATAGTTTTATGAAAGTTTTTATGAATGTGTCCCATTAAAAAAAACACACTGGTAGCATACACACGTTTCACAGTGTA
Organism: Salvelinus fontinalis; assembly: GCF_029448725.1. Classification (NCBI taxonomy): domain Eukaryota; kingdom Metazoa; phylum Chordata; class Actinopteri; order Salmoniformes; family Salmonidae; genus Salvelinus; species Salvelinus fontinalis. The sequence continues at coordinate 38,864,919 of NC_074694.1, forward strand.
GCTTGTTATTACTGTCCATACATCAAAGCGGCGCTACAGTCAGAGGCTCCATGTGTAGCAAGTGAAGTGTGAGATTTATAAATCAGTACAAAATGTAAATGGACTTAAAATAACATAATTAAGTTGGCTAAATGAGAAGGAGCAGGGTGCAATGGTCAACCAACCGGTAGGCTGTTATTTCATATGAGTTGTTTTAGACAAGTACAGGAAGCATAGCAAAAATAGCCTCAATTCGTTTTGCAACTCTAGCTAGCTACCTGGCTAACTTCGCTGGCTACTGTAGCTAGCTAGCTAGCTTGATTCTTTACAATGATTTGATGCAGTGAAGACAGGCACTACCAGATGGTATGATAGATAACCTACGTCTAACTAGCGTGAGTCCGTTTGGCTACTCTCTCTCGCTCCTTCTGTGCCACACACACAGACCGTCACACACACCAGCCACTGTGCCTCTCTCACCCCTCCTCCACCCTTCGGCTGGAACGAGCCAAACGCAGCGCACATGCTCTCTCACGAGTCACGCGAGCAAGTCTCCATTGAAGTTTAAATATATTTGAATAGAATGGGCATTCCCATTCAAGTCAATGAAGGGATAATGCCCGGCCGTCCAGTCTTAAGCCCGAATAAATACAACTCTAAATAATTTTTTCACGGTTATTTTATTTTCAATATGGTCTTCATCCATAACCATCGGTTACATGGTTAGGCATATACAGTACCTTCAGAAAGTATTCAGACCCCTTGACTTTATCCACATTTTGTTAGGTTACAGCCTTATTCTAAAATTGATGAAGTACTTTTTTTCCCTCATCAATTTACACACAATAACCCATAATGACAAAGCAAAAACAGGATTTTAGAAATGTTTGCTAATTTATTCAATTTAAAAAACTGAAACGTCTTTCTCTCGATCCTGACTAGTCTCCCAGTCCCTGCCACTGAAAAACATCCCCACAGCATGATGCTGACACCACGATGCTTCACAGTAGGGATGGTGCCAGGTTTCCTCCAGAAGTGATCCTTGGCATTCAATCTTAGTTTCATCAGACCAGAGAATCTTGTATCTCATGGTCTTGAGAGTCTTCGGGTGCCTTTTGGCAAACTCCAGTGGGCTGTCATGTGCCTTTTATTGAGGAATGGCTTCTGTCTGGCCACTCTATCATAAAGGCCTGATGGCAGAGAGCTGCAGAGATGGTTGTCCTTCTGGAAGGTTCTCCCATCTCCACAAAGGAACTCTGGAGCGTTGTCAGTGACCATCGGGTTCTTGGTCACCTCCCTGACCAAGGCCCTTCTCCCCCGATTGTTCAGTTTGGCCGGGTGGTTAGCTCTACGAAGAGTCTTGGTGGTTCCAAACTTCTTCCATTTAAGAATGATGGAGGCCACTGTGTTCTTGAGGACCTTCAATGCTGCAGAATTATTTTGGAACCCATAGCCAGATCTATTCAGATCGACACAATCCTGTCTCGGAGCTCTACGGACAGTTCCTTCGACCGCATGGCTTGGTTGTTGCTCTGACATGCGCTGTCAATTGTGGGACCTTATATAGACAGGTGTGGGCCTTTCTAAATCATGTCCATTCAATTGAATTTAACACAGGTGGACTCCAGTCAAGTTGTAGAAACATCAGGATGATCAATGGAAACAGGATGCACATGAGATCAATTTCAAGTCTCATAGCAAAGGGTCTGAATAATGTAAATAATGTATGTTTTTTATTTTTAATACATATCAATTATTGAGAATTGTATGTAGATTGTAGAGGATAATTTTTTTAAATTAGTTTAGAATAAGGCTGTAAAAGGATCTGAATACTTTTCGAAGGCACAGTACAGTAATTGTGCCAGCCCTAAGCTCCATGCTCTACCAACTGAGTCACACGGGACCTTTCTCTGTTCTCTGTCTCTCTCTCTCTCTCGTCATCTCTTCCTCTCCCTCTCTTCACTTCCACTCTTTTGAGATGAAAGGCCTTGGTGGCTAGCTTCTCTTTCCTTGCAAGGGGGCAGCTGAGCTTTATAAGGAGGTTCTCCTGTTAGTATCGAGACAAACTGAAGCCGATGCGGGGCAGTGGACCCCTGGTGTTTTCAACGACAGGAGGCGCAGGAGGCTGGTTCTAATGCCGGCCGACGGGTCATCATTAATTCTGTATCTCACATCCTAAATCCTGACACACAGCGGGGACCGGGTTGGCTGAGGCAATCTAACCGCCCCGGGCCAATTAGTTAAGCATCTCACCTGGGCTTTTCCTGGAGCCGCACCTCACAGACACACACTGGATTAGCCCACTGTGGCCCCTTAATGCTTAAAGACAGGGCCCCGTGGAGACGGCAACCCACCAACAGCTTGGTGCTGCCTGTTACGTGAGAGACAAAATCTGAAAGCTAGACAACTGAAAATCATTTTGGACCAAAACCTAAAACATGTTTTAGAAATGTTTGCACTTTATTGAAAACGAAATAGAGAAATCTAATTTACATAAGTATTTACACCCCTGAGTCAATACTTTGTTGAAGCACCGTTGGCTGTCATTCCAGCATTGAGTCGTGATGGGCATGTCTGTATCAGCTTTGCACATCTGGATTTGCTCCCATTCTTCCTTGCAGATTTTCTCAAGCTCTGTTACTGTAGATGGGGAGTGGCAGTGAACAGCAATCTTGAAGTCTTTACACATATTTTCAATGGGATTCAAGTCTGAGCCACTCAAGGACTGTCTCATTCTTGTTCTGAAGCCATTCCATTATTGCATTGGCTATATGCTTGGGGTCATTGTCCTGTTGGAACGTAAATCTTCGCCCCAGTCTAAGGTCGTTTGTACTCTGAAGTAGCTTCTCATCAAGGATTTATATGTATTTGGCTCCATTCATTGTTCCCTCTTTCTTCAACAGTCTCCCAGTCCCTGCCACTGAAAAGCATCCCCATAGCATGATGCTGCCACCACTAGGGATGCACGATATTTCGGTGAAGATATCGGAATCGGCTGATATTAGCTAAAAATGCCAACATCGACCCGATGTCTAGTTTAACGCCGATGTGCAAAACCGATATCAAAGCTGACATGCATACCTATATAACGTAGGTACATGACGTAATGACACCACGTAGGATTTTGCACTACACGTGCAGAACAGTATTCCTAACCTAGCCCACAATGTCTGCTGTGTGGATCAAGCAGCCAACAAGTCGAACAGTCATTTGAAAGAGTAAGAAGATTTCAGCGAGATGACTCTAAGGCGAACTCCATTAAAGCCAAGATAATGGAATTCATTGCCCTTGACAATCAACCGTTCTCTGTCGTAGGGGATGTTGGCTTTCACCGACTGGTCGAACACCGGTACACACTACCAAGTGCGCTACTTTTCAGATGTTGCTCTACCGCAGTTACACAGTAATAGCGTCACTGCTATTAGCTTCACGACTGACATTTGAACCAGCAATATCAACGCCATGAGCATGCTGAGTCTGACAGCACAGTGGGTCGTCGAGGATTTCGATACAGAGGCAAGTTGTATTTCACGCTCATGAATGTGCTGCTTGTCATACCGCTGCTGCCATTTCAATGGCATATGAGAACATGTTTGAAACTTGGAAACATGAACACACTAGCTAGCTCCATTCAAACAACTGACTCGAGAAATAAGCTCAGCAACTGCACCTGCAGCAGAGGTGATATCCTCTGTCATGGCAACAAAACTGAGTCTCTACAGCAAAACTGCAGACAACAAAACTGCAGACACAGGCTGTGAACAAGCGATTCGGTGGCATTCTCTCTTTACTGTGTCGCCACCATGCTCGATGCCATGTACAAGGACTGCTACTTGGATGCAGACAAGAAACGGATGCAGCTGGACAAGATGGAAACGGACACAGCGACAGTGCGCACCGAGGAAGAGAGGCCATGGACAGACAGAGCTGAAACTTGACACAATGAAATCCTGGTTGAGAATGAAACGACTGAACAAATGAACAACGAAACATCACAGCAAGTAAGTGAAAGAAATAGGGTTTGATTATGTGTTACTGGTAATGTGGACATACGTAAATGCCAACAAAATAATTTTTGGTTCAGTGGTGTGTGTGTGTCCTTTATTTAACTAGGCAAGTCAGTTAAGAACAAATTCTTATTTACAATGATTTATTTTTATTTATTTTTATTTTTTATTTCACCTTTATTTAACCAGGTAGGCTAGTTGAGAACAAGTTCTCATTTGCAACTGCGACCTGGCCAAGATAAAGCATAGCAGTGTGAACAGACAACAACACAGAGTTACACATGGAGTAAACAATAAACAAGTCAATAACATGGTAGAAAAAAGAGAATCTATATACAATGTGTGCAAAAGGCATGAGGTAGGCAATAAATCGAATAATTACAATTTAGCAGATTAACACTGGAGTGATAAATCATCAGATGATCATGTGCAAGAAGAGATACTGGTGTGCAAAAGAGCAGAAAAGTAAATAAATAAAAGCAGTATGGGGGTGAGGTAGGTAAATTGGGTGGGTAGTTTACAGATGGACTATGTACAGCTGCAGCGATCGGTTAGCTGCTCGGATAGCAGATTTTTAAAGTTGTTGAGGGAGATAAAAGTCTCCAACTTCAGAGATTTTTGCAATTCGTTCCAGTCGCAGGCAGCAGAGAACTGGAAGGAAAGGCGTCCAAATGAGGTTTTGGCTTTAGGGATGATCAGTGAGATACACCTGCTGGAGCGCGTGCTACGGGTGGGTGTAGCCATCGTGACCAGTGAACTGAGATAAGGCGGCACTTTACCTAGCATAGCCTTGTAGATGACCTGGAGCCAGTGGGTCTGACGACGAACATGTAGCGAGGGCCAGCCGACTAGGGCATACAGGTCGCAGTGGTGGGTCGTATAAGGTGCTTTAGTAACATGGCACTGTGATAAACTGCATCCAGTTTGCTGAGTAGAGTATTGGAAGCTATTTTGTAGATGACATCGCCGAAGTCGAGGATCGATAGGATAGTCAGTTTTACTAGGGTAAGTTTGGCGGCGTGAGTGAAGGAGGCTTTGTTGCGGAATAGAAAGCCGACTCTAGATTTGATTTTGGATTGGAGATGTTTGATATGAGTCTGGAAGGAGAGTTTGCAGTCTAGCCAGACACCTAGGTACTTATAGATGTCCACATATTCTAGGTCGGAACCGTCCAGGGTGGTGATGCTAGTCGGGCGTGCGGGTGCAGGCAGCGAACGGTTGAAAAGCATGCATTTGGTTTTACTAGCGTTTAAGAGCAGTTGGAGGCCACGGAAGGAGTGTTGTATGGCGTTGAAGCTCGTTTGGAGGTTAGATAGCACAGTGTCCAGGGAAGGGCCGGAAGTATACAGAATGGTGTCGTCTGCGTAGAGGTGGATCAGGGAATCGCCCGCAGCAAGAGCAACATCATTGATGTATACAGAGAAAAGAGTCAGCCCGAGAATTGAACCCTGTGGTACCCCCATAGAGACTGCCAGAGGACCGGACAACATGCCCTCCGATTTGACACACTGAACTCTGTCTGCAAAGTAGTTGGTGAACCAGGCAAGGCAGTCATTAGAAAAACCGAGGCTATTGAGTCTGCCGATAAGAATATGGTGATTGACAGAGTCGAAAGCCTTGGCCAGGTCGATGAAGACGGCTGCACAGTAATGTCTTTTATCGATGGCGGTTATGATATCGTTTAGTACCTTGAGCGTGGCTGAGGTGCACCCGTGACCGGCTCGGAAACCGGATTGCACAGCGTAGAGGGTGCGGTGGGATTCGAGATGGTCAGTGATCTGTTTGTTGACTTGGCTTTCGAAGACCTTAGATAGGCAGGGCAGGATGGATATAGGTCTGTAACAGTTTGGGTCCAGGGTGTCTCCCCCTTTGAAGAGGGGGATGACCGCGGCAGCTTTCCAATCCTTGGAGATCTCAGATGATACGAAGGAGAGGTTGAACAGGCTGGTAATAGGGGGTGCGACAATGGCGGCGGACAGTTTCAGAAATAGGGGGTCCAGATTGTCGAGCCCAGCTGATTTGTATGGGTCCAGGTTTTCCAGCTCTTTCAGAACATCTGCTATCTGGATATGGGTAAAGGAGAAGCTGGGGAGGCTTGGGCGAGTAGCAGCGGGGGGGGCGGGGCTGTTGGCCAAGGTTGGAGTCGCCAGGAGGAAGGCATGGCCAGCCATTGAGAAATGTTTGTTGAAGTTTTCGATTATCACGGACTTATCAGTGGTGACCGTGTTACCAAGCCTCAGTGCAGTGGGCAGCTGGGAGGAGGTGCTCTTGTTTTCCATGGACTTTACAGTATCCCAGAACTTTTTGGAGTTAGAGCTACAGGATGCAAATTTCTGCTTGAAAAAGCTGGCCTTTGCTTTCCTGACTGACTGCGTGTATTGGCTCCTGACTTCCCTGAACAGTTGCATATCGCGGGGGCTCTTCGATGCTATTGCAGTTCGCCACAGGATGTTTTTGTGCTGGTCGAGGGCAGTCAGGTCTGGAGTGAACCAAGGGCTATATCTGTTCTTGGTTCTGCATTTTTTGAACGGAGCATGCTTGTCTAATATGGTGAGGAAGTAACTTTTAAAGAATGACCAGGCATCCTCAACTGACGGGATGAGGTCAATATCCTTCCAGGGTACCCGGGCCAGGTCGATTAGAAAGGCCTGCTCGCAGAAGTGTTTTAGGGAGCGTTTGACAGTGATGAGGGGTGGTCGTTTGACCGTGGACCCGTGGCGGATACAGGCAATGAGGCAGTGATCGCTGAGATCTTGATTGAAGACAGCAGAGGTGTATTTGGAGGGCAAGTTGGTCAGGATAATGTCTATTAGGGTGCCCATGTTTACGGATTTAGGGTTGTACCTGGTGGGTTCCTTGATGATTTGTGTGAGATTGAGGGCATCAAGCTTAGATTGTAGGACTGCCGGGGTGTTAAGCATGTCCCAGTTTAGGTCACCTAACAGAACAAACTCTGAAGCTAGATGGGGAGCGATCAATTCACAGATGGTGTCCAGGGCACAGCTGGGAGCTGAGGGGGGTCGGTAGCAGGCGGCAACAGTGAGAGACTTATTTCTGGAGAGATTCATTTTTTTAATTAGAAGTTCGAACTGTTTGGGCATAGACCTGGAAAGTATGACAGAACTTTGCAGGCTATCTCTGCAGTAGATTGCAACTCCTCCCCCTTTGGCAGTTCTATCTTGACGGAAAGTGTTATAGTTGGGTATGGAAATCTCAGAGTTTTTGGTGGCCTTCCTAAGCCAGGATTCGGACACGGCAAGGACATCAGGGTTGGCAGAGTGTGCTAAAGCGGTGAGTAAGGCAAACTTAGGGAAGAGGCTTCTGATGTTGACATGCATGAGGCCAAGGCTTTTTCGATCACAGAAGTCAACAAATGAGGGTGCCTGGGGACATGCAGGGCCTGGGTTTACCCTCACATCACCCGAGGAACAGAGGAGTAGTAGGATGAGGGTGCGGCTAAAGGCTATCAAAACTGGTCGCCTAGAGCGTTGGTGACAAGGAATAAAAGGAGCAGATTTATGGGCGTGGTAGAATAGATTCTGGGCATAATGTGCAGACCAGGGTATGGTGGGGCACGGGTACAGCGGAGGCAAGCCCAGGCACTGGGTGATGATAAGAGAGGTTGTATCTCTGGACATGCTGGTCTCAATGGGTGAGGTCACCGCATGTGTGGGGGGTGGGACAAAGGAGGTATCAGAGGTACGGAGAATGGAACTACAGGGTCCATTGCAAACCAAAACAATGATAACTAGCCTGAACAACAGTATGCAAGGCATATTGATATTTGAGAGAGACATACAATAAGGCATAAAGTGATTGCAGGTCTTGATTGGGAGAGCTAGCTAAAACAACAGGTGAGATAACAGTGGCTAGTCAGCTAACACAGCAACAGAAGGTAAAAATGGCGACGACTAGGCAGATAGGGTCGGATTAACTACACACAGATCCTGAGTTAAAGCACAGAGCCGACAGATAAAACACAAATAAACAGAATGGAGTACCGTGAATTAATGGACAGTCAAGCAGGCATCAGCTATGTAGCCAAGTGATCATAGTGTCCAGGGGGCAGCCGTAGATGGAGCAGTGAGGCCTCCACTAAGCTAGCACGCGGCGTATAAAGTTAGTAGCCCGGGGGGTGGTCTGCTCAGACGGAGGGGGTCTGCTCAGACGGAGGCCGGTTGAGGGCACAGCGGATGGGGTATTCGTCTGCAGACCAGACGTGGTCGTGTCGACAGAGAATCCAAGCCGGATGGCGATGGCGAAATAGAGGTTGTGAATTGTAGAATTGTGTTTGCTAACTGGTGCTAGCTTCGTGGCAGTGGCGCTAGCTGCGCTAGCTGCAAGCTAGCTGTGAGAATCAGAAGTCGTGGCTCAGGGATTAGGGCAGGAATCCGGCGTTGTTGTCGAGAGGCAGTCCGATGCTGGTAAATTGGTGAGTAATATCCAGGCTAATAACAGGGCTGGTGTCTGTGAAGAAGGTAAGCTGCTAGCAGCGGCAAAAAATAGCTAAATTAGCTTGTAGCTGATTAGCTGGTTAGCTACTGGGGGTTCAGGACAGTAATGGACGAGGCATATTGATATTAGAGAGAGGCATGCGTAGCCAAGTGAACATATGGGTCCAGTGAGTGGTTGGGCTGACTGGGGACACGGCGATTCAGACAGTTAGCAGGCCGATGCTAACAAGCTAACAGTTAGTAGGCCGGGGCAAAGCAAGCTAGCAGTTAGCAGACCGGGGAAGGCAAGCTGGCAGTTAGCAAACCAGGGCACATAAGCTAGCAGTTAGCAGACCGGGGCAGGCAAGCTAGCAGTTAGCAGACCGGGGCTAGCAAGTTAGCCTTTGGGGAACGTCGCGATGGGGGGAAGTCCGTTTTTGCCTCTTCGTGCGGTGACGTCGATAGACCAGTCGTGGAATTAATAGGGTTCCAGGTAGCTCTAGGTAGCTAGCAGGCCTAGTAGGTTAGCAGAATGGGCCTTCAGCGGGCGTCACGCTTGAGGGGCCTGTTGGAGTCCTCGGGCAGATTATGTCGGTATTCCAGTCGTAGAGGATCGGCGGGGTTCCGTGCTCAGTACCGACAGTAAAGGGGTCCGGATATTGTAGCCCAGGAGTGGGCTTCAGTGGTAGCACAGGAGCCCTGGCCGGGCTAGCTTCAGGCTAATTGGTCCTTGCTCCGGGATGGAAACGCTAGCCAGGAGTGGTCACCCGGGATTGTGGTTAGCTAGTTGCGAAGATCCAGATGAAAATGTTCAGAGTTTGCGGTAGGAATCCGGGGATATGGAGAGAAATAGGTCCGTTATGCTCTGGTTTTAGTCACGTTGTTCGAACTAGCGAGAGCTTTCCGAGCCAAAGGTTAGCTGATGACCGCTAGCAATGGTTTGCTAACTGATAGCTGATAGGTAGTTAGCTGGCTATCTTCAGTTGATGGATTCCAGATCAGAAGTAAATAGAAATACTTTAGAAAAAAGCAGATCCACGCCACATTGGGTGAGGCGGGTTGCAGGAGAGTATTTAGAAGTTGAGGTTTAAGAAAATATTTTTAAAAAGATATGCGAAGAAAATATGTAAAAAGATATATACAAGGGACACGGGACACGACAGGACAAAGACGTCTGACTGCTACGCCATCTTGGATTTTTTACCCCAGCCAAACCCGGACGACGATGGGCCAATTGTGCGCCGCCCTATAGGTTACTTCCAATTACGGCCGGAAGTGATACAGCCTGGATTCGAACCAGGGATTGCGGTGACGCCTCTTGCACTGAAATGCAGTGCCTTAACACACACACGGATGCAGCGGTCTAACTATTTAACTGTTGCAGAATGCTTAAAAGGCCGCAAAAATGTTAAATATCGTTTATCATTATCGTTTTTTTGGCAAGGAAAATATTGAATATCGGTAGCGGCCAAAAATGTAATATCGTTGCATCACGAGCCATCACCATGCTTCACGGTAGGGATGGTGTTCGACGGGAAATGAGCTCTGCCTGATTTTCTCCAGACATGAAGCTTTGCATTCAGGCCAAATAACAAATTTTTGTCTCATCAGACCACAGAATATTTTGCCTTATGCTCTCAGTCTTTCACGTGCCTTTTGCAAACTTCAGGCGTGCCGTCATGTGCCTTCCGGCTGGCCACTGCCATACAGCCCAGATTGGTGAAGTGCTGTAGAGACTCATCCAAGAAATACAGTACTTCTGTCTGAGTGGTCAATGGCTTCTTGGTCCTTCTTGCCCGGTTGCTCAGTTTGGTTGGACGGTCACCTCCATGCAGAGTCTGGGTAGTTCCATATTTTTTGCATTTCCCAATGATGGAGACCACTGTTCTCAGGGGAAACGTTCAACAGTCCCGACATTGTTTGATACCCTTCCCCCTCTTCACAATTCTACATTGGAGAGCTACAGAAGGTTCCTTGGACTTCATGGCACAGTTTCAGCTCTGACATGCACTGTCCACTGTGGAACCTTATATAGACAGGTGTGTTTCTTTCTAAATGATGTCCAAACTATTCCATTGGCCATTTCGGACTCCAATCAAGCTGTAGTGACATCTCAAGGATGATCAAAGGAAATTGGATGCAGCTGAGCTCAAAAGGGGTGTGAACAGTTACCTAAATGAGATATTTCTACAGTGCATCTGGAAAGTATTCAGACCCCTTGACTTTTTCTACATTTTGCTACGTTACAGCCTTATTCTAAAATTGATTTAAAAAAACGTTGCATCTATCTACACACAATACCACATAATGACAAAGAAAAAATATGATTTTTAGACATTTTTGCAAAAACTTTTTTTTTAATATGACATTTACATAAATATTTAGACCCTTGACTCAGTACTTTGTTGAAGCACCTTTGGCAGTGATTACAGCTTTGAGTCTTCTTGGGTATGACGCTACAAGCTTGGCACACCTGTATTTGGGGAGTTTCTCCCATTCTTCTCTGCAGATCCTCTGAAGCTCTGTCAGGTTTGATGAGAAGCCTAAGCTACATCTCATAGCTGTAGTATGAACTCAGACCTGGCTGATCTGTTAAGTTCAAAATTCTGTGGAATTCATAACATTGTTGGACAGGTTTAAACGTTTTTGTTATTTGTACCCATAGTGCCAGTTATTTTTATCTACAGCTGAAGTCGTAAATTTACATTCACCTTAGCCAAATACATTTAAACTCAGTTTTCCACAATTCCATTAATTCCTCTAATTTAGAATGTGCCTGTGGGTGTACACGCAGAACATTAATAAATGGGAGTAGTCCTACCTACTTAAACATTGGGAGCATTAATAGCTGTATTTTACAGCCAAAACGTTTTCAGTGTGAACTTAAACGATTAAAACCAGATATAAAGTATGTAGAAAAGACAATGGCGCTATGTATTTGAAACAATATCATATTTTAGAACAAAAACAAATCACAAAATTTTTAAATAGACTGTCAGGGAGAATCTAAAATTCAGAAAATGTAAGATTTCTTTATGTAATGTCAGATTGCTTATGCTGTGTTTTTACGCTATGGCAAAAAGTGTACAACTGCAGAAAAATAGTTTTAACTACAATTTGCATACTGCCTCTGGCAAAACGTGTAGAATTGAATTAAAATAGCAACTTTTTGTCTCTGCGAGGCTTTCAAATCTTCGGTCGGAAACGGCGCCATTGCCCATGCCCAATACATTTAGACTTGCAGTGAGGCAAGAATAAATACTGGAAATTCAAACGAGAACTTGACCAATTATCAACAGATACCAAGTAGAAAGTACAAGACTCTTTCTAAAAGGCGACAAATTCAAATGTCACCAGGCATAAGTTACACCCCACTAGTTGTCGCGTCTTAAAGGCAAATTAGCATAATTGCTAGCCACAAGAGAGAAGAGGGGGAACAGAGTCCAGTTCCAGGGGAAATCTGATGGTGTGACAAGGAGAGAGGAGAGGTTAATGAGGTGTTCCTCTCCTCCTTTCAAACATACATTGTCTGACATGCATTTTTTAAGACACCCCTGCCTCTACGTTAGATGGGTGTGTTATTAGCCATCGGGAAGTACAGGGAAAGTCAAAAGTGGAAAGCAGAAGACTTGGCCGAGAAGAAGTGCAGAGAAAAATAATGAGGTAATTTTGGACAAGCGTTAAATATTATTGTGATTTTGTTTTTTAAGGGGTGGATAAGCTTTAATATTGTGGATAGATTGCTGCTTCCATCAATGTAATTGTTTGCATCATTTCCAATCCCCCATATTTTTGTGGTAAATATATATATATATATATATATATATATATATATCCATATACAGTCGAAGTCGGAAGTTTACATACACCTTAGCCAAATACATTTAAACTCAGTTTTTCAAATTTAGTGACATTTAACCCCAGTAAAAATCCCCTGTCTTAGGTCAGTTAGGATTACCACTTTATTTTAAGAATGTGAAATGTCAGAATAATAGTAGAGAGAAAGATTAATTTCATCACATTCACAGTGGGTCAGAAGTTTACATACACTCAATTAGTATTTGGTAGCATTGCCTTTAAATTGTTTAACTTGGATCAAACGTTACGGGTAGCCTTCCACAAGATTCCCACAATAAGTTGGGTGAATTTTGGCCCATTCCTCCCTACAGAGCTGGTGTAACTGAGTCAGGTTTGTAGGCCTCCTTGCTCACAAACGCTTTTCCAGTTCTGCCCCCAAATTTTCTATGAGATTGAGGTCAGGTCTTTGTGATGGCCACTCCAATACCATGACTTTGTTGTCCTTAAGCCATTTTGCCACAACTTTGTAAGTTTGCTTGGGGTCATTGTCCATTTGGAAGACCCATTTGAGACCAAGCTTCAACTTCCTGACTGATGTCTTAGAATGTTGCTTCAATATATCCACATCATTTTCCTGCCTCATGCTGCCATCTATTTTGTGAAGTGCACCTGTCTCTCCTGCAGCAAAGCACCCCCACAACATAATGCAGCCACCCCTGTGCTTCACGATTGGGATTGTGTTCTTCGGCTTGCAAGCTGCCCCCTTTTCCCTCCAAACATAAAGATGGTCATTATGGCCAAACAGTTCTATTTTTGTTTCATCAGACCAGAGGACATTTCTCCAAAAAGTATGATATTTGTCCCCATGTGCGGTTGTAATGGCAGTTTTGGGGCAGTGACTTCTTCCTTGCTGAGCGGCCTTTCAGGTTATGTCATTACAGGACTCGCTTTACTGTGGATATAGATACTTTTGTACCCGTTTCCTCCAGCATCTTCACAAGGTCCTTTGCTGTTGTTCTGGGATTGATTTGCACTTTTCCCACAAAAGTCATTCATCTCTAGGAGACAGAACGCGTCTCCTTCCTGAGTGGTATAATGGCTGCATGGTCCCATGGTGTTTATACTTGCGTACTATTGTTTGTACAGATGAACGTGGTACCTTCAGGTGTTTGAAAATTGCTCCCAAGGATGAACCAGACTTGAGGTCTACAATTTTGTTTCTGAGGTCTTAGCTAATTTCTTTTTATTTTCCCATGATGTCAAGCAAAGAGGCACTGAGTTTGAAGGAAGGCCTTGAAATACATCCACAGGTACACTTCCAATTGACTCAAATTATGTCAATTAGCATATCAGAAGCTTCTAAAGCCATGAAATCATTTTCTGGAACTGTTCAAGCTGTTTAAAGGCACAGTCAACTTAGTGTATGTAAACTTCTGACCCACTGGAATTTTGATAGAGTGAATAATAAGGGAAATAATCTGTCTGTAAACAATTGTTTGAAAAATTACTTGTGTCATGCACAAAGTAGATGTCCTAACCGACTTGCCAAAACTATAGTTTGTTAACAAGAAATTTGTGGAGTGGTTGAGAAATGAGTTTTAATGACTACAACCTAAGTGTATGTAAACTTCCGACTTCAACTGTATATAAAAAATATAAAAAATAAAGGTATAGTCTAAAATATATATATATACACATAAACATTCATACATATACATATATATACACACACTTTTTTTTGAATATACCTTCCCTGCAAACCCTACCACCCCTCCCCCAATTGGAATAAACTAATAAACAATAACACTTCTGAAGGTTTCTACCTTCGTCTACCTTCAGATTATACATACTATACACATTTTACAGGCACAATCTATTTTACAATAGTTATATTTGGTTTGTTTTTAGTCCTTCTTCTATTTCTAATGTCCATCCAGTTTGATTTCTATTTGTAACTGTACTATTTCACAACATTTATGAACCTATATACATTTTACAGACCCCGTATGTTTTACATTGGTCATCTTGTTATTAGTCCCACCCTTCATTCCCCTTCAACCCCTCCCATCTATCTCTTAACACCATCCATTTTGGATTTCTATTTGCCATATATGTTTAAACTGTGCTGTGATGCTTCACAAAAGTACTGAACCTTTCTATTCTCATAGCTTCTACAGATTGTAAATTGAAGATAAAAAATGTTGCTAAAATAATTCTTATATTATTGATTGATTGACTATGACTTTTCAAATCACCCAGTATTGCCATCTGCAGCGTTAGTTCTAGGTAAATGCTGCAATTCTTCAGCCATTCCTGGACCTATGACTAAAAACGAGCTACATATGGACAGTACCCAAATAAATGATCGAATGACTCTGCTGGGAAGATTGTATCCCCCAAATATATAACATTTAATTGGTTGCAAGAATTTTGTATAATAATTTAATTTGAAAATTAGAAGTTTTAAATCCTTAAATGAAATTGGGTTATGTTTTTATTCATCACAATTTTCTTTAACCATTTATGGCCATTAATGCAGGGCCAACAGACAAGTTCCTTACTTTTTTTTGACAAGTGTTGCAGTTATTTCAGTGTTACCCTCGACAAGCAAGTGTCTCAAGTCGGAAAAGGTCTGTGTCACAGACATTTTCACCATCTGATGGAATGAATAAACCCTTACAAAAATGAATTTGTTGCTGCAAACTTTCCGCAAGTTTGTGGCAAATTTTCTGCAAACTAAATAGTGTGCCACAAAATGTTGCCAAAAGTTTGCAAGCGTTTGCCACTAGTGGTAAATTTGCAGCAAACCTTTTGCAACATTTTGTGGCAAATTTATTTCCACTAGTGTAAAACAGTTGGACAAAGGTTTTTTTTCTGGCAGAAATTCTCTCAGGATTCAATTTGTGTCTGTAGTAAACCTGTGGCAACAAGTTCCAAGACCAATAACCGTTGATGACCAATCAGGGGGATTAAAAACATCAGTTGGAAAATGTAAACCAAGCTATCTAGCTACCTACCAAAGTTGTCCAGTGAGTGTCTAACTTATTAATTAAACGTATTAGCCAAATGATGTCTAGTTAGCAATGTCATGTCTTTTGGGATAGAGTGAAACACATTTTGTTGATACCAGTTTCAATCTGTCATTGCCACTGTCTGACTGCCTATTTCTTAGCTAGCTAACGTTAGCTATCACATTTATGCACAATTCAGTTTCTGTCTTTAATTACCAACATGCATGTCAATATACTAGAGTCATGGTTCAGTAGCATGTTAGCAAACACAACAGCTAAGGTAGGTAGCTAGCTAGCAACAATATGAGTTGATTTAAAACATAACTTTTGCAGATGGATACCACTCCCCTACCCGTGGTGTTGGAAGAGACTGTATTCGGAGGAGAATGCATCAACACTAGGGTTTAATATTTTTCTGTGATTTTACAAAATGTCCCGAGAATAAAATCAGTTCTCTCCCGGGTAACCCGGTATTTCCTGCCAACACCAGAAGAATCATTCAAAAGCATTATAAAGCACATAAATATGTCAAGATTTTACTAGAGATTTGAGGAGCATGGAAATTCTAATCTGATGCTACTTGAGCTTGATGAGCCATATATTAAATACATTTTATGAGCCCAAGCTCAAAAAATCCCAAATAATTGTGTCGTTATCCAATACATATGATATAGACTACTGCACATTATGCACAACAGAAAAACATAAAAGCCCATAGATGTAGCTAGCTATACGCTCTCCAGGGTAAATAAATTCAACTATCTCCAGTAGGCTAATCTTTTTGAGTGTGAACTGTATTAGTGTACTGTATTGTGTTATAATATAATATATCAATAAAATCAATTTAGCCTCAAATAAATAATGAAACATGTTCAATTTGGTTTAAATAATGCAAAAACAAAGTGTTGGAGAAGAAGGTAAAAGTGCAATATGTGCCATGTAAGAAAGCTAACGTTTAAGTTAATTGCTCAGAACATGAGAACATATGAAAGCTGGTGGTTCCTTTTAACCTGTCTAGGATCAGCGTGCCGCTAGCGGCACTCCCCCCCCCCCCCCACTGAAAAACCAGTGCCGCGAAATTCAAAAAAAATATTTTTTTAAAATATTTAACTTTCACACATTAAAGTCCAATACAGCTAATGAAAGACACAGATCTTATGAATCCAGTCAACATTTCCGATTTTTAAAATGTTTTACAGGGAAGACACAATATGTAAAGATGTACATCTATTACCTAAAAACACATTAGCATATTCCACCATCTTTTATTTGTCCACCAACACCAGTAGCCATCACCAATTCGGCTAAACTAAGATATTTATAGCCCCTAACCAACAAAAAAACTCATTAGATGACAGTCTGATAACATATTTATGGTATGGGATAGGTTTTGTTAGAAAAAAGTGCATATTTCAGGTAGATGGCATAGTTTACAATTGCACCCACCATCACAAATGGACTAGAATAATTACAATGAGCAACGTGTTTACCTAACTACTAATCATCAAACATTTCGTAAAAATACACAGCATACACGAATCGAAAGACACAGATCCTGTGAATACAGACAATATTTCAGATTTTCTAAGTGTCTTACAGCGAAAACACAATAAATCGTTATATTAGCTTAGCACATAGCAATTAGCAGCCCAGCATTGATTCTAGCCAAAGTGAGCGATAAAAGTCAACATCGCCAAAAGATATTAATTTTTTCACTAACCTTCTCAGAATTCTTCCGATGACACTCCTGTAACATCACATTACAACATGCATATACAGTTTGATCGAAAATGTTTATATTTAGCCACCAAAATCATGGTTAGACAATGTGAAATGTAGACAAGCTGGTAAAGAAAACGTCCTTGCGCCACTTAGACAGTGATCTACTCTTATACATAAATACTCATAAACGTGACTAAAAAATATAGGGTGGACAGGGATTGATAGACAATTTAATTCTTAATACAATTGCGTTATTACATTTTTTAATTTATCCTTACTTTTCAATACAGTTTGCGCCAAGCGAAGCTACGTCAAAAAACATGGCGTCCTAAGCCACTAAAATGTTTCGACAGAAACACGATTTATCATAATAAAAATGTCCTACCTTGAGCTGTTCTTCCATCAGTATCTTGGGCAAAGGATCCTTTCTTGGGAGAAATCGTCTTTTGGTGGAAAGCTGTCCTCTTGCCATGTGGAAATGTCAACTACGTTCGGGATGAACTGAAAAGCGTGACCAACTTTTCACATCGTTGCAAAAATAAATGTCCCAAAATCGCACTAAACGGATATAAATTGCTATAAAACGCTTTAAATTAACTACTTTGTGATGTTTGTAACTCCTATAACGAGTGAAAAGATGACCGGAGAAATATAACAGGCTAAACTAATGCTTGGAACAGGAGAGGGTCGGTGTCTTCCACGCGCGTTACGCAGCAAGAAAAGACTTGCTAGCTAAAGGTTTTTTTCATTTGTAGGGCCTGTGAACGAGCAATCGAGCCCGTTGGAATCGTCATCACGTAAAGGCATCCAGGGGAAGACGTAAGAAGTGTCCGTATAGTCATAGCAACGACAGTGCCCGTTTAAATGACTTCAGAAAAGTGGCCAACGTTTCTCAAATCTGACTCCATGTCAGGGAAATTGCTGTAGAATGGGCTCTGTTCCACTTAGAGACAAAATTTCAACTCCTATAGAAACTATAGACTGTTTTCTATCCAATAATAATAATAATATGCATATTGTACGATCAAGGATTTTGTGGGAAGCCGTTTAAAAAATTAGCCACATTAGCATAAATAGTCTAAACAGCGCCCCCATCCCCAACAGGTTAACATGAGTCTTCAATATTCCCAGGTAAGAAGTTTTAGGTTGTAGTTATTGTAAGACTATTTCTCTCTATACCATTTGTATTTCATTAACCTTTGACTATTGGATGTTCTTATAGGCACTTTAGTATTGCCAGTGTAACAGTAGAGCTTCCATCCCTCTCCTCGCTCCTACCTGGGCTCGAACCAGGAACACAACGACAACAACCACCCTCGAAGCAGCGTTACCCATCGCTCCACAAAACGTCACTCGCTCTGAGACTTGGAGTGGTTGTTCCCCTTGCTCAGCAAGTGACGTTTGAAACGCTACCTTTTAATGGCGTCAGACCGAGGCTCTGCATCTGTCCTCGTGCTACTAGACCTTAGTGCTGCCTTTGACACCATCGATCACCACATTCTTTTGGAGGGACTGGAAACCCAAATTGGTCTACACGGACAAGTTCTGGCCTGGTTTAGATCTTACCTGTCGGAAAGATATCAGTTTGTCTCTGTGAATGGTTTGTCTTCTGACAAATCAACTGTACATTTCGGTGTTCCTCAAGGATCCGTTTTAGGACCACTATTGTTTTCACTATATATTTTACCTCTTGGGGACGTTATTCGAAAACATAATGTTAACTTTCACTGCTATGCGGATGACACACAGCTGTACATTTCAATGAAACATGGTGAAGCCCCAAAATTGCCCTCGCTAGAAGCCTGTGTTTCAGACATAAGGAAGTGGATGGCTGAAAACGTTCTACTTTTAAACTCGGACAAAACAGAGATGCTTGTTCTAGGTCCCAAGAAACAAAGAGATTTTCTGTTAAATCTGACAATTAATCTTGATGGTTGTAAAGTCGTCTCAAATAAAACTGTGAAGGACCTCGGCGTTACTCTTGACCCTGATCTCTCTTTTGACGAACATATCAAGACTGTTTCAAGGACAGCTTTTTTCCATCTAAGTAACATTGCAAAAATCAGATATTTTCTGTCCAAAAATGATGCAGAAAAATTTATCCATGCATTTGTTACTTCTAGGTTAGACTACTGCAATGCTCTACTTTCCGGCTACCCGGATAAAGCACTAAATAAACTTCAGTTAGTGCTAAATACGGCTGCTAGAATCCTGACTAGAACCAAGAAATTTGATCATATTACTCCAGTGCTAGCTTCCCTACACTGGCTTCCTGTTAAGGCAAGGGCTGATTTTAAGGTTTTACTGTTAACCCATAAAGCGTTACATGGGCTTGCTCCTACCTATCTTTCCGAGTTGGTCCTGCCGTCCTGCTGTACAGAAACCCGGTAGGCTGGGTTTCTGTACAGCACTTTGAGATATTAGCTGATGTACGAAGGGCTATATAAAATAAACTTGATTTGATTTGATATTAGCGCGCACCCCGCTAACTAACTAGCCATTTCACATTGGTTACACGAGCCTAATCTCGGGAGTTGATAGGCTTGAAGTCATAAACAGCTGCTGGCAAACGCACAAAAGTGCTGTTTGAATGAATGCTTACGAGCCTGCTGCTGCCTACCATCGCTCAGTCAGACTGCTCTATCAAATCAAAGACTTAGTTATAACACGATAACACAGAAATATGAGCCTTAGGTCATTAATATGGTCGAATCCGGAAACTATAATCTCGAAAACAATACGTTTATTCTTTCAGTGAAATATGGAACCGTTCCATATTTTATCTAACGGGTGGCATCCATAGGTCTAAATATTCCTGTTACACTGCACAACCTTCAATGTTATGTCATAATTACGTAAAATTCTGGCAAATTAGGCGGCCCAAACTGTTGCATATACACTGACTCTGCGTGCAATGAACGCAAGAGAAGTGACACAATTACACCTGGTTAATATTGCATGCTAACCTGGATTTCTTTTAGCTAAATATGCAGGTTTAAAATTACATACTTCTGTGTATTGATTTTAAGAAAGGCATTGATGTTTATTGATGTTTATGGTTAGGTACACATTGGAGCAACGATACGCACCGCATCGATTATATGCAACGCAGGACACGCTAGACAAACTAGTAATATTATTTTTAATATATATATATATTTTTACACCTTTATTTAATCTTTATTTAACTAGGCAAGTCAGTTAAGAACAAATTCTTATTTTCAATGAAGGCCTAGGAACAGTGGGTTAACTGCCTTGTTCAGGGGCAGAATGACAGATTTTTACCTTGTCAGCTCGGGGATTCGATCTAGCAACCGGTTACTGGCCCAACGCTCTAACCACTAGGCTACCTGCCGCCCCAAATGGACTTGGTAGTTTACCAAAGAGGGCTATCTTCTGTATACCAACCCCACCTTGTTACAACACAACTGATTGGCTCACACGCATTACGGAATAAATTCCACAACTTTAACAAGGCACACCTGTTAATTGAAATGCATACCAGGTGACTACCTCATGAAGCTGGTTGAGAGAATGCCAAGAGTGTGCAAAGCTGTCATCAAGGCAAAGGGTGTCTACTTTGAAGAATCTTACATTTTGATTTGTTTAACACCTTCTTGGGTATTACATGATTCCATATGTGTTATTTAATAGTTGTGATGTCTTCACTATTATTCTATAATGTAGAAAATAGTACAAATAAAGAAAAACCCTGGAATGAGTAGCTGTGTCAACTTTTCACTGGTACTGTATTAATATGGGCCACTTTCAGCCCTTTCCTGGGTAGCTTCTGAAAAAGAGTAAACAAAGCAAGTGAAAAAAAATATACACTCAGCAGTTAATTTATTAGTTGGTGTGTGTAAGTGTCTGTATGCTGCGGGGTTGAAGTTACAAACCCATAGGCTTGGCTCTCTCCTCATCTTTTGGGAGGGAGGGTGCTAACTGATCTTCAGGTCCTGGACCTCTCTGTCATTAGTTGACTCGACCAGTATTAAACAAAACCCTTGAAGCTATTTTCTTGTTGTTGTGACAGCTGCTGGTAGAACTATTTTTGTTCATTTTTTAGATCCCTCACATGTGATAGAGAGACACTACTGTCCTCAGTGGTACCCCCGCCAGTGTTCGTCTTTGTCATGAAAGCAACGTAGGTTACGCTGTTACTCCTCGCAGTTCCAGACAGGGCAGGTCGCAGGGAAGATTGAAAACAACAACCAACAGCAGGGATCTAGACAACCACAAGCCCATGACAATCCGCAGTCCCAGCCACAACAGCTAACTGCGATGCAGGCTGCGTTCAAGCCCTCAAGAAATCCCTGCTAGCTTGATTGGCAGCTAGCTAGCGGCTAGGCTAGCTGATACGCCAAACCCCTCCTCAGACCCGGCTTTGGTTGGCAGCATCTCTTTGGCACATGACATGGAGTGGGTTAGCTAAAGAAATTGGTACCCAGGCTACTGGTAAGTTGGTTTAGATGTAAATTCTCCTTTGAAATAATGACCAGAGAAAGTGTTGCAAGGGAAAAGAGGGATTCCGTGGTCAGTAGGTGTAGTGATGGGCATTAATCAAAAGCTGTGGTATAAATATTCTGAAAGTGAACACTGACAGTGATCAACAGGGTACTATAGTAAATCTGGGCTACAATGACTTGGACTAAACATTCTAACAATTAATTTTAAAGAGACAGGCACCCGAGAGATGCCAAACATGGAAGACGTCATCTGTGTGAGGGGGCCGAACCTGCATTGTTACACTTGGCCCTTGGCTGTGTGCCACAGGAAGCTACGGATGGGAGCTAATGTTATCTCCCATGATGCAACACTCCCATTGCGTGGGGCAACATCCTGTTACCCGACTTGTACCTTGTGCATAGCTGTGGCTGCCATGGATACCACCAGAGGTGTGGTAATTAGTGTGCTTATTGCACAGATGTGTGTATCATACAAAATGCTAATATCATACAAAATCCAGTCAACACAACTGCCTGGATAGGTTAGTCAAATCAAGAAGGATGTTCTTTTAGAAAGAAGAGGACAGCAGAGGTGAGCAGATCAAGGCAGAGAAAAGACAAGAGAAAAGACAAGAAAAAGATATAGAGGCCTAAAGTGTTTGACCAGGTCCAGTTAAGTCAGTATCATCTCCCTGACAAAGCCTTTGCTCCCACATACGGAGATACAGTTCATGGTCCTATGACACTTAATCCTGCAACAGCTTGCTCCACAGTCACCCAACCACCTGACGTTTGTTTTCCCTTATCCTAGAAACGCTGCTGGCGCACAAAAGACCGGGACTGGGGAAACAGTAGTGTTGATAGGGAAGAGAAAGGGAGAGAGAGATCGATGCAGATACAGAGATTTCCAGGAACAGGGCAGCCTCATCACCAGGTTGAGGGGGGTCAGAATGGGGGTCGACGGACTCGGGAGCTGCTGCCACTAGGCTGGCACTGCCTCCACCACCGTGCTGCACTCCCCCTCTCTCCTGCTATCATTCAGGGCCCAGTGTTTGCCCAGGAGCCAGTAAAAGTGACACCAGCAGCTGTCCAAACAGCCCGGTCCGACCCCCCAGAGGGGCACCCCAGCCCACAGCCAAGACTCCTGCATCTCCCCCCAATTCCACTCTGCTCTGTCCTCCCACTGTCATCACTGGGGAAACCAGGGGAGAGGGGCAGGAGATGTAGTGGGAGAGAGAGAAAGATGGAGGAGAGGAGGAGCGAGAGGAGGAGGAGGATGGTGGGGAAAACCGTAATGACTTGTGTTAAAGCCTGTTATCGCTGTGAAAGGATGTATGTAGGGTGTTAGGATGATGTTTAAGGAATAGCCTGCTTGTCAGTTTAGCTGACAGTACATCAATTGACCACCAGCTGCAAATGTAACCTAAACCAAGATTGGCCTCATTGCACCATCCTACTTACCTTTTTGATACATTTACCAATTTTTTTTTTTTTTTTTAACATTTTAGTCATTTAGCAGATGCTCTTATCCAGAGCGACTTACAGTAGAGTGCATACATTTTATTACATTTTTACATGCTGAGACAAGGATATCCCTACCGCCAAACCCTCCCTAACCCGGACGACGCTATGCCAATTGTGCGTCGCCCCACGGACCTCCCGGTTGCCCACGGACCTCCCGGTTGCGGCCGACTGCGACAGAGCCTGGGCGCGAACCCAGCCCAGCCTGGGCGCAAACCCAGAGACTCTGGTGGCGCAGCTAGCACTGCGATGCAGTGCCCTAGACCACTGCGCCACACGGGAGGTACAAAACAAATTCTTATTTTCAATGAGAGCATAGGAACAGTGGGTTAACTGCCTTGTTCAGGGGGAGAACGACAGATTTTTACCTTGTCAGCTCAGGGATTTGAACTTGCAACCGTTCAGTTACTAGCCCAACACTCTAACCACTAGGCTACCCTGCCGCCCCGGTGATTTACCAGTGATGTTCCACTGCGCTAGTACAGACTGGAAACTACTGTATGTAACAATATCATATAACCTAATTTGCCATCTAAATGGGAGCATCTGCTGCCATGTAAAAATAGGTTGTTGATGCGACTTAGTGAAGCAGAAAACCTTTAATAGGAGCGATTACACATAATGGCCTTCAAACCCCTCTCTCACGTCACTACTGTCAATAATAACAAGGCCAGCATATAAGTGTGGCTTATAACTCACCCTCCAACCCTCATCCTGTCCTGATTTCTTTTCCCGCCTTTACCTAATTTCCAACAGGTCGACCTACCTTTTATTTGTCAAGCACTTTAAATTGTAAATTGCATTTGTTGTAAGAAATGTGCTATATGAACAAAGCTTCATTGATTGATTGATATTACCTGTGATGTATGGGCAAACAATGTATAGAGGCCAACCTCTTAGGCTATTGTGTTTGACATGGCATGACAGAGTGGTATGTACTGTATGTGTGAATTAGGTTCATGTCTGGGAGGCTGCAGCACCAGCAGGACTCACCAGAGCAGGCATCATGAGGTCAGTCAGGTAGACGAAGGCCGCGCCCAGGGCAAAGCCCACCGCCACGGGGACGAACGCAAATGAGCCATACTTTCCTGAATCCTCTGCCAGGTCTGTGGCCGGGGCCAGCAACGACCAATAGGACGCCGCCAACATCGCCTGAGGACGAGGCAAAAAGGAAGTAACAGTTAGCGGGCATTATTATTTGCTGTGTGCAGTCGGCTTCTGCTCGAAGTGGGGAAGTTCAGATGGCCTCAAAATAAAATAAAACTAACAGAGAAAGTCCTCGGGGGATCTCACTCTTTTGGAATGGGACTGTTGTGCAATGATAAAGGTGACCCCCATTCCCTCAGCAACATTTGGCATGAATTTTATGCAGTAACACAAATAACGAAAAGGGACAAGAGGACAGAAAATAAACACTGCCTTCAAAATTCAAAACAGGCCTGAAGAAATCTTGCTAAAGAGATACAGCTCTCCAAGTTGTATCTGCAACTGTGAGTTAGTGAAAGGTTTCTGTCGAGTGATGAATTTTGAGTGGACAGTAAGACCTTAGCTAGAGATGTCTCTGTTTACGCATGGAAGTTTTGATTTCACTTGTACACACACAAACACACGACCTCTGGAATACGTCACAAACACATCCCTATAGGCCCTGGCACTTTCCTCATTCCTCCTGATCCAGCAGGGAGTGTGAGTGTGTGTAAGGGCTCTACAGTGCTACCATTTTGGTCGCATACGCTCCTAAATATTTTACTGTGCTACCTGGAATTTTTATTTGGGAGCATTGTGCTCCAAAATGTATTGTAAGCAATGTCAGCACAGAGCCCTGTGTGTGTGTGTGTGTGTGTGTGTGTGTGTGTGTGTGTGTGTGTGTGTGTGTGTGTGTGTGTGTGTGTGTGTGTGTGTGTGTGTGTGTGTGTGTGTGTGTGTGTGTGTGTGTGTGTGTGTGTGTGTGTGTGTGTGTGTGTGTTTATGTGTGTGTGTGTGTGTGTGGGGGGGGGGGGGGGGGTGTACTGTTCATGTTCACAAAGCCCCACAACATCAAACAACGCACTAATTCCCAATAGCTTGATCAAAGACATTCATTCCACCTTTTACTAGGGAAGAGCTAGCCTTGTTGACGCGACCCACATGACCACACAGCAAGGAAGACCTGTGACTAGCTGGTCTGGAAAGGAGGCCATTTGTGAATGCAATAGTCACTCAGAAATTAAGTGGACGCATTGATTGGTTCTCTCAAACGTTTTTTCGTCCTGGGGTGTTGAGACCTCTCCTTGTTTTGGATTTGAAAATTCAACAGATGTAATGGAAGGGGCCGGTGCTCGGGGGATGCATGTGGATATGACTGTG